>NW_004524705.1:7306022-7311699 GCF_000260255.1 Octodon degus | reverse complement strand
GAAGCAATGGACAATAGATAATTTTAAGGTATATGCTTAGAGTCTATGAACAGGATTTTTCCATCTTATTTTCTTGTACAACTATTTTGTGGGAGCAATGACTTCTTTTATTTAAATATTTTTCTGTGTATTTTATAAATTTTGTAATTACTATGTATTACTTTTCTTATGTTTTTTCTAGTTCCAAACACCTTTACTTTATAACTCTAGTTTATCATTCTAGGTTTAGTGACTTATAAATGCCATATTTCAGACTCAGTGTATAAATTTTCATCATTGAAAATTATTTTCATTTTATTTATTTTCCTTGTACTTTTATGTTTTTTAATTTTCTTTTTTAAAATTTTATTTTGAAGGTAAAAACAGAAACAAAAACAAATAGAAAAAAGGCAGAAACAGGATAACATGCAACAGTGCATATGTTACAGATTTTCAAAACAGGAATAGTTAATTAACAACTTAAAATTGTCAATGAACTAATGAAATTTTAAGGCAACTGTTGTTATATTATCTATTTTTATCTTTAAATCTGTTGCTCACATTAACAGATATAGTTATACAAGATTGGGGATATAATTGAATATTGGCACTTGCTTTCAAGAAATCTTATTTTTTTTAATAGTTTGAATCAAGAATCTGTCCCCAAAGACTTCTGCAGTTATAGGGAGAGCTTTTGGAAGGTGACTGAATGAAAGGATACAGGTGACTGAATGAGTGATACAGCTGACATGATGTTAGGTGGTGGGGGTCTGTTGAAAACTGTGGTTCTGTAGACACCTGACCTTCAAGGGTCCATCTCCCTGCCTGACTTGTTGCTTCTCATTCTGCCTCTTGGCCACTATGACATAAGCGGGTTTCCTTCTCGCAGCTGTTTCTGCCATGGTAGTTTTCCTCCAGGCCAGATGACTATGTACTGTAACTTGATCCAAAATAAACCTAAGGCAGATGTTGATGCAGTAAGTCCCTGAATTATGAACATTCATGCTGTGAACTTTCAGAGATTCCAACAGCTCTTGCATTATGAACATTTGTAGACATGAACAAAGTGCAGAAGTAGCTCACATGTCTGCAGGCTTTGTCACAATCGTGTTGCTGTGTGCTTACTGCAGAGTGTAACAGTGTATATTAATACATTGCTCATTCAGCACCCAGGATGTCTGGAAGGAAGAGGAAAAGCAGTGATGATGGGGGGGGGACTTCCAGGAAGTGTGAACCAATATACATTGTATATTTGTGTCAAAGGTGTGTAAGACTAACTTTGTCAGACTTACAAACAAATCTTAAATGATCTCCTGAAGTGGAACTTGTTTGTAAGTCAGGGCCTGAGTGTAGTGAGACTGGAGTTTTTTCTGTGACTACCCAACTCTGTGGTTCAGAAGCCTTTGGAAATGGTTTGAGGGAGTAGTTCAGAAAGTTCTAGAGGGGCTGGCTAGCTACTTCCTTGAATTTTGTGAGATGATCATGAAGGAAGACTCTGCTTGGTGTTCCAAAGACCAGAATACAGATAGAAAAATGATGGTTAAGGCAAGTCTTAGGAAGTTCCAATTAGTAACATCAACTCCATTGGCTTTAGGACTCCAGGCAATGTGTGTTAAGTTCTGGCAGAAAATTTTTCTATATTTTGCTCATGTCCTGAGACTTTTGGAAACTTGAGATTAAGGTCAATGAACTAATGAAATTTTAAGGCAGCCCAATGTTTAGGTTATAGCATGCCTACTAATTAATGCTTTTAGAGATATATACACAAAGACAGGAGAAAAATAGTTCACTTAAAAAGGTTTTAGTTTAATCACAAAGAAAATTCCTCTGAAATTGGTACCTGTAAAATTTTGGACCAGAATAGTATGGTTGCTGAAAAGACTAGTATTAAGAACAAACCAGCTATTTTGTACTAGGACAATATGAAGGATACATTGAGGGAACCCCAAGAATCTGCAAACTCCTATCATTTTCAGCCTTCAAGTTGCAAAAGTGAAAGACTTTTCTTTGAGAAGAAAGCCCCAGGGCACTAGCTTGTGCACTGGCTTTCCGGGATTGTTTCATCGTGCTGAGCCACCCAGGCACTCAGGGCGTCTCTGCAGCCATGAGCCTAGAGGACCTGGCTGCCGAAGCAGACCTCAGTGTCCATGCATGTGGTTTCTGGCTGTATAGGTACGCAGAATGCAAGACGTGTAGGGTCATGGAGGCTTCCACCCCGATTCCAGAAGGAGGCCCTGCAGGCCAGTTGCGTGCTGGAGAAAGCAATGCTTGCAGGTCCGGGAGTGGAGCTGAAAGGGCAGTGGAAATTCCTCGAGGTAGAGAAGCCGGTCACAGACCGTCTGAGCAAAACCACACACAAGGAGCAAAGCAGCTCCAGGAAAGAAATCAGGACGGCGACAGCTGGAAATTCTTCCAGGGACAAGCTTCCTGGGTGATTTGGTGATCTCATCTCACAACAGCTTGACATGGAGGTATAAGATTTGAGGCTCTCCCTGTGGGCTTTGGTTCTGCTTTGCTCCTATCCCTTACTATTCCCCTGCTCCCTCTTGGAATGGGAATGTTTACCCTACGTCACTGAATGTTGGCAGCGCTTGTCTTTCTTCTTTTACACAAAGATATACAGCGAAGAGTTTGCCTTGAGACTCAGAGGAGAAATTAGACTTGAGCTTTTTCAGTGTTAGAACTGTTAAAACTTTGGTGTCTCTTCTAGATGAACTAAATTCATTTTGCACAAAGCAACGTGCATAAGTTTTTGGTGTCAGGGGCAGAATATTATTGTTTCGACTGAGGATGTTCTCCAGAGATGATGGGCACTGATAAGGTAGGGTTTTTAGAAGCTGATTGAATCACAGGGCCTGATTGCTGACTTGGTGGTAAGGGGTAGGGTCTGGTTGAAAGAGGTAAGTCACTGGGAGTGCGACCTGGAGGCGTACACCGCCTTCCCTGCCTCTTTCCTTTGCTTGCTGCTTCCTGTCTGCCATAATGGGAGCAGCTTTTCTCCACCATTCCTGTCAACCACTCTTCCATGGAGACTGCCCTCCACAGTCTGTGACCATGAGAAAAAACAAATATCTGCTTCTTTAAGTTGTGGGTGTCAAGTATTTGTCTCAATAATGAGGAAAATGACAACTCTTAAATGAAAAAATATAAAAATCACAAGGGTAATGATTATATTCTTGACAAGAAGTAGTTTCAAAATACACTATTGGAATGTAGCTATTGTCAGGAATGCTCTAATTTTCTCCTAAAAATAAAATTCTTTTATATTCAGCAATTCACAAAAATCAGATCTTATACATTATATGTAGTGTATACATTTTTTATTTGATTTCATAAGGGAAAACAAACTAAAAAAGTGCCTTAATTCCCTTAGAAAATCATAAGCACAGTGCTTTTTAAGTATTTGCATTTTGTTAAAAGTAGTAACCATGTTTGTTTCCACTCAATGGTTTAGGCCACCTGGGCTGTAAGTGGGTGGGAAGGTCTTGTAGCTGAAGCTGCTGCTGCTCTGCTCCTGTCTCCCTGCTGACGTTGAAGACCATGTGTTGGGGGGTTGCCAAAGTTGCTGAAAGCTGAGTATTTCCCTTACCTATTTCTCTGCTTAAGGAAGGCTTCTCTTGCTACTCAGAAGAAATGCCTGAGTTGTGTATGAAGAAGGCTGGAAATGACTTCCCACTTCCCACTGCTGGTCCTACTTGCAACCCTTAAAATAGCAAGGAGGGCTGAGGGATTGATCTCTCCCTCCCACTGTGGGGTGATCTAAGCGTGTTCTGCATGTCTTTTAGAGGGTCCTCAGCAGCACTTGGCCTGGCTGCCCAAAGCTGAAGCCTGCTCATTAGTGATGTGCTCGTGCTTTCCTGTCTCACTTCACCGTTTCTTGCTTCCCAAATAGATGACTGGCTTCCAAATTCTTGTGCCCCTGTCTGGTTTCTAATAGAGAATGCAATCTAAGGCTTCCTCATAGGGATTAGATGCCATTTGGAAGCCAAGAACTTTGTCTGTTATTTTGGAATTTCTGACACTTAACATTTCTCCTGCCCATACAAAGAAGAAATGTTTTTCTAGGCTTCAACCAGATCTGAATCTAGCAGGGACCATATCCAAGTATTGTACAGAACATGGTATACTGGATTAATTCATATAGGAAATATGACAGCAATGTGATGGCAAGTAGTTAATACTTATAAAACTGCAGGTCAGCGAAGCCTTCAAGGGGGTAGTATTACATCAAAGGCTTGCAAGATGCCTAAGGTTTTCTCAAGTGGAGAAAAAGGCTAGAAATATCATGTCAAGCCAACGAGAGAACACTTGGCAAAGACACTGGAGTGGTAAGGTCCACAGACTCTTCAAAGAAAACAACAATGTTCTTGAGTTAGATCTAGGCCTGTGTGAGAAAAAAGGCGAAAAGCAAAATGAGTTTTAGTTAGTCCACAGCAGCCTGAGCGTTCAGGGAAGCCCCAGATAGAGTGAGGGAGAGTGTTTCAGAGCCATACAAGCAGAGCTGTGCCTTTTCTCATGTGATTTCTAAAAATCCCTCGCCCACGCGCTGACAGTCACTTCCTTTGCTAACATTATTTTGAAAGTCTGACTCACTAATAGAGCATTTTTCCTGAAATCCAAGACATTTAGAGTTTGCATGCATTTTTTTCTTTCATTCCTTCCCTTTTTGTTACAAATGATTGGAAAAAAGACAAGAGCTTCCTTTTGTGCCAGGGACTTCAACAAATGCTTCTACAGTGCACTATTTTATTAGAAATCATGTCTTTAAGGCTTTCATTTGAATCTTCCATGCAGTCCTACTTTTTCCTATTATGGTGTGATCATTCTCCTTACATAAATAGACTTGTGGACAGAGGGGTTGGGGAAGGTAAGGCAATGATCATACAGTAAGGTGGGTAGAACAAGCGCTGGTAACTAGGAAACAGGCTCTAACTCTGCGTCCTCTACATCTTGACCACTGGTCTTGGGTGGGTTGTTAAAACTTTCATTTTTAGAACAGATGCTGGATTAGAAGATGTATAAGATCTCTCCCCAAACCTTGTGGCTAATCAAGGTCAGAGGATAAAACTGAATCTCTTATGGATGACACTAAAAAATACTTGAAGACTGATGACATTGTAGCTTTTTTAAAAATTGGGATGCAAGCAGTGCCTCTAGATCCTTTAAAACATCTATTTTTGCTGACTTAATGTAAACCTCATCAATTAAAATAAATATAATGGTGCTTCTCTAAAACAGCAATTTTCTAAAATGCACCCGATGGCGCTAGGCCTTGGGGTGCATTCCATAACTTGCCGGAAGGATGACAGCATTTCATTAAGGAATGAATCACAACCAAAGAACTAGATTCAGAACGTGACCACCCCACTGAAATGGGTGCCTTATTGACACATCAGAGGCTGCAGTCTGTGTTTAAGCTTACTGTCCTGACGACTGTTATGACCTTAGGCCACAAGAAGTTAAAGGAACCGGATGTGCCTTGACCTGCGCGCTCGACCGTAGCGGTAGTCGGAAAATCAGGCATCATGACTTCCTTCGCTCTGCTTATGGCAACCCTTCCTCAATCAGTTGTTGCTTTGGTTTTATACTGAGAAATAACTTTAGCTGCTTCTTTCTTTCTTTCTTTCTTTCTTTCTTTCTTTCTTTCTTTCTTTCTTTCTTTCTTTCTTTTTCTTCTTCTTCTTCTTCTTCTTCTTCT
>NW_004524705.1:7298074-7305044 GCF_000260255.1 Octodon degus | reverse complement strand
GAGAGAGAGAGAGAGAGAGAGAGAATTGGCATTTACAGCCTCCCCCTCTGTGCCAGCTGTCCTAATACGTACTTTATTTACATTAATTTATACAATCCTCATGAACAGCTCTGCAAGGTGGGCATTATCTTTATTTTGTAGTTCATGGAACTGAGGTTCATTAAAGTTAATTAACCTGGCCAACATGTCATAGCTGTTGATGGCAACGGTCTCACTGGTCTAGAGAGCTGGGCTCTCTTCCACAGTGTTGTTCTTTGCATCAGATTGTACATCTTCCCTGGAATGGGAAGCGCATGCTGCACTTTTATTTTCCAAGGGTCGAATCACCATCCTCTGACCTTCAGAGAAGCACAGCAAGGGTGCCAGGACAGAAGCCAGTCACTGTTAAGCTACCTTGGATTTGGGAATCGCAGGGCACACCTGGCAGTTTAGTCTGATTGAAGGTTTGATATACTTGGAGGAGAAAGGGCCTGGATGGTAGGAGGCTGGGGACCAATCCTGGAGCCTGGTGCTTTTTGGCAGACGTCATGGTTTATATCTAGATGTTCTGAGAAAGCTCCAGGAGCTCACAGATGTGGCTTATGAAGGGTGATTGAATCATGGGGTTGCTAAAGCTGCATGTGGTGTTAGGAGGAGCAGTTTGGTCAGCAGCGGTGGGTCCCTGGTGATGTTACCTGGGATGGTTTATCTCTCCCCTGCTCTTCCTGTCATTCTCTGTTTCCTGGCCACTATGACATCAGCAGCTTTTCCTCTCCATAATGCCCCTCTGCTTTGCCTTTCTGTCTTGCAGTAGCCAATTGTGGATAAAAACATGAGCCAAAATAGATCTCTCCTCCTCTAAGTCGTAGGTGCTGGATTTTATGTCTCAGGAACAAAAGAGGGACTAAGACAGCAGGGTCAAATGGGGTGAGTTAAGCGAAGCCTTTCTCTGAGGTGTAATATTTAAAGGGGTACCCCAAACTCAGTAGTTATTTTAATACAATTTCTTGCATAAGCAATTCAGCAAATTGTGGCCATTCTTCTAGTTTTGTAAATATTGTGTGGGCTCTAAATTCCAAGCCATTTCAAAGAGTGATATTTCTTTGTCTCTCAGGGGTCTAAGGAAGGACTGACTCTGAGTGAAATCTGAATGAGGATTATGTTTTGTGTCCAGATACCCTGCTTGGGGGCACAAGGCCAATGCTTTCTCTTGTCCTGCCCTAGTTGAAATCTTCTACATCATTAGGGTAATGGCTAATGTAAGGTGACAAAGTGTCTTGGTTTGCTCAGATTGAACAGGTATAGAACTGAAAAGATTATACCCTTGGAAACTCCTTAGGCTTGGCCAAACTTGTAGTTATCTTAATACAAAGGATATACTTATAGCCATACTATAAAAATCATGGGGATACTTGGGCCTCTTTGAGGCTATCTTTGGGAGTTTAACCTAGGAGAAATGTTTTAATCTAAATTTGACTATAAAATCAGAGTTATGCCAACCTGTGTGAGGTCATAGTTGTAGCATCCAGGTGTCCTTGGGTTACACCATGCTGGAAATAGTGCACGAGGAATCAAAGTCTCACTGATTTCTCTGAAACGTATCGCTACCAGGTTGCTTGGGGTCTCCAGATCACTTCTGAGCCAGTTCTCCTTGTTCCTGGAGGCATTGCACGTGCAACATTGCACAAGGCTCTGAGCCTCCAGGGCTGGATGTGGACATCGCAGACCATCACTGTGATGAAAGGTTAGAGTTTCCCAAGGAAGCAGACACTACTGCCAAGCCTCACCAGGGCTGGCCCCTGCCTCCTTCCATCTTCTCACTGAACCACGAATTGCTTTTCAGCTCCTTCTTCATTCCATGAGCTCTCTGCACCTCTCTCCTCTTCCATTATGGTAGAAATAAAGTCTGGTGAGGCACCCACCCACCCTACCAAAACATAACCAAATAGCTGAGGGGAATGACTAAGTCTCAGGGGCATTTGAGTTGATTAGGATAAGTTTTAATTCTTTTTTTAAGAGAAGACCTCAGAATCCATACTGTGGACTCAATCCTGTCCCTTCTAAGTTCATACAGGGCAGCTTCAACACCCACTGGATTTGAAGACAGGGCTACTGGAATTTGGAGACTGGGCTACTAGGAAAACAATAGGGCCCTAATTTGTTGACTTTATAAAAAGAACTCGCTATCTGGAAACCAGAAAGAGCCGTCATCAGACACCAACCATGTTGGCAGCCGGCATAACAACCTTGAACTTTCAACCTACAGAATCCTGAGGAAATAAATTTAAATAGTTGAAACCAGGCAGCCCAAGCACATGTATAGAGTCCACTTTGCCCTTGACCTGTATCTGGACATTCGGCATGTAAATTAGAGCCTGTGTTTATGCCTTCTTCAACTCTGCATTAGACTCATCTCTACAGTTCAGAGTGCAGGACCTGAACGTAGAGGAGGCAAAGCCCGCAGGCCTGATGCTGGTCACCACTGGGCTATCAGAAAGCTCTTGTAAGCAGTGACCTCAAGAGGGATCAGGAGTGGGGTGCAAAACACTTTCCATTCCATTCCTGCAGCAACCTGAGCAGAAGTTGTCTGGGGCGGCGCAGCGCTGAGATGAAAACTGTGGACTCCAGACTTAACCTGGGGTCCTTTACTTACTTTCTCTGTGAATGTGGACATGGTTCTTGATCTTTCTCATCTATAAGACAGGAAAATTAGGTGTACCTACATCATGCAGATGCTGTGTCTAAGAAATTTCATATTATGTATAAAGCAATTAGAATAATGCCTACTATATGGTAAGTGTGCAGTATTACCTATTTTATTTATAATGTGATGTTTTCTTTTCTATTTTTTGAGACAGGGAATTGTATGTAGTTCAGGTTGGCCTTGAACTCACTATGTAGCCCAGACCGACCTCAAACTCATGTCAATCGTCATGCCTCAGCTTCTTGAGCTCTGGCATCACAGGTGTGTGCCACCATGCCCAGCTGCAGTCTGATGTTTCCAATGTGCCCTAAATGAACAGTTTTCTTCTTTTTCAAATTGTACACACCCTTGACTCTATCCACATCCAGCCTATCAGTTCTTGTCCTGTCAAATTTATCTTCTAAATCTTGAATCCCTTTCTCTCAAGTTAAATTACAGAGGGCAAATTTTGCCAGAAAATAAAGCCTCTTAACTCACCTAGATTTCCTTCTTCTCCCCCAGCTTGTTCTCTACACCTGACAAGGTGTGGACCATATAACTCCTTCACACTACTCCGGTTTAAAGCTCAGCTGAGCATGGTGGTACGCACCTATTGTCCTAGCACTCTGTAGGCTGAG
The DNA here is from genome assembly GCF_000260255.1 of Octodon degus. Lineage (NCBI taxonomy): Eukaryota > Metazoa > Chordata > Mammalia > Rodentia > Octodontidae > Octodon > Octodon degus. Next base: position 7,301,744 of record NW_004524705.1, on the reverse strand, counting down.
GCAGCAGGGTTGCCATGAGTTGAAGACCAGCCTGAACTACATAGCAAGACTCTGTCTCAATCCTGCCACCCCCTCAAAAGACCTCTCAATGTTTTCTCAGTGTATTTAGGAGGAAAATCAACTCTGAGCATTGTCAACTTCCCCTTCTCACAGACTGTTTGTCCCTTCATTTCTTCTGTTTTAGTAATTTAGGTTTCCCTGTGGTTCCCATAAGGTCTGGTGTTCTGTACATCAGGGCCGTCTTTATGAAGGGGCTTCCATCTGTTCTTGATTCTCTCCTGGATCGCTCCCCACCCTTGCTTGGTAAATATCATTTGATTTTTCTTAATTTAGCTCATGCATCTATTCCTAAGAACATTCTTTGTTATTTGTTCAATTTCCTTTTCCAGATTGAAAATTCCATGGAAGATTATGTCTGTCCTGCTAATCTCCAGAGCCTGGAAGGGTGCTTGGCCCATGGATGACAATAAATGCTTGAAAGCAGGAGCTGGAGAATTATTGCCCTCCAGGTTCTATCTGCTTTGCTGTTAGATGTGCTCTCTCTCTCTCTCTCTTTTTTTAAGGGAAGGGTCTACGGGGTGTTTAGGGTCTCACTACTAGATCGGACTCATAGTGATCTGCCTGTTTACAGCCTCCCAAGAGCTGGGATTACAAGCATGTGCCACCATGCCGAGTCTCAATTGCTGCCTCAACGTGCCCCAGGGATGGGGCCGGCACAGCAGGCCAGGGGATGGAACCCTTGCCCCTGTATATATGTTATCTTTACTCCAAATCTCATGCAAGTTTTAATTCCTTCTTCAGGTTAACATAGACAGCTTAGTACTTATGTCACAAGTTTATAAAAGATGATACAAGTGCTGTCATTTGTTAAAATCACATTAAGTTATTCACTTGGCTTGATATATTCAAACCTATAGTTACCTAATATTATCTACAATAAATTCAAACTATAAATTTATGCCTGCATACAAAGAACTACTTCTACAGAGCCCTTTTAGGGTAAAAAGAAATGTCAGTTGCATCCTTGGTACATTGAGTATTAGATTCAAAATAGTCCTAAAAATAAGACTTGGTTTCACTTGCAGGATGACTAGAACCACAAAAAATATTTTATCCTGCAAGATATGGTATAGCAAAGGTCATTTTTAAACATAGAAGTGGGCATTAACGAGAAGGTTTGATCAGATTATCCTATCTGGTGCAGATGAAAGTGAGTTTCAAAATCTGAGAACTTTTGACTGCAAAGTGTGTGCTGTGGGCGGGTCATGCTGCATTTTCCATTAAGAGTTGAGGGCACTTGCTTGCTGTCCTCCTGCCTCCTGGCCGGGACGTAGTAAATGCCACATGAGAGGGACGCTTCAGACTGCGCCAGCTTCTCTCTCTCTCTCTCTCTCTCTCTCTCTCTCTCTCTCTCTCTCCTGGAGATGTAGCTTAACTTGCCTCAGGCAAGTCTTCTCTGGTGCTCATTGTTGTGGCTGTGTCTAGACTTCCTCCCAAACCCTTATGCAGGCAGGCAGACTGGGGCTTTTCAGGTGTGGCTGGATCTAGACTGTGTGACGCTGGGGCTGACTCAGGGTGCACTGCTAGGATGAAGGGCTCTAGGATTAAGGGTGGGAGCGCTGTCTGCCTGAAGTAGCGTGGATAACATTACGGGGAAGGAAGAGCTGCTGTTGTCCCTTGCTGCTTTGCTACCTTCCGCCCACCGGTGAACTGTTGCCCTTCTCCCATACCACCCTGCCCTGAAGCCAGTCACTTAAGGACTGAAACCTCTGCAAACTGAGCTAAATAAACCTTTCCTCCTTTGACTTTGGGTATTTGGTATTTTTGTCTGTGAACTGGGCAAAGTAACTAAGACACCTCCCATTGATATGTTTATGTTTTCATGTAAGTTTTGTTCATATGACATCCACATTTATATGACATTAAGGAACACTCAATAATTAAATGGATTTAAGTCTTTGTGTGTTCAAAAACGCATTAGTATTCTAATTCTCTGATACTTAAATCATTTCTTTACATCATTCTACTGCAAACCCTAAATAAAAATTGCATGTACAGGCACCTCTGTCCTGCACTCAGGAACCCTTTCATTGAACTATTTAATTCTTCTCCCTAGATAGGAATGGATTCCAATTTGGGTAAATAATAATTGCATTGTTCCATGCTCATATAATTTACTGAGGATCGGAACATCTTAGGAGTAAATTGCAAGTACCGGAATTGGATTGGAAGGAAGAGCAGCTGCTGTACCCCTGTGTACAAACAGCTTCCAAGTGACAGTCTAAAATAGTCTTCCAACAGCACAGGGCAAGCTTGCCAGCAGCTTTTGTCATTGCCCTGGATGTAATTCAGCTGAGCCAGGAGGCTTACGCTCCACAGACTGTCTTTTTAAAACAGCTTAGTCAAGCTTATTTTTAAAATACGGAAAGCAGCCTGAAACTGTCTTTTGAAATTAATTTTTTTAAGTGATACAAAAACATAAAAGTTGCATATATTAGTGGGCTCTACTGGGTGATGTTTTGATGTTTATATGCATCATGAAATGTCTGAATTGGGCTGACATCATATTTGAATACTACTTTGTAAACTCTGTAGTTTTATTCTGTGTTGAGCCCACCATGCAGACCTCCTGGGATCCATCTGACCTGAAATTTGTTGATTTCTAGCAGCTCTAATTTCTTGTAAAATTTAACAATTGAGCTGACATGTTTTTCTCTTGCCTCACTGATTGCCTTCACATCAGTATCTGCCTTGGTGATATCCTGAGATATAATTCCATTGATTCGTGTCTGTCCCAATAGCTCAGTTTGAATGTACAAATAGATGTAAGTCCTGTTTGTCTTATATAGCTTCATTTAGCTGAATTGCAAAATGGATTGGATTGTTGTCACTTTGGTCACAGACGTGTAGGCAGTGTGAGGTGGGGTACATAACTGTGATGCTAGTGAGCACTGTGGCTTGCATGGTCAGTGAGTGTAAGATAGAGTCCCACTATTCCAACAAGTCACCTGCCAGTAGAGTGGGGCCTACTTGTTATCCTTAGGCTCCGCCAGAGTTCACTAAGAAGAAAATTCTTTGCCTTACTGCTAAAGCACTCAAGTTTCTAAAGACAATGCTGTTTGATTGCTACTAAAATAAATGTGTGTTTAAGTAAAAGGAAATAGGAAATGGATTACCTAACCCTACCCATAAGGACAGGAGAAGGTTTTATAAAGGAGGCAGGGAAGGGAGCCCGGAGGGTTTTGCCGAGGACAGTAAGTCAGGAGGGGACTTCTCACGGGGGCATAGTATGTGCAAAGATTCAAAGCATTTCTGCCACTCCGGATGCTATGGGTGGTTCAGTAATCCAGGAAAACATAATGAGCAAGGAGGTGGCAGGACAGCCCTGAATAAAATTGCTAAAATCAGCATGTGACCAATGCTGCATACTGTGCAAATGGGATTAGAGCTTTATGACCTAAAGTAGCTGAGAACTTCTGAGAATCATAGCTTGTGACTGCCGTTGTCATCTCTGTGTACTAGAAGCACCATTCTGACAGCACTAAAGAGAATGGACCAAATGAGGACACTACCCAGGTGAAGAAGCTGTAAGGAGGCTTTTGGGGTCTGCAGGTGAGAAATGATAAACACCTGACCTGGGGAAGATGCATGGAAGTTGTGTGTGTGTGTG
>NW_004524705.1:7292948-7297508 GCF_000260255.1 Octodon degus | reverse complement strand
AGACAGACAGAGAAATAGAAATCTGAGACAGCTTTGAGTTTTTGTCTTATATAATTTGCTGGGGGATAATAACTTTAGAGGTGGAACATGTGTGTGGGGGTGTTGGGCTCAATTTTAACAGTAAATACAGGAAGTGTGAGTGACTTTTCAGTTTCTATTGAATATTGGCCCCTGCAGCTAAACTGTAGTCCATTTTGAATGCTCTAATCAAGCAAGAGACTGACTGATAGAAAGAAATAGGAATTTCTTGATCACAGTTCTGGAGGCTGGGAAGTCCAGGATCAAGCTGTCAGCAATCTAGTGTCTGGTGAAGGCTGTCCTCTGCTCTGCAGATGGTGACTTTGGTCCTCCCTCTCTGTGAGGGAGGACAAACAAGTTCCCTCTGGTCTCCTTTATAGTGAAGCTGGGGGCCTCAAGACCTCATTATCTTTTTTTTTTTTAGTGTATTTGGTACAGGGTCTCACTACACAGCTCAGACTCATAGTGACCTTCCTGCCTTAGCCTCCTCCGCACTGGGATTACAGGCCTGTGCCACCACACCCAGACTAGGTGGCCTCCTCAGTGTGCCTGGGGACAGAGCCAGCACCACATCATCTTTTAATGCGACATTCAGGATTAGGTTTCAACATAGGAATTTTGGGATGAGAGTGCAGTTAAGCACATTAACATGACTTTATAGGTAAGTTTATAGATGTTAGCAAGATAGGAGACAGGGCATGGATTAGACTGGCTGGGACAGGAGCGTGGGGGATCCCAGAATCTTCCTGGGAGCGTCGCTCCAGGACCTGTATGTGGAGGTTCTCCTGGGTCCCCGTAAGGTGTGGGCAGAATAAAAAATACAGATTCCATGAAGAGCAGGCTACTATGGTGCGCCTCATGATATCCCTCCCTGTGACCCCAGGGTGTACTTTTATTTTGGTATTTTATTTTCAATTTTTCCTCTCTTTTGCTCTGCCCAAATTTGGTTTACAGATCTATTTTTTTCCTTACCCTTCCTTTTTAATTAATTATTTAATTAATTTATATATATTTTTTAAAAAACAACTCATAAAATAGTTAAGATAGTTATATTACTACTTGCTATTAGCTCATGGAAAACAAAGGCTTATACTCATATTGTTTGATCAGTTTTTTACACCTGTATCTCATAATATGGGCAACTGCTTTGAAGATAACAATACGCAACAAACTAACCATTGTTACTTTAAATTTTTCAAATCAGTTTTGCCACCATTTTGCTTGTTTCACTCAATTCTTTGTTCAAGAGGAAAAGAGCCTAGAGATCAAGACATGAGAGCCCTCAAGCGCACTAACATTTACGTAGCAAGCTATTTCTAGGAGACTACTCACCAACAGTGGCTGCAGCCGTGTGCATAGGTGAAATTTTCTTGGAGTTATAGGGTAAGAATAAAGGGCAAAATTGTCCATTTGAGGTACACCAAAATTCAAGAGGAGAAGAGAGATGAAGAGTCTTATAAATGGAACTGAAAAGGAGCTAACAGAGAAGAGGACTAAGGCAGGAGGTAGCACAGAAAGGAAGGTAGTCTTATTTTTCAACACTAACCCTAAAACAAACAAACAAACAAACAAAAAAAGAAAAGAAAGAAAGAAAAAAGAACAAAAAAGAAAAGAAAAGACCAACACACTAAACTTGAAAAGCTTCAGCTATTCAGAAATCCCCTAAGATTTTGTCTATCTCTCTCCTCTTGGAATAGCACTCCCAAATTTCTGCTCCACCCACCACTCTCTGATGAAGCCACCCCCATTACCACAGACACACTGGATATTTCTGACCAAATTGTTGGTGGCACAAGTCAGAAATTCACTTTGTAATTACCTGAGCCATTTTGTTTGCCTACATCAGAGAGTGTGTCCTATCTTTTAATTTTAATTTTTATTAGTACACATTTCCAGCATGCAATAATTACATTCCTCATGGGGAGTTGGCACATTTATGTGCCACATCCGGACACTTTATGTATCTCCTCTTTCTCCCCTCCCCCTTTATTCTATCATCTGGTCCTCTATCTATTTGGGAAAGATCCATCCACCTATATACAATTATCAGTACTTTATTTTTCTCTTTATTTATACTTGGGGGCTCCCCATGTAAGAGAAACCATGCAATATTTAAGCTTGTGTGTCTGATTTATTTTACTTAGCATTAGAGTCTCAGGGTACATCCTTTTTCCTATAAGTGAGTTAAACTTATCTGTCTTTATACCAGAGTAGCACTCCACTCTGTGTAAACACAACATTTTCCTTTATCCATTCATCTGTTGATGGACCTATAGGCCCCTTCCAAGAATTGGCTAGTATGAGATGTACTGCTCTAAACATGGGTGACTGTGTGTAAGTGTATCAGACCAGTTTGCTAGAAGCAGAGTGCAAGATAGGGATTGAGGTGTATGTGACTCTCAAGAAAAGGCTCTTCATGAACAACTTGTGGGTAGGAAGCTCGCTATGATCTCATGACATGTAGTCTTGGCTGGATCCACAGGATGTAGGATGGGTGCACTGATTGCTTCAGGAAGGTTTCCTCCCTGGAGGCAAGGGTGCTTGGCTTTCACGCTCCTGAATCAGCCAAGAACAAACCTCAGGGGAAGGCCGCAGATGGAAGCCATTAGTGCAGCCCTAACCACAGGTAGGGAAAGAATATGGCAGCACATAAAGGGATGTCAACAGTATCTACCACAGCAGCATAATACAAACAGTACAACTGGGGGCTTCCTTCTGCTTGCTAGAGACCCACTTCTCTCCAACCACTTGCACCTGGGCAAGGCTCCAGGCTCAATCCTTGAGCCTGCCCCAGGGTTTACCTCATAGTGGTTGTTGAGATAAGGGAAAGAGAGCCCAAGCCTGCTTCAGAAAATTCTGAACATTCCGAACTAATATGCAATTATGGTAGACCTTCTTGTGTCTTGTAAAGTAACATTTCTCCCCCAGGGGGCTCATGGGAAATTCATGCATATGGGCTGCATCTTATACACACAAACAACAGAGTGAATTATGGGAAAGGAAATGGACAATAGATGCAGAGGACACTACAATAGGAACTAGTGAGGCCTGCAGGAGCTAGGTTTCTATTAGGCAGTGAGGACAGGGGCTTCATGATGGAGCCAGAGTGGAGAATGCGGAGTCACAGCCCTCCAGGATGCTGATAGAAACATCTGCCAGGTATCCTGCAGCTGTCCAGGACCTTCCCACAACATGGCTGGGGGCCCTGGCTTACGGCCGTGTGCATAGATGGGCTCTAAGTAGTCTCCTAGAAGGTGGAGATTGTACTGCTTACACAGCAGCCTGAGCTCCTTCACAAGCCCCTTGAAAGCCTCTACACCGAGAGCCCTTATGGCCCCCCAGGTCAGAAGCCTGTTCTGGGAAGCTGGAGCTCTACTTCTTTACCTTTACATCTTTTACTTTCTTGCTTTTATATATTTTAATAAATTTGTCAGCACCCTCCCTCCTCTGCCCGTGGCTTCCTTCTCCTTTACTGTGGGACTCAAGCTCAGCATTCTGGTCCTAGCATGACTCAGCAACCTGTCAGTCATGCTTTGCAGAGGCCCTCTGCCAGTGGGAGGGGCCTGAAACCGTGGGGCATGTTAAAGGCTTAGGCCCTACATGCTGCGCTCAGGCTGAGCGTACTTTCCCTTTGATAAATGTTGTTGCCCTTTCCTTGCTGCTGGGTGCTATGTCTAATTGGGCCACACGGGCCCCAGAACCTGTCCCAGATTGCTTAACCCAAGGTAATGGGCAGGCATTGGAAAGTTTGGTGATTGTTTTAAATGTCCCAGACTCTGGCTCTTTTGGTTTGGGTCTATGGTAAAAAGAAAGACTCTATCTCTCTTTTTCTATCTCTCTATTTATTACAGGGTTTACAGGGTGTCACTACACAGATCTGACTTGTAGTGATCCTCCTGTTTTCAGCCTCCCAAGTGCTGGGATTACAGGTGCACGCCACCACACCCAGTCTCAGTCGCTGTCTCAGCGCGCCCCAGGGGTGGGGCTGAACCTCTGTTGCTGAGCCTGCCTAAAGAGGCACTGAGCTATCTGGCCGGCCCCCCATTTTTTTTTTTAATGAAGCTTTTTATATTTATTCTACTGAAGAAAATGACAAAAGTTTAAATAAGCAAATAAGCATTACTCAATTCAAATACCTTAGTATCATGACTGTTAATATTTCTGCATATTTTCTTCAAATGTTGTTAAAGCTGAGGTCATGTTATCCTGGGTGATAGGGTCCAGGATGCAGTCCTAGGTTCTTGTGTGCGACAAAGAAGTGGGTGTCGCAGGTAAGGCAACAGCAGCAAGGTTAAAGGAGGCAGCAGTGCTTGTGACTGAGCAAAAGGAAGCGCACGAGCCCTGCAGGCACTGGATAGAGTGATTCACAATGCTCCACTGGGGCCAAGCTGCCTCTCACTGGGTCTTCTGGAACATGACTGGCAATGTGATGACAGGTGCTGAGTCATGTCAGCTGTGTCCATTGAGTATGTACTTTCCCATAATTCACTCTGTTATAATTGGATGTATAAGATAAAGTTCATATGCATGAACCTTCTTTTT
>NW_004524705.1:7279710-7287486 GCF_000260255.1 Octodon degus | reverse complement strand
ATTTTATTTATTTATTTATTTCTCAATAAAATTATGGAAAGAAAAAAGCCTTTGGGATGAGGGTTGGGGTTGGCCTTGGGTATCACCCAGCTTCTGGTGATTGGGAAGAGTGGCCTATAGCCCAACTGTACTATCTGCATCAGTCATTCTTAAACTAAATACAAACACTTTGGTTTGTTTTCCATCGTTAAATTTAACTTAAAACTTTATTATTTGATTAATTTTAGCCTTTTAAATTTTCCTACATTTTCACTTTCTGTACTGGAGACTGAATCCAGGACCTTTGCGCCCAGCTACGCACCTTACTTCCTGAGCCCTTTCAATTCTTTCTTTTTTTAAGGTAGGTTCTCACTAAATTGCTAAGAGGCCTAGGCTGGCCTCAAGTTTGTGACCCTCCTGCCTAAAACCCCCAGAGTGCTAAACTTTCAGATGTGTACATTTGCACTGATTTATTTTTTTCACTTCTATAAAAAAGTACTTCAGTAACATGCTTTGTCTACAATAGCTCCTCTGCACTTTAGATTACTTTCTTAGAATAAATTCCTAAAAATAAAATTACTGGAATAACTGGCATAACATTTTGGAGTTCTTGATAAATGTTGAATTTTTTGATAGGTTGCGCCACTCCACAAGCAATTTATGGCAGTGCCATTTCTCTCTAAAGGACTAGATCAGGGGAGGAGACCATTCTCTTTAAAATTAATCCCTCACTTCCCTTTAGTAGAGACAACCATGGAAATATATGTCTTATTTTCCTTTCAAAAGACATATATTTAAGATCTTATTGATATATGGAAGTTTTTTAGATTTGTAACAACAACAAACACATTATGCAGTTAAAAGCTATATATACATTTTTTTTTCCTTATGTCTCTCAAGTTACCCCCTTTTAAATTTTCTTCTATCCTTTATCATTGTCAGACCAGTTAATATGACCTTTCTGGAAAAGAAGAACCATATTGATTTTGAAGATTGGCCAAAGAAAACTTTTTGAGTGTTTGTATTTGTCCAACCCATTTCACTCTTCTCAAGGGGCCTGTGGGGTGACTGCTGCATAATGTCAGCTGGGAATTTTCCACAGTGAAAAATACCAGTCTACACTCCACTGAGGGAAGCACTCAGAAACAGTATGTGCTCACTGCTTAAGGGTTTGGGCAATGATCAGGATTCTACTCATTGCTGTTAGAGAATATAGCATATCCAGTAAAGGAGGTGTGTGTGTGTGTGTGTGTGTGTGTGTGTGTGTAGAGGTATACAAAGAAAAATGAAACAAAAACTATTGGTAGAAGCTAGGTAAGAATACACAATTGTAAAGTTTCAGGGTTCTCTCTTTTTTCAGGCCCCCACTTAGGAAAGAACTCCAGCACTCTCCAATGCATTCCTTCTGGTAAATTCCACAGTGGCAGGCTCTGCTGTCATACAGGATCACATTCACAGTAACTTTCTAAATTGGGAGGATGCTGCTTTCTCTACGTTCTTCTTAAAACTTTCTTTGAAGGAATTTTGACATCCAGCTACTTTAAAGCCTGAGCCTGAACAAAGCACCCTAATATTGGCTCTATATGATCCCAGAGTTTGGACTAAATTGAATGAAAAAGTATAACTCAAATTTGCTAGAAAATAGTGAAATAATGTACCTCAGAAGGTGTTAGAAAATAATTATAATTTTTTTCTGTATTTTTTAGGGAAGGGTCTACAGGGTGTTCAGGGTCTCACTACTAGATTGGACTCATAGTGATTCTCCTGTTTACAGCCTCCCAAGTGCTGGGATTACAGGTGTGCACCACCACACCCAGGCTCAATTGCTGTCTCAGCGCACCCCGGGGGCAGGGCTGGCAAGACAGGCCTGGGGATCAAACCCCCGGCTCCTGCGCCTGCTTGCAGGTGCTTTAATGCACTGAGCTATTTGGCCAGCCCTACAATTGTTTAAAATAGTCTTCCCAATATCCTGAAAAATATCTTACAATCTAAGTATAACTAGTGGGTATTTTATGTAAAATGTTTCAGAAAATATGTATAAACTATTCTTAAGGCAAATGCAGCAATGTACTAAATAGCTTTATCTGATAAATATAAATTTATATCAGTGAAATAGAGTCTGAGCTGAGGAGAAAATTTAATGAAGAATCTAATTCTTCATTGTTCTTTGAGAGTTGTGTAAGATTTCACTTCCTGCCTGGAATAAGAGGTGGGAGTAGGAATGGGTGGAATTTAGGATCATTAATGTCTCATGATTTCCCATAATGAAAAAAAAGTTGCAAACACCTTTGGGTGCCCTTATCTTTCCTTCAACATGTTGAGAAGTGGGTGGGGCTTTTTAGTTAAATAATCTCTAAAGTTGGTTTATGGTTTTCTGCTCCCAGTGGTGGAATAAGAGTAGGAATCCATTAAGATATTTTTTCTTGGTAACAGTAAGGTTCTGCGGGGGCATCTAGATGAAAATCATGAAGGGCGAGTTTTCCTTGTGGAACAACACGTTGGAGGGACCGTGGTGGAGACTAGGGATAAAAATGCCAAGAGCAAACCGTAAACTACTGGAAGAAACTTTGAACAAAGGGTTAGTGGTATGTAAAACTGGCTCAGGCAGTTCAAAGCTTAGGATAGTAATACAAGATGGAAGGAGCTGAAGGAGAACAGGGCAGCAGTTCATGTTACTCTAAGAAAAAACGCAAAGGGTTAAAGAAAGACATACTGTCAGGCATTGAAACAAAAACTGAAACTTTACTTTTCAGTTATGTAGAATGAGAAGTTTATCCTTGGCAGCCTAATAACAAGTGTTAAACGAAGCACTTTCAGGGCAGATGCTATCTGCTAAGCTTCTTGCCTGCTCTTTGCCTGACCCACCTTTCCAGACACAAGCAGCCCGTGCTGCTGCCAAGCACTCTGGGGAAGCTCTGTGCTGGGGTTTGGCACTAGGTATTTTATTCCTTTCCACAAAGGGCTCTTCTTCAGATGTCCTTGTGTCCTCACATTTTAAGTCTACGCTCAGAGATCACTTTGCCACTGAGTCCTGCCCGGTGGACCGTGAAGCCAGCCTCTTCCTTCTACCTCAGAAGACCCCTTTTCTGTTCTCTTCCTCTGCTCTTCTCTGCCTGCAGCAGTTCTGATCTTCTAACATGCAGTGCATCCTGGTAATTATCTTTATAGTCTGCGCTCTTCTCCCTCACCCTTCTTTTGATCCTGGATGGAAAGTGAAGATCCAAAAGGCAAAGAGTTTGGCTGGGTTGTTTTTTCATTGATTGCCCAAAATACTTGGCATAGTACCTGACCCGTAAAAGATAAAATAGATAGGTGATTCAGGCTTTTCAAATGACTAAGCAAAGGCTTGTGCAATCCACACGGACTGGAAAGTCAGAAGAGAGATTTTCTTATGCTGTACATCGGATTTCGCTGTAGGCAGGAGACACAGGAACAGGAAGCCCAGTAGGCCAAGGTTTATTTTTTTTTTCCTGGGAGAACTATTTAGAAACACATCCTTCTACTACTTGGTTCACAGTGTTTCCTGAGATTAATATCTTGCGTTTGAAATAGCACCTCGCTTTTTTCCACTCAAAGGTCTGCCTTGTATGCTAGCTTACTCTAACATGAGTTTTACAGTAAGGACACAAGAGCTCAGAGAGGAAAACATTGGCCAGTGTCTCACAGTCATCAGGTGTGATCGCACAGGAGGATTCCTGATGCCTTGCCTCTACAAGGTTGATCACTAATGAAGGAGACAGAGGATTAGGCCAAAAGCCGCACGCACGTGAGTGTGTGTGTGTGTGTGTGTGTGTGTGTGCGCGCGCGCACAAATGTATGTGTATATGCATGAGGGGGACACAGAGTGTGATGTTTGTCCATAGCCCAGGATTAAAAGACAAGAATGAATGGTGGACAATTAAAGAAATCTGCCACTGGCCTTGGCCTACGTTTATCATTCAATATTCACAACAAGTTTTTAAAACTTAACATGAAACAATATTTTTTAACATTCACTATGCCTTAAATGTTACAACATGTAGCCTTTGTAAATAGATTTACTGTTTCCTCTTTATCTTATGTAAATGTAATCCTCATGGAAAATGTTCAACACTGAAATTTTGCTGATATATTTCAACAGTTTTCAGCTTCTAGCTATGAATTCTCAGTAGTAGGTAATAATTTTTGCTCTTTGTTATGTGTTTATCAGAGATCTTGTTACTGGGATACACAACTGTTCACTGTAAAACTATTTTTTAAGTGTCAACCTTCAATCATTTAGCTATTTTGTTTCAATTTTTCCCCTAGCAGCTGTTCTGTTGATTGTCTAGAAATTGTTCTTTCTGTGTTTAAAAGTAAAACAGGGGAAAAAAAAGTTCATATGTAAAAAAGGATAATGAGATCACAAAAACATGAGTGCCATGCTCCAAGAAATTAAAATGTTTGAGCCTTGTAAGGGCTCCCACACACAGAATCCATCTGTACACATGGGATAATTAATATTTCCTTTCTTGAAATAACTGAATGTATATCAAATGTACTGGCTTCATGCTATGTGCGAATTACTTTGCTAAATGTTGAAGTGCCCTGGCAGACATGGGGTGCACTATTATTCTCCTTTTATAGATGAGTAAACAAGTTCAGGAAAGTTCTGTGATGCAGTCAAGGTAGTTAGGACAGAGTTTGCACAGACGGGATTAGAATGAGTTTTGCTCTGGTTCCAAAATAGTGGTGGTTCCTTCTCTTTTATTGCTTCCTGAAATATTTTAGATGTATCAGGACTGTGTCGAGAAAATGAAAACTGATACATTCATGATCAACAATGAAAAAAAATAGAATATGATGAAAGTAGCTTGACTTCTAATTACATCTCCCAATTCCATTCCCTCTTTTTTTCTCCTGAGTTCTAAATTTATGTTTATTGTTTGCATGTATATATTTATGTGTTTTATTATATACAAAATAATATAATAAAAATTTGTCTGCATTTTAAAAACATTCCAATAAAACAAACTGGCATTAATCCTCAACAAAGCATTACTCCCCTCTCGCTTCTAAAATGCTGTCCCTCCTCCTTGCCACTTTGTGCAGCACTCCTGCAAGTCCTCTTTTGTGACTTGAGGAGGTGTGGTGCAAGAGATGGTACACTGCTGCCAAGTGCTCCTGAAAGTGTGGCCTGCACCTCACCCACCTCCTCACCATACATGGCACTAAGCAGCTTCTGGCTTCCCCAGATCAAAATGACCATGGAAAACCAATGTTTTTGTCTTGGTTACTCTTCTCTTGTTGCTGGGACAAATACCTGACAACCAAAATGAAGGAAGGAAAGGTTTATTTAGCTCACAGTTTGCGGAGGTTTCAGTCCATACTCAGCTGGCTCCAAGGCAGAGCAGCACATGGCAGAAAGCAACCTTTCATGGTGGTGGCGAAGAGCAAGAGCACAAGGGGTAGCAGCAGCTCAAGCAGCTGGCTTCTCTTCCCACCTCACACTGTAATACAAATTACCTGCCCCTGGGCAGGTGCAGCATCCACACCCACAGTAATCAATCACAAACTTCAGAAGACACCCCAAGACTGCAGGAGGCTTTGGAGGGACACCTAGACACAAACCATAATAGTTTTCAATCAACTCAGGACACAGGGCAGCCAGGATAGTGCAACCTAAGACACTCGAGAGCTGCTTCAGAAAGTGGCAAAAAGAGACAAGTGTGCTAGGCAAAGAGGAATGTTTTGAGAGGAATAAATGGCAGTGCAATGATTTTTAAAATTTAAGTATTCAAAAAGCACCTGCTTAGGCAGACACAGTGGCTGAGTTCGATCCCCAGCATGCTGCGCTGGCCCCGCCCCCAGGGTGCACTGTGACTGTGATTCAGACTGGGCGTGGTGCTCTGCACCTGTAATCCCAGCTCTTAGGAGGCTGAACACAGGTGGATCAGTATGAGTCCAATCTACGTAGTAAGAACCTGTAGACCCTGTACTAAAATACAAAAAATAGAAAAAAACCAAAAGCACTCATCATGTGTTTCAATTGCATCTCTTGTGTGTGTCTCAAAGCAAAGTTCAGTGAACTCTTTATTTTTTTCTAATATACCTTAAAGTTTTAATCCTCCTGTGAAAATTTACTTTAACTAACATTATTTTTATTTCTTCAGAATATTCCTTTGAGTTTAGTCCAATGTTTTTATCCATCTCATCTTACTAGATGTTTAGATTATTTCTGAGCTATAGCAATTCAATGCCTTTTAAATTTTGACAAGCTGGTGAAGTATAAAATGCTGTCATTATTTTTTAAGTTAACATTTCCCTGATTAGTATTGATTGTAGAAGGTTGTACTAATTGGCAATGTATATTTACTTCACCATGAATTTCCATGTTAAACAGTTTGGCCTTTTCACTCTTTGGAGTTGTTTATCCTTCTTGTATTAATTTATTATTTTTTATTTTTATATAATACAAAATAGCGATAGAAAAAAGAGCATTAGAAATGACACAAGAGGGCTGGTGAGATAGTCAACCGAGTGAGCACCTGCTTAGGCAAGCTCAGGGACCAGGTTCAATCTCCAGCAGCACATGCCGTGCCAGCCCTGCCCCCTGGGTGCACTGGGCTGGGCACCCGACACTGGCATGTTGGGGCATGTCTGTAATCCCAGTGCTGGGGAGGTTGAAGCAGGAGGATCACTACGAGTCTAAGCTGCATAGTAAGACCCTGTACCAAATACATAATAAAAAAGAAATAATACAAGATTCCACTAAACAAAGTAGTAGGAATTCAACAATAGCTGCTGTATTACATATCTTCAAATTAGTTGTTCAGATGACCAGATATAAACATGTAATAGTTATATAAAAAAAGAATAAAAGAATAGCAAAGAAGTTATAACAAATCCAAAAGAGGTAAAAATTCAGAGTAAAACAAAAATTTTGAACATTGACTGCTCATTTCAAAAGACCAGCAGAAACTGACAATACAATTATCCAAACTATCCTGCATATGTACCTAAATACATTTTTCTCCTTCTTTCATTTGTTCTTTTCCTCATTCCAGTTTTTCCTTCCCAAGGGAGCATTTCTTGCCCTTTCATAGTATCTGTTGTGCATTTTAGATCTTCATCACTCTTTCAGGTTCTCGCATTAGTGAGATAATATCATGTTTGCACGTACGGATCTGATTTATTTCACTTGCCATATAGTCTCTAGCTGCATCTATTTACCTACAAAAGCCTCAAATTTATTTATTTTTATACCTGAATAATACTCTGTTGGGTAAAAATGTCATGTAGTTTTCATCCATCCCTCAGTTGATGGTCATTTGGGTACTTTCCAAGATTTAGCTATGACGAATTGTACTGCTATAAATATGGGTGCACCTATCTCTGTGGTATGATGATTTCGGTTGTTTTGGAAAAATAACTAGGAATAGTTGGCTTGAATGGGACCTCTAGGGGCTGGGGAGATAGCCCAGTAGAACAAGCACTTGCCTGGCAAGCACAAGTGCCTGAGTTCAATCCCCAGTTCCTAAATAAATAAATAAATAAATAAAAATAAAAAAGAATGGGACCTCCAATCCTAGCTAGATTTTTCACATCTGTCAATATTTGGCTTATCTAGTTGGGTGTTCCTCCATTGGCTGCATATATATTTATAATTTTTATGTGTTCCTCTTGAAGTTTTCCCCTAACAAATGTGTAGTGACATTCTTTGTTGCTTTTAATCACAATGGGTTTGAGGTTGACATTGTGAGCAACCATCATAGTTACCCCTCATTTTCTCTTGGTTTCTATCACGTGGAATATTGTTTTCCATCCTTTGACATTCAA
>NW_004524705.1:7250983-7278990 GCF_000260255.1 Octodon degus | reverse complement strand
TCCCATGCTCAGAAAACTTTTTTGCTAATCCTTTTATAAACACTCCTTTTATGTCTTTTGTATTATTTTCAGCTGATTCATTGATACCTATGTCTTATATTATTTTTCTTTGCATCATCTTGCAGCTGTTGCATTGTTATTTCCTGGTTTCTTGTTATTTTAAGGGCTATTTCCTTTTGTGCTCACTAGCTGCAATACTATCTTCAAGGTCTGAAATTCTGTCTTCTGTTTCATTCAAGGGATTTTGCCAGCTTTCAATGGAATTCTTAATGTCCTGGATTATCAGTTTGAATCTATCTCATGCGTTCTAATTCTTTCCTATACTGTTCTTTCAATGTTTCCATTATTTTCCTATTTCCTTCTTTTTTAAAATCTATCTTCCCTAGATGTATCAAGCAATTCTTTCATGACTGTTGTCATTTCCTTTTTTACCTGAGAAGTTATTTCTGATCTAATTTCCTCAAAGCCCTGATGGAGTTGTTTATTCACTTCAGTTGGTATCACCTTAGAAATTTCAGGTATGCAACTTCAGTTTTTTCTATGACCTTGTCTCCTGGTCATTTTCTATGACCTTTTTTTGGTGACCTAGAGATTGCCTGTTGTTCCTTCCTTTTTGCAGTGAGGGTCCATGGGAGGGGTGCAAGTCAGTAAGGCTCTCCAGAATGTGGGAGCGCAGGGTAGGCTCCCTCTGTGTGGGGTTCAATGTGGTTTCTACCTCATTAAGGATAGGGAGACAATCTGTAGGTTAAGAAGGATCCAAGGATGGATGAGTGCAGGCTTAAGATGTGCAAAGCTGTCTCAATGGTGCATTGCTGCAGGGTAGTGCTCTGCAAGTCTCTTGCAGGTAGTTGTGGTAGTCAGGAGTCTCTGGTGGTCTTCAGGGAAAGGAGGAGTGGCTGAGTCAGCAAATTCTGGTGGGAAAGCTGGGGGCATGAGACTAGGGCTGCCAAGTCTGCTTAACCATCTTCAGGATGAGGGGGTGTGAGCAAACTCTGGCAAGGGGTGGAAGCTAGCCTAACGGGTCTCTCTGGCAGTCTTCAGGCAGAGCACAGGCTGCTGGCCTCAGCCAACTCTGGAGGAAAGGCTCTGCAGTAATTGTTGAATGATTATAAATTATGATCTTTGTAGCTATCTTCTTGAATTTATTTTTCTACCTGTCATATCTTTTGATGTACACTTTTAATATTTTTTGTATTATTATTATCATCATCATCATCATCATCATCATCATCATCATTACTTAATCTTTTATTTATTTGTTACAGGGTCTCACTATGCAGCTTGGGCTTGTAGTGATCCTTCTGTCTTAGCTTTCCCAGTACTGGGACTACAGGTGTGCTCCACCATGCCCTGTTTGGTGGTCAACTTGGCACCAGGCTTGAATGCCATGTAGTACCGGGGATCAAACTAGGGTCCTTACGCTTGTCAGGCAGGCATTTAGACTGCTGTATATCTCTCTCTTAGCTGGCATTTATTTATTTATTTATTTATTTATTTTTGTAGTGGGATTGAACCTAGGATTTCATGCAGTTTTTCACATATTAAAGTGAAAATTTTCTTTACTTTTCTGTGAATTGTTTCTTTCTATCCCTTGCCAACTGGTCTATTTTCCTGTTGGGGCCTTTCATTTCCTATTTTTTTTAAATTTAAGGGCTGAATTTCATGTACTTTTTTTTTTTTTTTTTTTTTGTATTTTGGACAGGGTCTATAGGGTCTTACTACACAGATTGGACTCATAGTGATCCTCCTGTTTTCAGTCTCCCAAGTGCTGGGATTATAGAAGCACACGCCATCACACCCAGTCTCAACCACAGTCTCAGTGCACCCCAGGGGCAGGGCCAGAAAAGCATGCTGGAAATTGAATCCTGGCCACTGGACTCTGCCTAAGCAGGCATTTTAGTCCACTGAGCTATCTGGCCACCCCTCATGTACTTTTCTTTCCTTTTAAATTTGTCTTCTGACTATTTTTTGTTACAAAAGATGAATTTTTATGGAGTATAATTTAGCAGAAGTTTGGTTTTCAAAATTTGAATCATTGTTTAAAAAAATTGATTTATTATAAGGTTGTGAGTTTGCTCATGATTTCTTCTTTTATTGTTGTAATCTTATGCTTTGCATTTAAATCTTATGTCACTTGACAGTATGTTAAGCTTTGTATCTTTTGACAGTTTAGCTTTATCTTGGCTACTAAGTTGTTCGAACACCACTTGTTAAAAAAATGTATCTTTATGTCACTCATTTAAGATACCACTGAATTATTATGTGTATTGGAGTCTATTCTTGAACTTTTTATTATTTTTCAATGTTTGGTTTATTTATGTGCCACTACTGTACATTTTAATGATGAAGAATTTAAAACATAAAATATTTAGTTGCTTCTTATTGTCTTTTTTCTAAAAGTTTGTCAAGCCCTTCTTGCTTTTTAATGTTTCTACATGATATTTACTGTTAGTATGGTCATTCTTTAAAAAATTTTCATGAGATTGGTTGAATTTGAAAATTAACAGGTAGAATTAAATTAATGTAATTGTAACTTGTACCACCTAAAACATGTGATAGTATTTTGTTTATTCAAATTTCCTTAATCGGTTTTAATATTCATTTTTTTACTGTAAGTTATAGATTAAACAGTTATATTTCATGTTATTTTGGGAATATATTTTTATTTATTTTATTTTATTTATTTTAGTCTATTTTTTATTTTTATGCATTTAGTAATGGATCTACAGGATGTCACTACACAGATTGAATTCATAGTGATCCTCTTATTTTCAACCTTGATCCATATATATATGGATGGATGGATATATATATATATATATATATATCTCACTGTGGTATGAGGTTTTTAGTTCTGGAAAAATATACAGGAGGACAATAGCTGGATTGAATGGGACCTGTAATCCTAGCACTTTCAGGAATCTCCACACTGATTTCCGTAGTGGTTGTGCCACTCTATACTCCCACCAACAGTGGAGAAGTGTTCCTTTTTCCCCACAGCCCCTCCAGCATTTGTTATTGGTCGATTTCTTGATAACAATATTTTCTGAGGTGAGATGAAATCTCAGTGTTGCTTAAATTTGCATTTCTTGAATGATCACTAATGTTGAACATTTTTTTTCATTTTTGTTCATTTGTGATTTGTATTTCTTCATCCGCGGATTGTGTATTCATCTCAGATGTCTATTTTTTGACTGGGTCTTTAAATTTGAGGTATCTGATTTTTTAAATTCTTTATATGTTCTAGATGTAAGTCCTTTGTTTGAGAAAGGAGAAAGGACTGAAGTTATAGTCCTTAAAGTCTTTTAGTCCAGTTGGCTAAATTTTTGTTTTGCCAATTCATGGGTTTTCTTTTTACTCTGTTGATGATTTCTTTTGATGTGCAAAAACTTTTCAGTAAGATGAGATCCAAGTTGTTGATTCTTTGAACTGTTTCTTGTTCAATTTCATTTTTCTTCACAAACTCTCTGCCTATGTTCATGTTTTCAAGAATTTTTACTTACTTTCTCTTCCAGTTGATTTAGTGCTTCTGTTTTAATATTTAGATCTTTGATCCACTTTGACATTAGTTTAGGGCATGGTTATAGACCCAGATCTAGTCTTTGTTTTCTGCATGTGGAGAGCTAGTTTTTACAGTACCATTTATTAAAGAGTCTGCCTTTCTTCCAGTGCATATGTTTGGTTCTTTGGAGGAATAACTTTGTATTCTTGTTTTTGTTGCTTTTTTGAATTGAGATTTTATTCTATTTACTTTTCTATCAGATTATTGTTTATATAAATGCAGAGTATTAACACCTGTATAGTAATTTGATATCTCACTACCTTACTTAATTCTCTTATTTTTTATAATTTACAGTAAATTCTCTTAGGGATTTCAGCCACCAAATGTTATCACCTACAAATATTGATGTTTCATTTTATGTTTTAAAATTGTTTATTGCAATTTTTTCATTTTTATTGTATCACAATGAATGAGTATGGCTTTTTCCTTAGTAAAGTGCAAATAATCTTTTGCTTTTTTGCATAAATGTATAATACAAGTAAATAATATACATGTATATATCCTTGCACATAAACATGTATCATAGACATGTATTAAATGTAAGTACGTGTGTGTAAGTACACATGTTTATGTACTATGTATATAGATGTTTTATGTACATGCCTATTAAGTACAACTGTATATACTCTGTGTGCTGATACATAATAAATCCTGCTGAATAACTTCAATAGGTGTTGGTATTGAAATTTTTGACATCAATAGAGCTGTTCACTTGATATTTCTCCTTAAATTTTTTAATGTAATGTAATATATTAATTGACTTTTTATTATTCAATTCTCGATGTTTGGGATCTTTCTTTTGGTACTGTCATACACTTTAAAAGGTGATTTTGCCTTTCAATAGTAAAATTTTATGCTTTAATATTTGCAAATGGTTTTGATCAGAGCCAATAATCCAGTTTTATATTTATTTATGAACTTTTTTCTTTGGTTTTTCTGATCTTTATGATTAATTTGAATGCAAATTTCAAACTAGTTTGTAGACACATCAGGTAAACAAATTTTATCAGGCGTTTTTTTTTTTTTTTTTTTTTGATGGGTGTTCAATGTGAATTTTATGCACAGGTGTCATTTAAAGTTCTGTATCTTACTGGACATGTCCTTGTCTCCTACCCTTGCATGCCTTTTAAGACCCAATATTTAAAGTTAACTGAGATCACTTCAGTGTATAAAAGAGTATTTGTTATGAAAAAAGTGTCATCTGGCTTCTGAGAGAAAGAGAGAGACCAACAGAGAAGGTATAGTGCCTTTTATAATCTAATCTCAGAGGTGATAAACCATTACCTCTTCCATATTCAATTGACACAGAACAGTACTAGAACTGCAAATGGTGCTAAAATCAGGATTTGGGACTAATTCAGAGGAATATATTTCTATTTTAAAATTCTATTAATTCAAGTACATACTGGCAGTTTGGACAGTACAGGTACAATAAAATGAGATTTGGTCATAGATACGTGAGAGTGTTACAGCATTTCTAAAGAGAAAAAAAATGCAAATCCAAGGTTCTTATATACAAAATTTTATTTAGTGAACAGTGGACTTGGTTGTTTAAGAAGAATAATTTCATAATGGATTTGTATCCTGAGGAAATGAAACTATCTATATGTCAATATGAAAGATACTTTAAGATCATTGAAAATAATAAAGTGTCAGCATTTTTTAAAAATATAATTATGTAGCCCCTTGTGAGAACAGTTTAGGAGAATTCTTTTTCCAAAAGTGAAACCAATTAACTGAATTTAGGGCTTATCATGCTCAAAATTACAGTGGAGAAACAGAGATGAATTTTTGTTCTCATTTAGAACTCTTCTGATTTTGCCATCTCATCTTCTGGCAAGTACATTGTCAGTGAACTAAGCACTAATTATTTTAGCAAAGAAAGTCCGAGCCTCAGGGTGCCCAAGCTTCCTGACAGTGGCTCTATATGTTATACGGAGGATTTTTTTGTCACCTGCCTCTTTTCTATTTTATTTTATAACATCTACTTGCTTTCTAAAAAAAATTTTACTCTGTTTTCTGAACAGCAAAAACTAAATTTCTAAGATGCCTGTTTGATAATATAGTGTATTTTGTTAAGGCCAGAGAATAAGTAATATTCATATTACCAGTATCAACTCTAATAATCATAGGTAATGCTCTGTTCAGAGGGCATCTATTTTAGAAAATGTAAGTAGTTCTTTACCAAATAAAATTGCAGTATAACTTGAATTTCCATCCCCTTGAACCATATACAATGAAAAAGACTAATTTTTGAAATATTGTTCAAGATTCACACATGTATAATAGATGATTTTTCTTTGCAAAATTATGATGGCTAATATATCCTTCTACAAATCCTCCCTAAGTAAACCCTGAAAACCACTTATGATATACATATTTTTAGTACAAAGTTAATAAATTATTAAAAATTGTTGAACACTTACATGTGTCAGATGCTGTCCTATATTCCAGTATATAGGGAAAACATTTCTATCCTATATTTAGTAAATTAACATGTAAATTTAACCTGTGATTGTGAAATTTAATCTTTGGCAATCCTGAAGACATACTTACAAAAACACAAAATGTCATACACATGAACACATAAAAATACCATAGTGTTATGGTATGAGCTAACCCAAATGTCCATTAATTGAGGAACAGTTGAAGAAAACCTGAGATATCTACCTAGTGGATTACATTGTAGACATAGAATGGAATGAGGAAGTTTTCTACACATTAATATTCAGTTACTCAATGTACATTGTTAAGTAGAAAAAAGTATGATAACTTATAGTATGTGAAATATGCTAAGTGTATTATAAGTAAATAAACAGTATAAAGCCAAATTATATATTTGTTTGGGCTTTCAGGAATAAACAATGAAAAAAATAAGAAAGAAACCGACATTCTTAACTATGGGTAAAGACAGGAAGCCAAATGCTGAAGTCAAGCATGGAGGTAAGACATCCGTGAATATGTTCTGTTATAGAAGTTTGACTTTGCTTTATGTAATTAAAAATGTGGAGGACCACAAAGCAGCTGTCCTTGAAAGAACAGTGACTGTCTTCATTTTGACTGAGCCTAACCCTATTTCCTTGAACTGATATGTACAATGCTGGTGGACTTCTGTTTATCCTTTCAATTGGCCTTAAGCAATGTACATTGGTCTAGCTGAGGTGCTGGTGATAGTCTTTGAAGGTGGCATGCATGTTTCCTTGGTAACCTGCACCTGCTGCTCTTTAATGTGAGCCGGGTGAGACAGGACGAAGAGCCAATGCTCCATGATGCCAGCTTGAATTGAGCCTCAAGATAGAGGCTATGATTTCCTGGGGCTTGAAAGACTACATCAAAGCTAAAGCACCAGACCCCCCAAAACATTAGATACTATCTCAATAGCATAAAGCAGATTACTTCTCTGCATATCCTCTCGCATATGGCAGAGGCAAATGTAGGCTACCACCTAGCTCAGCTCACAGTAGTTACCTATTTCTCTCAATTCTTGGTCATTCCTCCTCAAACCACTCCTCCTCTGAATAAAACTGGGTGAGGCCGTGGGTCAACCTTTTTGTTCCAGAAAGCCATCTTAGGGGCTGGACTTAGAGGCCCTTGTCTCTCCAATAATTAAAAATATGTTTTAGTGTTTTTACTTTTGCCACAGGTTGCATTGAATGGGGTAGATTGGAATTAACTTGGTGGGATTCCAGCTTTGGGATTATAAATGTTGGCTTCTTGGACCAAGATGAGGACTTGGAAGAGACTTCTACAAAAACATTCAGGTGTGATGGCACACACATATAATCTCAGCACTCAAGATTCAGAAGTTCAGGAAGATTGGATTGCCATGAGTTCAAGGTCAGACTGCATTACACAGTGAGCTCAAGGACAGGCTGAACTACATAGTGAGACACTGTCTTAAGAAAAAAGTGGAATTAAAAGCAATATTAAATTAAGTATCCCTAAAGATAAAAAAGATGAATAAGAAGTCAAATTGAACTTGGCAGCATTGACAGATTGGTGGCAAAATAACAACGAGAAGCTAATTATATCAGGCTATTTTAAAAGCAGCGTTTGTTCATGGATTGCTAGGAGAATCATGAGAAAGGTCTGTGAGGAGAAACACCTCTTTTCTTGAAATGAGGAGTTCTATTGTTAGTAGTGCTGCTATTTTGACGCTAAAGTATATATAGGAGAAAGCATTATGTTAGTGTTTAGTTCAGAAACCAAGTTATCATGGAGAAAAGCGAGTTTTAAAATAGTAAAACACTTTTTGATTTTATATTTGAATTGGAAATATCAGCAAGCACTCATGATTTCACCACCCACTCATTCAAATAAAACATCCTACTAATTTCCCAGTTTTTTTTTTTAAAGTCATAGGAAACATAATCTAGGATTCTAAAACTGCCATTTGCCACTGCAAGGAGAAATGGCTGATTATAGCCCTGAAACAGAAAATGTTCAAGATAAGCTTGAGTATCGTGTGCTGGAAAGCATCAAAAACTATCAAACTCTAATGTTGTATTTATTGGATTCCCAATTCCCTTGATGAAGGTCCCATTGGCCTAAGATGATACAACTTGAGCATGCAACAAATTAATGACTGTGCTGGATTAAAGCATGACAAGTACATAAAATTTATGCCAAACAACAACAAAATAATTTTAAACAAATCTGACCCTGTTGTGTCTGCACTGCTTTTTCTTGGAGAGCTTATACATTATTCTGACAACAAATCAGCTGGGTTTTTTCTACCTGAATAATAGCTTATGCAGAAAAGATCTTTCCTATAGATGAATTCCAGAGAGTGCATGCAAAAAAGTGATAGAACAAAATAATTTGTGCATATAGTCAATGGATGCTAAACTATCAGGTGAATTTTGGGGGAAATTCATATTCTCCATATTCTCAAAATATGGAACCAGGCCAGAATCACCTTAAAACTCTGATTTACCTGAGTATCACTAACCATGTAGGAACCAGTCGTTTTGAGCCTCATGATGTGGTACAGCACGAAGGAACAGACTCCTTGCCTCTACAAATGTCAATCTAATTAGGCTCCTGCCTATAAGAGTATAGACAATATTAATGGGAAGATGCCTCAAGAAAATAAGACAAATCCAGAATGTGAGACATGTCCCAGTGTTCCCAACAAATCAGTAGCATTAAGGAGCAGTGGAGATTTCTGAGGCAAAAAGCCAAATGCATTATGTTGAACCTGTGAAGATCCCAATTTGAATAAATTAAGTGTAAAGCATCATTGTTGAGACAGCAGGGACAAACTGAAAACAAACGCAATAAGTGACATGCTGTGTTATTGTTATTTTAATTTGATGTCATAATATTTGATGACTTAAAAATTACTACACAGGGCCTTATCAGGTAGAGATACATACTTGAGAGTATACAGATAAAATAACAGGAAATCATCAAAGATTTTCTTTTAAACTCTTTAAGAAAATAAAATATTACAGAAGAAGGAAACAAGGTAGGCTAATATTAAATGCTATTGAAGCTAAGTGAATGGCAGTTCATTAAAATATTCTTTGTATATCTTTCTATATTAAAACATTTAAAGCCTGCTTTCATGGACTTCACGTTTTCATGCAACACATGTACAACAAAAGCCACCAGAGTGTGAAGCAATTTATGTGACAGTAAGAACTATGGAGGAATAAACATCTGTTGAACATTGAGGTTTGGGAAGTGCAGGATGGGAATACGCAATTTTTGATACAGTGGACAAGAAGACCCTCTTGAGAAAGGGACAATTGAACGAGGACCTGAAGGAGACGAAGTAGGAAGCCATGTGGACACCTGTGAGAATAGCAAGAGTGTAAGGGCCTTGAGGTGGGGCGCAGGGGCCCAGGGAGCACACTACAGGCCAGTGTGGGCCAAAAGCTCTCCCTGAGTGAGCACTCTCGCTGGGTGAGAGCGTTGAGTCATAAGAGCTAAGGTCAGAGAGGGAGGAACGGAAGGGAGATGTGATCATATAATGACTTCTAGGTCACATGGAGTTAGCTTTCAATTCCTCACCATCAAGTCAAATTATACACAGCTAATGCTTAGGTGCTGTGTAATCTTGGTTACCAATTTAATTGGGTTAAGATACTTCTGGAGAGGTAATGGGTGATGAGAATCTGTCATGGTTTGGGGTTTTTGCAAGGGGAACAATATAACACAGGATGCATTTTATAATATTATTTTATAATGAAACATCCAAAGAATCATATACAAGGAGTGCAGGAAATCTGTCCATATACTAATGATCAAAGAATACAGCTGAGGGCCTGGATCCTATTATCCTGCATGAATCCAGCAGAAAACCTAGAGCCTATAACAATTCTTCCCACAAATCCAACTGGAGGCCTAGAGCCCATGACAAAATCTCATGCAGGCCACCTTCATATATCTGTTCTGGAAAGGCCCAAAGTTCAGCAGTTGAAACTAAAGAGTCTATGCCAGTGGAATGAAGGATCTGTGCTAGCAAGCTAAGGGATCTAAGCTGCAGCCAAGAGGCAATGCTCAAGATAAGGACCAGAGTTCCCTCCCAAAAGTACCACATCCATCCTCAGCAACAGTGAGGTTGCGAGTTCCTCCAGTGATTAGGAAAGCTGAGTTCCCATCAGGAAAGCCAACGTAACAAGTTTCTTTACAAGGCTGAACAGTGCACCATCTTCTCCGCAGGATCCAGGAAGCAATGCTCAAGATGAGGACCAGAGCGCCTCCAAAATGAACTTTGGCCATTCTCAGTGGCAACAAGGTCCTGAACTCCTCTGACAGGAACAGCCAAGTTCATTGGGAAAGCCAGCAAACAAGGTCACCCAGCAGAACAGCTCAGGAGAACTAATGGTTTCCAACAGCTTCTCCAAACAGTATCTCTAACAGTGTTCCAACAGCTTCTCCTGTTCTGCCTCTTATGCTGCTGGCAACAATTCTCAAGTGGGCCTCCCACATCCAGCACCACACCAGTTCCATTCAGCTGGGTGTAAAAAGTTGTCTCAGTTACTCTTCTCATTCTTTTCTTGTTACTGGGACAAATACCTGACAAACAAAATGAAGGAAGAAAAGGTTTATTTAGCTCACGGTTAGTGAAGGTTTCAGTCCATACTTGGCTGGCTCCGAGGCCGAGTTGCACATAGCCCCAAGCAGCTGTTCATGTGTGTGAGGGCACTTACACACATCCATAATCCCAGCTTTGGATCATGAATTAATAACAAAACCTCCCCATGACTGCATGAGGTTTTGGAGGTACACCTAGTTACAAACCATAACACAAGCTGACCATCAGTTAGCTATCTACTACAGAAACGAATCTCAACAATGGCTCAACTCATTGTTGAGTTACTGGCTGGACACAGGACTAGGAGGAGGGAACTAGCTGCAAAGTGGAACATGGGAGGGTGGCCTCAGGGGAAGAAATCTGTTCCTTGCCCCATTCTCAATGGCTCCTTTCTTGTGGTGGGCCAAGAAGTAAGCAGCTTGCTCCACCGTGCCCTTCTGCCATAAGTTCTGCCTTAGCTCAAACTCACCACAATGTAAACAGCAAATCACAAACTGAATCATCTGAAACCATGAGCCTAATGAACACTTTCCACATGTCAGGTATGTATAGTAGGCATTTTGTCCCAGCAACAAGAAAGCTGACCAACATAGCTTTTGTCCTATTGTTTTTGTTGTTCACTACAGAACTGCACGAACTCCAAGTATGCACACTTAGATTTAAGAAGCACAGCTCAGCTAAGCCCTATAATGTTGCTAACAAATATGGACTCAGAAATTATTTGGGGAAGCTATATTAATGTTTCAGAAGGGGAATACTTAGACATTAATATTAAGGATTTATACAGCATAATGGGATTGCAAAAAAGCAAGCCTTCAACTCAAAAGTGGTAAATCAGTGCAGAAATAAAATTTAAAATCTTGTCATTTGCTATGCCACGGTAAGTAGTTAATTTTTGCTATCCTAGCTAGGGTAGTAGGCCAGCTGGCAGGGGAGAAGGAGGAGGGATATTGTCTAGGGAGCCTAAAATCTCCCAGAGAAAATCACTTTGCCTCAGCCTCCAAGGGGAGGAAGAGAAATTGTGTCTATGTGTCTCAGGACACAGGCCAGCAGCAGGGCACGTGCTCTTGTCCTGTGGCTCTAGTGAGGAGTCTGGAGGTCTCACTTTAACTCACTCTTCTATGTAAATGATATTGCTGACAAGCGTCAATGTCTTGTGTTTCACACATGGTATTTATACATAATTTCTAAATGCTATCTTTCTAAGGCATATGAATCTGTTTAAATGTTTAAGCTTATGTCTTACTCTCACTTAAGTTAGAAAATGATCTCATGAGCAAAAAGATTTTGGTCTGTTGATCAAAAGAAAATCCTATTACAAATAGCCAAGCCTCCAGGAAAGGAAATTTCTAGGACAATGCTAGCAATCTGGATGTTATAAACATTTCTTTATCCTTTGAATTCTTTCCAATTTTACCAATGCTATAGAATTATCTGAGACTACAGATATTATTGTTGTTCTTGATTACTTATTTGTGACACCAATCTTTAATGACGGGCTATTGTGATGGATGCTTCTATAGATTCTCAAACAGGTTTCTAGAACTAGAAGACAGAGTAGTTTTCTGGTCCTGGCTGAAATTCCAGGATTTAGGTCTGAAATGATTGTGAAGAGCCACAGGGTATATTAGAAAGAAAAAAATTGAAGACAGTCGTCTCAGACAAAGTTACAGGGGCAAAAGCTCACATGCAAAATAGAAACTAGAGAGAACATAACTTGGTTTAAAGCAAAAGAAAAAAATCTGTGATCAGTGTCAACGGAAGGTATTTAGAACAACAAAAATAAAATGACATTTAGAGATGCTGTCTAAGTCATCATTACACAATAAGCAGAAAACTTATGCTTCTGCCTTCTTGGCTATAAGCTACTTAAACACTGTGTTGAGGCCAGCATTTTTAGCCATGGTATAGATTGGCAGGTAACCACAGTGCCCTTGGAATGATCCCAGAGAGCTCAAATTTCTACATTGATTGTATCTCAATGCATTTGGTTTTCTTCCTGTTATTTGGTCAAGACTCAACATAGATTACCTGCCTGAGTTGATTTATTTGTTTTCCCATGAAATTAAAAATTCAGTGCTAGGGGCCATACCATATTATTCTGTTGGTTGAAGGACAAATATTATTATTCTGGCTCAGGCTGACAGAATTTACTTAGGCATACACCTCAAGTCTGAAGAAACCACGTTGCCTCTCTGTTTATAAAAGTAGCAATTAATGCCCATTTCAATAGTGACAATAAATAAATTTTATGATGCATTCTCTCAGAAATGGCAGCAGCAGCAGCAGCAGCTTTAGTCTCTTCCTTACTATGGTGCTGTGTGTTGACTTTGTAGCGGTGGAGGGCTAGTCGCAGATATTCACATGGTTTTATAAGAGAAATTCTTAAAGATTCTTTGACCAAAACTATGTGCCCTATTGGTTTTGTCTTTAAGCTTTTGAATCTTGCTTTTTTTTTAAGACAATAATGTATTGATTGGCTAAAGAATACAAATATACAGTGACCTGCTGTAAACTAAAAATTCATTGGTCATTGGCCCCTTCTTACCACACTACTTCCTATACTTTCCTTCCTAAAGTGTACCCAATGGCAGGTAAGACAAATTTTTTTATGTATTGTTGGGGTACCTAGAAATCAAAGGACTCGGATTTCCTGACTAAAATCTCCAAGCAAACCTTTAAGATTCATTCAGGAACACATCATAGTTAGGTTCTGAATGGGGAAGACTGGCCAGTGTGGTGGACTTGGGCACAAAGGTAGCTCTGGGGAGTAGTAGTAGGCTACAACAACAAGGTGGACTGTCTTTGGCATGAAAAGGTAATATATAAGTATTCTTTCTTCCAGTGCCTTACTCCCTTTGGAAAATGCAGGCTCTATTTTCTTCTATTAAATAGTTAATTATAGACTTTTGGGCAAGTGAACTCATTTTGATATATCAAGTAATTTCTGCATTTGTCCAAAGATGCAATTTTATTCATACAAGAAACTCTCAGAAGAAACGAGTGACATGCATGAATGTGTTAGGAGAAAAAGAAATATATACTTCTAATTTTCAATTATGAAAATCCCAACCACGAAAAAGCCTAAACAAAGAATTGGCCAATTAAAATGCTAGTAGTTACAGAACAGAAGAGATAAGAAGTATGGCTTTTCTCTTCTTTCATCAGTTGCTTTTTAATTATTAGGAAAACAGAACATTTCATTGAATGCATACTAATACTATTTTGAGTAAATATATAGAATATTTTCATGTTTTCTTAAGGATTGTTTTTCACATTATCCTGTACATAGTCATTGGTCTAAAGACCTACAGAATAGAGATTAGAAAATATTAATTCATATAAGGAAAAATGGAACATGTTACTTGAGTCGACTTGTGGCATAAATTAAGTTGAAACATATCCCTGAATAAAACAGATGCCAAAACATTTTTCAGCAAAATTTCAGCTTTACTATGGTATGTTCAAAAAATGAACATAGAAATATAAAAAAGATATATAAGATGGAAATAAATTTTTCATCTTACAGAGTAAGTCTTTTAGAAAATATATTTACCTGGACATTGTCAGCCGATCCCCACAAGGGAATGAGGACATGTCCTGCAATTCTGAGTGGAAGAAGAAAACAAGGAAAAAAAAAAAGAAAATAAATTTAAAGGAAATAATTCACATTTATTTAACATACAATTTGTTGTATAAACATATTTTATTTATCTTGTATTAAGCTAGGTTACATAGCTATTGAGGAATTATTTTTTTAAAAAAACGTGTTTGTTTGTTTATTTATTTATTTGGTACAGGGTGTTTCTATGCAGCTCAGAATCAGAGGGATCCTCCTGTGTCAGCCTCCTCAGCACTGGGATTACAGGCATGTGCCACCATACCCAGTGAGGAATTCTTGAGTAGTTATTTGTCAGAAGTATTTTGTTCCTATATTGTATTGATAAAGAAAAAAAACATAAAGTATAAAAGCCTGTCAAAAATGCCATTTTCCAATTATACGTGTCACTACACACAAGCTCCTTTTATGAAAAAGACTGCAGATTTGGTTTAAGAATAAGAGCATAAGCCACACTTACCCATGAAGTTGTACTTCTCATGGTACCATCTTGAATTACTTTCAGTTACTTTTCTTGCTATACATATACCTACTTTTTGTGTTTTCATGACATCTGTATCTATTTCTTGCATCTTCACCTTTTCCTGTTCATTCATTCTTTGCTTACCCTACTTGGTATCTTCCGTGGTACCCAGGAACATTTTCAACATTACCCAGTGTTATGCTAGTATATTTTATTATAACCAGGCAGTAAATTATTGTGTACATTTTGGACTACAGAAATATAGCTCATGGAACTGCCTGGATATCCAATTCCATGGGCACATAGGAAGGCTTGCTAGAAGGGTTTTAGGTATAAAATAAATAGTCAAACCCATATTTTAAATTGTTATATTTATTTGCCTTAATACATATGCCTCAGAGCTTGATTTTATTTTCGGAGAATCAAACTAAATACTGATGTCTAAGCAGTAAGCTTGTCTAATATTTCTGAGAAAGATATATCAATAGCTACTAATCAAGCCATGATATGAATTAAACGACTCACTTGACTTCCTGTATGGTCCATGTCTCAGTTACTTTTCTCTTGTTGCTGGGACAAAATATCTGACACCTAAGATTGAGGAAGGAAAGGTTTATTGAGCTCATAGTCTGTAGAGGTCTCAATCCATTCTCAGCTGGATCCAAGGCAGAGTGGCACATGGCAGAGAGCAACCATTCATGGTGGTGGCGAAGAGCAGAGAGTGAAAGGAAGTAGCAGCAACAATGGCTACAGAGAGCAAGTCTGTCTCCCTTATGTGACATTTGGCTATCTGCCTCAGGTTGGGTGTAGTACTCACACCCATAATCCCCGCGGCACTCATACCCATAATCCTAATACTGGATCATGAATTAATCACAAACTCTACAACCACACCCCGTGACTGTATGAGGCTGTGGAAGGACAACTAGACACAAACCGTAACAATCTGGTATAACTGAAAGTATAAGTGTGGTGTGGTAAATACACACACACACATACACACACACACACACACACACACACACAGAGTGAAGAAGTACATAAAGTAGAATTAAATTTCAAAATAAAATATAAATACAATGCTAGTGTAAGTAATAAAATAGTGCCACTTTTTTTTTAATCTCAAAGTAAGCCTTCTCCCTAACAGACACAGTTATTGTTAATTTTTTTCCGTGGCAGTTGTTGGTGCTATCATTGTCATTTGAGTCAAAGAATGACACATCCATGAATGAACAGGCATGAAAGGCATCTCCAAATTGGCAAGTGGGAGTAGTGAGATTATAGTGCTGTCAAGGATTTGCAGATGTGAGTTGCCTGCACCTTGTGACTTCACCACAGAAAAGTAGCGTTGTATTTTTATATTGAGGCAAACTTTATGAAGACTTTGAAAGTGTGGCTAATGCTGTAGCTCCCTGGGTACTACATGGGGCAGGAGTTCCGAGCATCCATGTATTTGGCCATGTTTAGAGTTACATTAGGTTAAAAGAATATTTATAATTTAAAATTATATAACTTATCTATTAAGTAAGATAGAACTGAATATAGAGTTAAAACAGTAAGAGAAATTAACTTCTAAAACCTGATTGGGAGTATATATGAAATAATGTGTAGCCATATTTTCTCTCACTTTATTTTTTTTAATTATTGTATCTTTTAGATATTCACAATGTTCACATCCACCATAGGAAATTTGCACCTGTTCACACTGTATCTTGATTTTTCTTTTTCCCTTTGCCTCTCCTCCCTTCCACAACTTGTTTCCTCCTCACTTACAGAAGCTTTGTTTAATTTTTTTCTTCTGTTCTCCCTCTTTTTCCCCCTTTTGCCTTCCCCTTACCACTTCCTTGTTACAGTTCTCACTTAAGTATTTTCTTCCCATTTCACAGTATCTACCACAAGTTTGATCCTTATTTACACTTTTGGTTTCTCACACCAATCAATGTGATATTTACATGTGTCTGATTTATTTTAGTTAAGAATGTGGTCTTAAGGTACACCCATTTAGCTAGAAATTTCTTAAGCCTATTCCTCTTTGTGACAGAGTAGTATTCTATGGTATCAAAAAACTCCCATGTCTTCTTTATACATTCATTGGTTTGGTGCACATTTAACTGCATATAGGTGTTCCTATATGATGCATCTAATTTTTCAGGACAGCAAGAAGGGTAATAGTTGGATGAAATGGGATATCTAGTTTTATTTTCTTGAGGAATGTTTACACTGATTTCCATAATGGTTGCACCAATATGCATTCCCACCAACAGTGGAGAAGGGTTTCTTTTTCCTTACAGCCCCATCAGCATTTGTTGTTGGTTGATTTCTTGATAATAGTTATTCATTTTTAAATGAGATGGAATCTCAGCATTGCAATTTACATCTCTCAAATAACCAGCAATGATGTATAATTTTTCACATATTTATTTGCCATGCCTACTTCTTCATCTGAGAAGTATCTATTCACTTACAATGCTCATTTTTGAGTTGGGTCTTTAAATTTGGGGAAAATCTTACTTTCGAGTTCTTTATGTAGTCTCCACAAAGCTCTTTGTCTGAGGAATATCTGGCAATATTTTCCCACACTATCTGGTATTTCTTCCCTATGTTGGTAGTTTCATAAGATGAAATCCCAGTTGTTAATTCTTTGTAGTATTTCCTGTGTGACCTTTTTTCATAAAGTCTTTGCCTGCACACATGTCTTCAGGATTTCTATCTATACTCTCTTCTAGAAAATTTAATGCTTCTCTTTTAATGTTTAGATCTTTGATTCATTTTAATTTTAGTTTAGTGCATGGTGAAAGACATGGGTCTACATTCAATCTGGCATGTAAAAAGTCAGTTTTTCCAGCACCATTTATTAAAGAGACTACTTTTTTTCAAGGAAGGTGTTTATCTTCTTTGTCAAAGATAAAGTTCAAAGATAGGGCAACTGAGTATATATGTAGTTGTTTTTGTATCCCCTAATCTGTTCCATTGATCCTAGGTCTGTATTGTTTTGATCATTATGATGCTTCTGTGGTAGAATTTCAAGTCCAGGATTATGATTGCTGTAGGACTGGCAATGTTAGAAGTTGTTGACTTTGTCTTTATTGTCCAGAATTGCTTTTGCATTCTAGGTCTCTTCTGGTCGCTTTCCTCTGTGGGCCCATAATCTCCTTGATCAGAAAATTTGGGACACAACTGAGTTACATGATGTTGCAGTACAGGTTCTCCTATGTCCTGAGTTCTCACTGGGGGGGGGCTAGAAATCTTTTGGTTTAGTTTTTGGGATTTTCCATGCAGTATGTCATGCCATCTGTAAATAATGATAATTTCATTTCTTCTTTTCCCGTCCTTATTCTTTTTATTTCTTTCTCTTATCTAATTGCTCTGACTAATACTTCCAGATCTATATTGATTAAGAGTGGTGGTAGTGGACATCTTTGTCATGTTCTTGATTTTATGGTGAAAGCTTTCAGTTTTGTTCACTTAGTATGATCTTTGCAGTTGGTTTGTCATAGATGGCTTTTATCAGATTGCAATATAATCATCTATTCCAATTTTCTCTAGGGTTTTTTCCAACCATGAATGTGTGTTGGACTTTGCCAAATACATTTTCAGCATCTATTGAGATGATTATATGGTTTTTGATTTTAGCTCTTTTAAAAGGTGTACTACATTGATTCATTTGTATATGTTGAACATCTTTGAATTATTTGACTGAATCTACTTGATCATAGTGTATGATCTGCTTCATGATTTGCCGTATTCTGTTTGTCAGTATCTTATTTGAGGCTTTTTGTACCTATGTTCATTAGGGAGATTGGCTTGGGGTTTTCTTTTATATTTTTGCTTGCATCCTTCTCTGGTTTTGTTATCAGGGTTATTCTTGCTTCCTGGAATGAATTTGGGGGTATTACTTTCCTTTCAATTTCATTAAAGTGTTTGAGAAGTAGTCACATTAGTTTTTCTCCAAATGTTTTATAGAATTCAGCAGGGAATCTCTCAGGACCATGGATTCCCTTTGTTGGTAGATTTTTAATTACATCATCAATTGCATTGACTAATATTGTTTTATAAGAATTTTTATATATTATTGATTCAGTTTTGGTAATTCATATGTATCTAGGAAACTATCCATTTCCTCTGTATTTTCTATCTTATTAGAATACAGATTCTTTCTTTTTTTTTTTTTTTTTTTTTTTTTTTTTTTTTTTGCTGGCTCAGTCCACCCTGAGGGTGGGGCTGGCATGGTATGTAGTGCTGGGGATTGAACCATGGTCCCTGTGCCTGCCTAAGCTTGCCTAGGCAGGTGCTTTAGACTGCTGAGCTAGCTCACTGGCCCAGAATACAGGTTCTTAAAGTAAGTATTGATGATCTTCTGGATTTTTGCAGGATCTCTGTTAATTTCACCCTTTTCATTCTTAATAGCATGAATTTGAGTCTTTCCTTTCCTTTTCTTGGTAAGGCTAAGGGCTCATAAACCTTGTTTACTCTTTCAGAGAACCAACTCTGAATCACTGATACTTTATATTGTTTTCTCAATTACATTAATATTTTCTCTGATCTTTAAAATTTCCCCATTTGCATAGAGCTGCTTTCATTGTATCCTTTTGCCTTTTTTTTTTCTGTATTTAGTACAGGGTCTACAGGGTTTCACTACATAGATCAGACTTGTAGTGATTCTCCTGTTTTCAGTCTCCCAAGCACTAGGATCATAGGTGTACCACCATGCTCTGTCTCAGTTGCCATCTCAGCGTGCCCTGTGGGAGGGTCCAGAATGGCAGGCCAGGGATTGAACACTAGCCACTGCGCTCTGCCTAAGCAGGTGCTTTTGTCCACTGAGCTATTAGGCTGGCCTAGGGCTGCTTTCACTGGTTGAGGGTGTTATTTAATTTTCATGTGTTTATGAAGCTTTTCTTTTCTCTTCTTTTGTTTTGTTTTGTTTTCTTTTGGTATCAGGAATTGACCTCAGGACCTTGCACTTGCCAGGCAGGTGTTTAAGCCACTAAGTTATCTTCCTGGCTGTTTATGAAGTTTTGTGTTTATTTTTGTCATTGATTTTTTCAAGTTCATTGTATACTACTGTTTGATAGTACATAATAATTCCAATTTCTTTGCCTTTACTGAAGCATGTTATATGAATTATATGCAGTCTGTTTTATAGAACATTCCATGTGAAGTTGAGAGAATGCATATTCTAATAAGAAATGGAACATTTGGTAAATAGCTATTGAGTCCATTTGTTTAAGTTTGGCTTAGTGTTGATATATGTCTGTCTTTTTTTATTTAGTTAATTTGTGAAAATAGGGTATTGATGTCACCAATTATAAGTGTATTAATGCTTATTTACTTTTCATGTCCATTAATATTTGTTTTGTATAGTTGGCTGTGCTGTTATTTGTTGCATATATTTTCACAATTGTTATCTCTTCTTCTTGGGTTGCTCCCTTTACAAGGATGTAGCAACCTCCTTTGTCATTTTTAATTAGTCTTAGGTTGAAGTCCACTTTTTCTGCAAATAAAATAGCTGTTAGTCTTATTTTTTATCTGATTTTCTGTTGTATAGCATATTGTTTGTCATCCTTTGACTTACACTCCATGAATTTCTTTTTGAATTAAATATTTTTCTTGTATGCAGTATATTGTTAGATCTTGTTTCTTGATCCATTCTGCCAGTCTGTTTCTTTTGGTTGAAAATTAAGACAATTTACATTGATGGTTAAAACTGATACATATTTACATGTCTTTGTCATGGTATTTTCTTGTTCATGGTTTCCTTTTTTCCTTCTGTTTAATTACTTGCCTTCCCTGGTGGAAGTTCTCTGTTCAGGCTTTATGAATTTGTAGTCCTTGTTATTTCTTTCTATAATGTCCTTCAGAGCAATTTTCAGTGTGATAATTTCCTTAAGAATTGTCAATAATTTCTTTAGGCATTGAGTGGTCAAGAATTTCCTCAGGTGTTATTTGTCATGGAAGTACCTTATTTCTCCATTAGTGTTGAAAGCTAGTTTTGCAAGGTACATCAACCTGGGATGGTGGTTGGTTTCTTTTAGGGCTTAAAATACTTCATTCCAAGCTCTTCTTGACTTAAGGGTTTGTGTTGAGAAGTTACTGATTCTCATGTGCCTTTCTTTATAGGTGACTTATTTCTTTTCTCTAACAGCTTTTGATATTCTGTTCTTATGTTAAATTTTGGAAATCTTGAGTATTATACACCTTGGTGTAGATCATGACTAATTGGAGTTCTATATGCTTCAGTTATTGTATGGCCAGTACTTTTTCCATGCTTGTATAGTTTTCTGCCATTACTTCTGTGAACAGGTTTGTATGTTGTTTGTGCAACCTCTTGGCTTTTCATTAGCTCTGGTCAACTTATGTTATTCTTCTGTGCATCATCTAGCAGCTCTTTGATGGATTTTTCATACTTCCTTTCTCTTTTCATGAAATGTTTCTTTTCATGATTGCTAAGTAGCATCCTGTCTTCTCTATCTGATATTCTGTTCTCACATTGGCTCATTCTGCTGCATATACTTTTAATGGATTTTTCAAATTCCCTGCATATTTTGTTGTAGTATTTCTCTTGAATTAAGTGCACCAGAACATTGAGATGATACAGTAGGTACCTTAGATTTACTTATATTTTAGGAAAATAAAATATTCTGTTGTCTGTAAAAAAAAAAAAAAAGACACATCCTATACTAGAATTTGGTTGCTGTTTCTCTTTATAGAGCCCAAGAGAAGCGAACTGAGTCTAAAATTACTTCCACTCTCCCAGTAGTAATTCAACAGTTGAAGTGCTTTCAATCACATTACTTGGTAAAAATTAAAGTAAAGCTAAAGCTCCTGACCACTAGCTCTAGCTCCATGTTTTACCATCTTCTACTGTAACCACTTCACTTGAATACATGTGATACTCATATACTTAGTATGCTACCTTTGGAGTTTGCCTATAAAATCTAACTTATACCCAGGTTTTTGTATCATGAATAGCAATAGTAATTGAAGCTATAGATGAAGGTGCACTTCACAATATAGTATTTGCTTGCTTTTTATTTGTAGGAGTGAAAGACTTTGTTATATGGTCTGTATTGCTCCTTTTAGTTTTAATATCCTCCAGATGCATGAATCATCATAGTACACAATGGTATGCATTAAATGGCAAGAGAGATGCCTTTTTAAATTTAAAGAATTGTTATAAATTCCCTTAGTGTTCATTTACAGTGAGATAATAAAATTAGGCTATCTGCTGCAGCTCAATCCAGTGTTTATTTTCCCTTTCATGTTGCTACATCATTATTCTCTTGACCTCCCCTCTCCTTTTCCATCAGTCTCCATAATGTACTCCATCAACCCAGGATAATAATAGTGCCATCAAAAGACACAGGTAGGACAGAAATTGGATTTGAATCTTGAGCGTGTGACTTTGGTCTACTTGTGTAACCTTCTTGAGCATCAGTTTTGTCCATGGTAACAGAAGTGTACTAAGAGCACCCAGTGGATGCTGGTGTGGAATGAATGATCATGGGTGTGAGATGGGTTATAACAAAAATAATGAGAATGACCAAGTTGCAACAACATTTCATATAATGATATGACAGTAGCAATTAATTCATAGGAGGAAATAAAGGACTTATCTTGGCTCATAGTCTCAAGGGTCCAGCCTCTAATCTTGTGAACCATTGGATCAGGTCTCTGGCAAGAAGAGCACATCACAGCAGGAGCACAGAGTGGAGAAAGGAAGAAGAAAAGTGGTATCCAGGTCACACAGGTCTCTTTGAGCACACAGTCCCAGTGACCTAATGACACTGCTCAAAGCCCACCTCAAGAGTTCCACAGAGGAGGATCTGGTGATCCCTTCCCCACACCTACCTCCACTGAGAGGAGTTTTGGTGAAAGGCAGCCTTTCCTCCCACCAGTGGAGGGAATCCTAGTAAGCTCTACCCTGCCTCCCACCATTCTGGGAAACTTGTAGAGCATCTGATGCCCCCATAATCTTCAGATCCTTGCTGAGCTGCGGCTTGCCCCTACTCATTGTGGCAGCAGTCACACTGACCCTCACACAGTGGGAACTGTGGGGAGCCTAACCTGCCCTCCCATGCTTGTGAGAGCCTTGCTGGCATGCACTTACCCCCCTACTGTCCTTGCTGAGTCCACATGAATGTTGGAAGCTTCAAAAATATCAAAACAAAGGAGCAAAAGGTAATCTCAAGCTTCTAGCCCATTTAGAACAAGTCCAAGAGACAAGGCCATAGAAGAAACTGGAAGTCACACACTTGAAATATCTGAAATGACAGCAACTGAAGTAAAGAAACAGCTCCATCAGGCTATAGAATAAATCAGGTCATAAATAATTTCTCATAGGTCTTGTTTTATTTTGGTCTTAACCATCCAGGAGAAAAGTATAAAAACAAAGTACAAGAAGTAAAGCCATGCTGTTATGTTGAGCTGTAGGGGACTCTGACATTGCCAGTGAAGTGGGAGACCCAATACTATTATGGGCGACTGGACTCTTTTAGAATATTTTGCTGAGTTAACACACCTATAATATTCAAATAATGGAACTAAACAAAAAAGAGGATACAGATGAATGTCCAGTTTGTATCTGTGTATTCAAAGTGGTTAGGATAGATATATAGTTACATTCTCTTAATGAATAGAGGGATTTGTTCTAATGGTGTTTGTAAATTGGATATCATGTCCGCATCTTGTACAGCAATTAACCACTAGGAAGAGTGTATGCAATGTGTTAATTATTGAAACTGTCCTACCGATTTGGTTTGAAACTGTCTCATTGCTATTTTTTTCTCAATAAAATTATGAAAAAAATGAAAATATAAATAAATACATAAATAAATAAATAATTTCTCAGGTCAAAAAAGAAATGACAACAATTATGAAAGCATTGCTCAAAAAGTATAAAAAGACAGATAAAAATGGAATATAAAAATGATGGAAACATTGAATGAACAAAAGAGGAAAGAATTAGAGTGCATGAAACAGACACAAATGGATATTTAAGAAATTAAGAATTTCACTCAATGCTGACAAAACCACTTAACAAAACTGAAGATAGACTTTCAGACCTTGAAGACAGCATTGCAGTTAGTGACTATAAAAGGAAAGATCTCTCAAAAATAACAAGAAATCAGAAAATAATAATTCAGCAGCTGCAAAGAAAAACAATATAAGAATATAAACAAGAAAAACAATGTAAGAATAAGGGTGTTAACAAGACAGCAGGAGCTAACACAAATGATACAAGAAGAATATTTGCAGAGGTAGTGGCAGAAAATTTTCCAATCATGGACTAAGAATCTGACATACAGTTAAGTGAGGCATATAGAATTTTGATTCATAACCAAAATAAATCTACAACTAAACACATAATAATCAGAATCCCAGAAATTCTGCACAAGAATAGAATATTAAAAGCTGTTAGAGAAAAGAAACAGATCACCTCTAATGGAAAGCCAGTCAGAATCACAGTAGACAAACCATCAAATCAAGAAGAAATTGGAGGGAAGGATTTCAGGTCCCGAAAGAAAGCAACTTCCAACCCAGATTGATGTACCCTGCAAAATCATCTATTAAATTTAATGGAGATACTCTCATGCCAAAGAACAACTGAAGAAATTTGTGGCCACTAAACCAACCCTACAAAGAATGCTGACAGATACTTTAGAAAGAGACAAACATAATCACAACTTCAAGAACAACAGAAAGGAACCACCAAACACAGTAAACAATAGAACAGAGGTGAAAACTAGGGAACCTATAGCAGGAAAATAACATGACAAAGATAAAGCAAAACATATCAGTTATAACCAGCAATGTAAATGGCCTTAATTAACCAATCAAAAGAAGCAGACTGGCAGAGTGGATCAAGAAATAAAATCCAACAAAATGCTACATATAAGAAACATATTTAATGCAAAAGAAAATTCATAGACTTAAGGTCAAAGATGGGAAACAATACTACATGCAACGTGAACACAGAAAAAAAAATCAGGCATAGGTATTCTGGTTTCTGACAAAGTGAACTTCAAACCAAAAATGATTAAAAGAGATAAAGAAGGACATTGTGTACTTGTTAGGGGAAAACTGCAAAAGGAAGAGATAACAATTAAAATATATCTACACTCAATGTTGGAGAACTCGTCTATATAAGACAAATTTTAACAGACATGAAAAATCAAATGAAAAATAACACAATCATGAGGGATTTTAATAATTATTGTAGCAAAGCAGTAGATCAACTAGGCAAAAAATCAGCAAAAAAAAAAAAAAATCAAACAAACGAACAACAACAACAAAAAACTAAAAACAGAAACTTATAAAGAAATGGACCCAGTAGACCTTTTCAGAATGCTCCACTCAATACAATCAGAATATACATTTTTCAGCTATTCACAGAATTTCTCCAAAATATATCATATGCTAGCATACAGAGCATGCTTAAGTAAATGCAAAAGAACTGGAATTCTCTTATGCATATTACCTGACCATAGTGCAATGAAACTGGAAATTATTGACAAAAGAAACTGCAGGGGCCAGGGAGATGGCTCAGTGGAATGCCTGAGTTCAATCCTCAGTTCTGCCAAAAAAAAAAAAAAAAAAAAGAAAGAAAAGAAAATGCAAGAACACCATAAACACATGGAAATTAAAAAAAAAAACCCTGAACAATCAATGGGTCATTGAAGCTATTAATCAATATTTATAATCAAACAAAAATGCAGATACAAGTTAGCAGAACCTGTGTGATGCAATCAAAAGCTCTTAAAAGGGAAATTTATAGCAGTGAATTCTCACACCAGGAAAATAAAATGAACCCTAGTAAACAATTGTATTCTGCCTCTCAAATTCCTACACAATGAAAAACAAATGAAACCCAAAGCTCAAAGAAGGCAGGAAATTTTAAAGATCAGAGCAGAAATTAAAACAATGGAGATGAAGAAAAAAAATACAAGGAATTAAGGAATTTAAGAGTTGGTTATTTGAAAAAATAAATAAAATCGATAACCTCCTAAGTAAGCTTATCAAAAATAGGAGAGAAAAAATTCAAATTCATGCAATAAAGAATTAAAAGAGTAAAATCACTACAGACACTATAGAAATCCAGCACCCACTTTGAAAGTCTTTACTCACACAGGATGGAAAACACAGGAAAAACATACAGATTCCTAGATACATACCAACTACCAAAGCTGAATCAAGAAAATATAAAAATTATGAATAACCTAATTTCAATGAATGAAATGGAAAATGTAATATGAACCTTGTCAGCAAAGAAAACTCAGGTTCTGATGGATTCACAGCCGAATTGTACAAGAAAATTAGAGAAGATGTCATACCAACTTTTCTCAGACTCCTCAGTGGAATTGAAAGGGAAGCAATCTCCCAAACTCATTCCTGGAGACAAGTATTACTCCGATTCCAAAGCCAGAGCAAGATCCAACTAAAAAAGAGAAGTATAGGTCAGTCTCTCCAATGAATATAGGTGTAAAAATCTTCAGTGAAATACAAGCAAACAGAATGCAGCAAATCAGCAAGAAGATTATACATCATGACCAAGTGGCATTCATTCCAGTAATTCAGGGATGGTTCAACTTATGCAAATCCATAAATTTAATACACCACATCAATAGAATCAAGAACGAAAATCACATGATCATCTCAATAGATGCAGAAAAATGTTTTGACAAAGTCAAACACACATTCATGATAAAAAATGCTACAGAAAATGAGAATAGAGGGTCTATCTCAACCTGATAAAACTCATGTATGACAAATGAACAAGCAACATTATGCTAAGTGGACAGAAACTGAAATCCTTCATTTTAAAATCAGCAACCAGACAAGGATGCCCACTGACAGCAATCCTGCTCGATATAGTTTGGGAAACATTAGCTGGAGCAATTGGAGAAGAGAAAGAAATAAAAAGAATAGTGATTGGAAAAGAAGAAGTGAAATTATCATTATTTGCAGATAACATGATCCTCCTCATAAAGGACTCCAAAAGCTCAACCAAGAGACTTATATGTCTAATAAACAAATTTAGTACAATAGCAGGAAACAAAGTCAACACTCAAAGATCAGTAACATTTTTGTACACAAAAACAAATGCACCAAGAGAGGAATTAGGGAACCCACGCCTTTTAGAATAACATCACACAGACACAGACACAGACACAGACACAGACACACACACACACACACACACACACGCATGCACGCACACACACACACACACACGCGAAATACTTAGAATCAATCTGTCAAAGGAAGTAAAAGATTTGTACAGTTAAAATTATAGTAGTCTGTAAAAAAAAAGAAGCTATTTCAGAAAATGGAAAGACATTTTTTGGTTATGGATAGAAGAACCAACATTGTGAAAATGACCTTACTCCCGAAATTGTTGTACAAATTCAATGCAATCTCAATTAAAATACCATTAGCATACATCAGAGATC
Organism: Octodon degus; assembly: GCF_000260255.1. NCBI lineage: Eukaryota > Metazoa > Chordata > Mammalia > Rodentia > Octodontidae > Octodon > Octodon degus. The sequence goes on along the minus strand of NW_004524705.1, from coordinate 7,251,852 downwards.
TAGAGAAAGTATTCTTAAGTTTCCTAAGATTTATCTGGAACCAGAAAAGCCCTAGAATATCAAAAGTAATCCTAAGCAACAAAGCAAAGGCAGGAAACATCACAATCCCTGACTTGAAATTATACTACAAAGTTATTGTGATAAAATCAGTATGGTACTGGAGATATTCAGAGCTGGGGATCAATGGAACTGATTATAAGATTCAGAAACAAGTCCAAACACACTTGGCTATGTAAAGGGATGGAAATATTATGATGAAGGAAAGGACAAAGGAAGGAAGTGAAAAAGATACATTTATGTATTTATGCAGGATCACTTGGATAATTGTACTACTGATTTGTGCCGGTCTACTGAAAGGAGCAGTTAATGCTTAAATTTCTTTCCTTTTTTAAAAATTTTAGTACAGGGTCTACAGGGTCTCACTACATAAGTTGGACTCAGTGATTCTCCTGTTTTCGACCTCCCAAACACAGGAATTATAGGCACAGGCCACCACGTCCAGTCTCAATCGCCATCTCAGCATGCCCCAGGGGCAGGGCTGGCATAGCAGGCTGGGGACTAAACCCTGGCCACTGTGCTCTGCCTAAGCAGGCACATTAGTTCACTGAGCTATCTGATGTGGATACCGTGGAACGGAGTGCCGAGTGGACCTGAACTGCTGGGAGGATGCTGTAGGACATGTTTGTGAATTTCTCAGACTGGCAAGTGGAATGGAGAGAAATCAGCATTAAGGACTTATTCATAGGATAAACAAGCCCAATTTTTAAAAGTATATGTATTTATTTAGTTTTATTCATTCAATGGAAAAAAAGATAAAATAGCAATGAAACAGTTTCAAAACAGGTTAGTAGAACAGTTACAATAATCAA
>NW_004524705.1:7249680-7250883 GCF_000260255.1 Octodon degus | reverse complement strand
AAAAAGAAAAAACAGTTCAGAGAACCACCCAGAATCAAGTGTTCCAGGGGTCAAAATTTTGTCATTCATTAAAGTTAAAGGTAAATTGACCCTATCTATAGTCAAACTATAGCAGGTGTGTGATAACATGACTGTCTGTAAGTCTCATATCAGTGTTTTGCTTGAATATTTGAAACACAGTAACCTTTCTGTCTTGTGTTGTGCTGCTTAGTGCCTACATTGTCACAGAATTTTCACTGGTTTTAGATTAAAGTGCAAAGTATGATGGAGAGTAACTAAGTGTTAGAGTGTGTAGTTGACCCATGTGAGGTCCTGACATCACTCTCAGATATCTATATGTATTTTTACCTATGTCTATGTCTACGTATACATCTATGTCTCCATCTATATTTATCTATCCTCTATTAACTATTGCTGTCTTTCCATGTGTTTTTTTTTCCTATGCATAATGTGGCTTGATGATCTTAGTTTATCCAAAATTTGGATATTATAGTTGTAAAATTTTAAAAATTCTTTTTCACTCTCTGGGTTTATTTTGTACTTTGTTGGTGATTTCTTTTGATGTTCTAAAGCTTTTTAATGAGATGAGATCCCAGTTGTTGTTTGAACTATTTCTCATGCAGTATTTTTTGTTAATGAATTATCTGTGCATACCTACTTCTCCAAGATTTCTACCTACTATCACTTCTAGCAGATTACTGTTTCTGTTTTTGTATATAGATCTTTGATTTATTTTGACGTTAGTTCAATGCATTTTCCAGTGATTCAAAAATGATTTACTTTTTTGCTTTACTTCACCTAACTAAAATATTTCAGATATTGAATAATTTAACAATAAATGTATTTATGCAAAAAATATATATAGCACATGCTCAGTGGCCCCTGCACAAAAAGAGGCAGCAATGTAGAGCAGTCTGGGTGCCAGAAAGTCCAGCCTCTGTAGCTAACTGGTCCCTATTGTGAGGTCATGTTCACCCAGGGTGACAGTGAGTTCCTGGTTCAGCAAGCCCGGGAATTGGTGACACAGGACTTATGGGCAGCCAAGATGTGGCTGATCACAGCCTTCACCCTCTACTCCGTGGACTTTAACATTCAGTACGAGGTGTACACCGTGGAACGGAGTGCCGAGTGGACCTGAACTGCTGGGAGGATGCTGTAGGACATGTTTGTGAATTTCTCAGACTGGCAAGTGGAATGGAGAGA
>NW_004524705.1:7246676-7248620 GCF_000260255.1 Octodon degus | reverse complement strand
AAAGCCTGAGAGAATTTTTTCTCTCTAGGTGACTCTTGTTAGTCACACTTTACATCATTGATCACTTTACTCTGTGACCCCATAATCTCCTTGATCAGAAAAGATGGGGCACCATTGAGTTACAGTATGTTGCAGAGGTTCTTTATGGCCTAAGTCCTCATGGACCTTGAAGGGCTAGAACCAAAACATTGGCTATCCTTCTAGCTCATCTATCTTTTCAATTTTTAGTCTGCAAACTTCAGTTGTTAAACTTCCAGAAGAGAAACTTAATGATATTATTACCCTGTAAAAGAGGCAGTTAAGCTTAACATCATTATTTGTCTTAATAGAAAATGCCTTAGAAATAAAATAGACTGCTATATTCCAACAACCATAGATATTCTAAAATTTAAATCCCTATAGAATGTAAAAAAAAACAATTACACATTTTTACACAGAAATTTAGGAATCAAACCATATACAACATTGTAGGAGGACAATCCTGTAGCCTTTTTTTTCTTGTCTCTTATTTTCTTTTATTACTTCTTTTTTGTTTTTTACAAACATTTACTTTAAAGAGTATAGCAATAATTGATATGATATTAGAAGCAATACACATTTAGAAGACCAAAATGACAGGTATTTCAGGTACGGTTTTAGTACTACACTTTGATGTCCTCAGTGTAGTTTCTTAGTTTACAGATATAGCATATATAGTTATTCAGGGTGAGCATTTTACCCATTAACTGCCAGGTTCAAACACTTGATGGAAATTCTTAGAACCATTGCCTTAACCATCTTGTTTATATAAATGTATGGTTTTGCCCCTAAATATTTCCTAAATTTTCTCCTTCTCTCTCTTCATTATTTAATCCTTAAGTTCTCTTTCCTTTTAACTGTGTTATGCTTTTCAATTTTTATTTCTTCTTTTGCATACTTACCCTAGACAGACAATATGATATTTACACATGTGTGTCTGGTTTATTTCACTTATGAGTATAGCTTCAAGTTGCATCCACTTACCTACAAAGAGTTCAAGTTAATTTTTCTTTATAGCTGAGCAATACTTCATTGTATAAAAAAATACATCTTTTTCATCCACTCCTCAGGTGACAGGCATTTTGGTTGGTTTCAAGATTTGGCTGTCACAAATTGTGTTACTATAAACATAGGCACACATATATCACTCTGATATGAGTATCCTGTTAACTGCTTTAGACAATTATTAGTTTGTGGTGTACTTCCTCTAATAATAAACAACCGTGATGTTTGATTGCCTGCCAATATTATATAAATACTTCTGAATTTTATGTCAACTATGTCACTAAACCTACACAAACAGAAAATCAGCATCAAAGTGCCCAAGATGCCTCTTATTTAATGTCACCCAGCAAATGTAGCTCCCAGGAGTATGTAATAGAAATATGGACTGAAAAACCATTCCAGGTGTTGGACTCTTGCGAGAGATTGTTTAAGATTTTGCATGTTGTTGGAATGAGATGTGAATGACAGATGGATAATGGAAGATGAAGCTATCGTCATATATTACGTAGGATGGAGGGCCTCTGAAGATATGTAAACAGCTTTATAATGAAGCTCATACAAACCTTAAAAACCAAGTGGTTTATTCCTCTACATTGGCCTTCTTTAAGAATGCATTCCAAGGTCAGGGAGACAACTCAGTGGCATAAGCGCCTGCCTGGAATGTGCAAGGTCCTGAGTTTGATCCTCAGAACCACACGCACACGCGCGCGCGCACACACACGAATGCATTTCAGTATGTTAATAGGATAGTCATTTATCTTTTGAGGACCTATATTCCAAGCCAAGTTCCACTGGTCCTTCTTGAAGATGGATCAAATGTGTATGGTGATGTAGAAGTTGCTCATAATAAACACGTGCTTAAGAAGAGGAAACAAGCCAGTCCTAGCCCAGGTCCGGTGAGTGTGCGGAGAGTTTCCTGCT
>NW_004524705.1:7237596-7238978 GCF_000260255.1 Octodon degus | reverse complement strand
AATGATTTTTTCTAATGGTGTTTGTAAGTAGGATCACAAGTCTGCATCTTGTACAGTAATTAACCACTAAGAAGAATATATGCAGTGTATTATTTGTTGAAACTACTTTCGATTTGATTTGAAACTGTCTCATTGCTATATGTTTATCAATAAAACTTTGAAAAGAAAAAAAGAAGAAGAGGAAACGAGCTGAGGGAAGAGAGAAAACCGTTAGTTCAAATGATGAAGATTATTCAGCAAAAGGAAGAAACTAAGGTTGTAGTCAATAAAGCAGAGCTCACTAGCTGTTGAAGTGTTAGAAAGATTTGTGCTGGGCAAGGAGAGCTGGGAGTTGCTCTATTTCCTAGATTTCTTGACAAGGAATTTACAAGAATTGCTTTGGCATGAAGACAGACACTTGGCTGTGTTTAAGCATCTTTCTTACTGATGTGTTCTTCCATCAGGGGCAGCATAAAAAGGCAGTAGCTAGCCTGCACCACTTGGCAGCTTTCCAAGGGCCACTCTCACAGCCACAGACCCCAGGACAGTGCACCTTGAAGCGTCAGAGGGTGCTCATCCAGATGGCAAGGTGTCACTTTGCTCTGGGCGCATACGGGATGGCACATGAGAAAGGCCTGGACCTGACGAACTACATGGTCTTACCCATTCAGGATGGAGGCAAATCCCAGGAGAAGCTCACAAAAGTAAAGCCCAAGTTTAGAAAAGGTTCTAGTCTGATACTCCCGCCCTGCACCGGTAAAGCTATTATGCCCTACTGCCTGCGTTTGATGTTGGCCTGCTTTAAGGTTAGAGTTTTCACTGACAAGCGAGACAGTGCAGCTCTGGGGCCTGTGGTTCTACTGCTTCAGCAGGAGCGGTTGAGGGGGAGAGACTCTGTTCTTGACAGTGGTCAGTAAGATTTGTCAATGAGGAAATTTCCAGTATGAGAATTTTTTTTTTCAGTTATATTACAAACATTAATACGCTGGAGGAATTTGCCTACTTGAGAACTCAGGAAGGTGGGAAGATCCATCTGGAATTTCTACACAATCAAGGAATGCTGTCAAGTTCCAAGCAAATTCTCTGAAGATCTCTCTGGTCCCTCCAGCTGAGGGGCAGATGTGAGCAGAGTTCCGCTCCTTCCTGGGGCGCCGCACTGTCGCTGAAGACATCACCCAAGGTGTGAGGGAGGACTTCCGCCTGGCCATGGAGTGCCAGGTCTCCCGCTGTGCCGAGAACCTGATGGTGGTACTGCCCAGGTTCTGCATGAGCGAGAAGATCTTGCTGCTTCAGTCTCGGAGCTGACGAGAGAGCCCTGCGCCCGAGTTGGTCGCTGTGCGGTGAGAGAACACGCAAGCAGTGTCATCACTATTCTCAAAAGGAAGAGTACGCCTGAGCTCTCT
>NW_004524705.1:7235171-7236996 GCF_000260255.1 Octodon degus | reverse complement strand
GCCCTGAAAGAACCCAGATTTCCATTGCTTGTCTTTTCATATTGCACTGTAGATTTCCGGCTAGGAGTCGCCTCCTGCTCTATAGCAAGGCTGTCTTAGGACAATGGCCATCCTTCCCTGTGGTCTAATCCCCAGCATCAGAATAGCTCCTGGCGCCGCAGCTGACGGCCGGAAGCACTGGCTGAGGTCCTGGGCACAGCGTCGCATTATTCCCAGGGTCATCCATATCTAGAAGAATCAGCCGGAAGGAGGTAAAAGCCACCATCTATGGAACGCTCACTATCGCAAATAAGGGACCTTCCCTCCCCCTCGTTGGGCTCCTCTTCATGTGTCCCTCTCCTTTCACCTAGAACCTACCCGTTTCCATTACACTGGTGACCTCCAGCCTCCTCATCTTCTGACTGACTTTCACTTCTGTGAAGCCCCACAGGAGACAGGAAGGTGGAAATGGGGGTTGGGGTAGTTCTTTGGTTTCCTTCCTACTAGGCTTTCTCAGGCTGGAGAGATCCCTTCACAGATAGCTTCCATCTTTCTCTGAAGGCAGCCGGCTGTGGTACTTTCCTGTCCTTTGGCTCTGATAAGTTCTCTTATTCTCCCTCCTGCCAAGCTTATGGTGGTCATGAACTGGCAGCTAATAGTCATGGGCTCTTGAGGAACTTTCTTGATTTTGGTCTAGGGTCCATTCATTAATTTTTGAATAATCTCTTGGCACATATACCTCTTCAAATGATGTTATCTTCAATATACCACAGATCTATTTGTTCCCCGTGGTTTATTATTAGTGCACAATCTGGAAGGTGAGTGTACTCTGGGATAGGTACTAGATGTAGGTAGTGCTGGGTGGGTGGCCGTACATCTCTCTACAGGAAAGTGTTCGTATGTTTGAAGCTATCTAATAGTTTAAAAAGTAGTTCTGAATAATCACATGAAAATTGGGCATAAAGATTGGTGAAGATAAGAGGAGTTAAATTTAGATACCTCTAAAAATAAATGTGCTCAGGATGTAGCGTGATCAGTTTGTAAGCCACATTGACTTGTGATATTTATTTTTTAATTTATTTGACCTCAACTTTAATCATATCACCCAGGACTGTATGGTTTTCACTTCTTATCAATTTGCCCAGAAAACTGGGACAGGGATAGTGCCCACCTCAAGTAAAGGTTCTAGCTACACATACACATTAGTTGGGCTACAACTGCTGTGATATTCTCAGTAGATTCCCAGAGAATAAAACAAATCAACCTTGTTGCTTCTACTCAATTGAGTCACTTAGACATGGTTATGACAGGTCTTGATGGTGATGGATGTGCACAAATTGACCTTTTCATTGTGGTACTCCTTCTTAGTATCACTGTGGTTAGAATGCTATCAAAGTTGCAAAATGCAACCTTGATGTAACAAGTTAAGACAAAATAAACTGCAGGTTTGATTTTTGTTTTGGTGCAAGAAAGATACATGTCATTTAAAGGTTCATAAAAAGCCTTTATGTGTATGGAACCAGGAAAGTCATAAGGCTCTGCTGGTGTAGAAGCTATTGCGTGACTGGAGTTAGGATCTTCATGTCACTTGCCCTCACAGCCTGGGTCACAGGGCAATTGTCCTGCTCCCTGAGTGCTTGCATTTCTTTGAAGCATAGCTCACTTCTATTCCTCACCGAGTAAACCTCAGTGGGAAGGTGTCATGCATCAGGGAGCCAGGGAACTCCTGCACATTTAGGTCGCTCTTTGATGCATGACTTTGCAGTTGCCCTGTCCCCTGGCGTTTCCGCTGGCTCTCTGCTTCATTCATAACGGAAAAGTCCCTGGTCTCAACGCGCTCATCTTC
>NW_004524705.1:7227252-7233616 GCF_000260255.1 Octodon degus | reverse complement strand
ACTACGGAGTTACATGACATTACAGTACAAGTTCTCATATGTCCTGAGTCTTAATTGACCTTAGAAGGCTAGGGCCAAAATGTTGGCTATCCTTGCAGCTCTCCTGACACTTCTATTTTTGACATGCTGAAAGCTTGGATTATCTAGAGAATGATGAAAACAATTCAGTGACTCTTCATGGTCTCTGTATTGCCTTTTTGGTAAAGAACAAGGATGTGGTTCTTAGCAAACTAGTTTTATTATCCAACTCTAATTCAGCTGTCTTACTACCAAATCATTCCTTTATTTAAGATATTTGAGATAGTCCTGAATATACAGTTGGATAATGTGAGGCTATAGAAGAAAGCAATGTTAGTGTCCTGCTTTTGGGGACCTCCGGAAGTGAAGGCTCTGTTTTTGTCCCACTCCACGCTGAAGCAAATCCTCACTCTTGCAAGAGTCTGAGTAGTGTCATGGGCCACACATGTGCAGACCACCACCTAGTTAGGTTTTTCATTTTATGTGTTAGAGGAGTAGAGACAAAGTGTCAGGAGTTTTGTTTAAAACTAATTTGCAAATTTAGATATTGTAGATTTTATTAAACATTATTAAAACTCAGAGTTTATTCAACAACATCAGACATATTTCTCATAAAGCTCTTCCTGGCCCCAATCTGGTTCTTAATTTAACTTGGCTAAGAAAATGGTTTTAAACTATTATAAATAAAGGACCATATTGTATCTGTATATACAAAATAATTAGGCTAGATATACAGCTACTTTCTTTTAATTCAATGAGAAGAAAGATTTGTACTAATAGTGTTTGGACAGGATATCATGCCTACCTCTTGTACTATGAATAACCACTACGAAGACAACAATATGCAATGTATTACTTATTGAAACTGTCTTATTAATTGATTTTGAAACTGTCTCATTGCTATTTGTTTCTCAATAAAATTAATTAAAAAATAAAAAGTTAAAAAATGAACACTAAAAATAATTAATTAATTAATTAATTAACCAAGAAATGATGTTCAGACTTTTGAAAATATACATTTTTGTTTGGACTAAAATGTTTTAACTTGAGGACAGTAGTCTTTAAAGAAAGGCCAAATGCATCTTTACAAGGCCAAAAATATGATTCCCTGTGTTTGACTAACATGGTCCTGGAATTATCTTATTCTAGGTACTTTTTCCTGAAAGGTCCCCAGGAAGCATTGCGTTATCTGCATTCATTCCACATGCCCCCTGTAATTGGTAACTCACCATAAAAGTTAGCTATTCTTTACAAAGTTAAAAGACTTTTTCTTCAAGAATGTATTTACCATTGAGAGTTTACATTTTATATTGTGATCTCAATTTTCCTTACAGGATTTTATTAATTCTACACCTTAATGAAATCCCTTTCATTATTTGAAAAAGATTTCATGGTCCAAATGTTTCAACTTTTACCAGCAAGCAACTACACAATGAGATCATACTTCCTTTTAATTCCCAACTTGTAAGAGTGTGAGCCCTCCCCAGTGAATTCACTTCACATTAGGCATCTGTACTTTTGAGAGATTTCCTGGGTTCCGCCTCCCATCTGCTCTGGAGCAGGTGGCACCACCAAGACACTGCTGTTTCTGCTGCTGGCCACCCTCACGACACCGCTGAACATTTGGGCTCAGTTCCTTTTTGCTCTAAGAATGACAACCACTATGACTGGCTTTCTGATCTCAAACAAAACTGACACTTTGTCTTTTCCATCTGAAAGGAAAAGAGCTAGTCCCTTCCCTAACACCACTCAGAGAAGGGAAGCCAGATTAAAATGTTAAACTCGGAAAGTCAGGCATCTTGGAAAAGAGAACTTACTCTTTATTTGCACAAAGAAAACAACTTATAATTTCATAACAGTGTCCGCTTCTTACTAAGAATGTCCCAGTGCATACATGAATGAGAATTCTCTCTAAACTCCTGGGCTCAAAGGGAGAATTTCTTTTCACCAAGTCCAGAGTCCTGGATACTCTCATCCCATTCAATGTGGTAGCCGTTAGTGTAACTTGCTCTGGAAAGATACGCTCTCCTCGTGGAAACCTCCACGTCTGTCCTTGTGCTCACTTGTGGTCTTGCCACAGGATTCGCTGCAGGACACCATGTCACTGTTGTCCAGCAGGGTTTCTCCGCTGCATGCAGTGCTCAACTGAAGCAATCATCCCAGAGAACATGTGCTGCTTAGCCAATTTAGTTTCTTTTCAGTTGTGTGAAAGGAGAACTAGAACTTGAAAACCTTCTTTCCATGCCCTCTGTCTGCTTTATGCCCCAAGTCTTCACATTATGAGGTGGACTGGCGTGTAAGTGCGTGTTCCACCACTGATGCTCCAGCCCTCTCCCAACATTAGGAGCAGCCCTTTAAGGGTCTTGCTGATGCTGTCAGCGGCAGAGACAGTGGTGTGGAGAAAAGGCCACCAAGTTTCATAGATGACCTCCCTCATGTGTTGGACTTTAAAGTACTCTGGGAGAAACTGAAGTCCAAAGGCCATGTTGAACTACACCTTAAAATTAAGTGTGTCTTCAAATTTCTGTGAGGAAATCCACATAGTCCCCTACAAGGATGTGGTAAGGGTGTGACTGTGTCACTCCATCACAGCGGAACAGATCATTCTGTCTAGTAATTTGCTTGTTTTGGACCACCACAGGTTTTGCCCAGTTATCTAACAGTTCCCTCTTTTGTCTAATGGTGCTTCATGTTCCTATTGTTTAGAATTGATTTTTGTCACTCCACTGCTTAAATCAACACTTCATTCTAGGAAACACAAAGAGTTCTGCAAGCCCAATGAGTTCAAGTTCTAGGTACTTCTAAAATATTTTAAAATTTCTATTGTTTGTTTGCTCTATGCTCTTTTTCTAAAGCTAAATTTCTATTGACCCATTTTTTCTCTGGATCAAAATCCTTTTTCAGGATCATGATTTTGGGTGTGCTGATTTTTTATTTTCTTCTTGCAGAAACTTTAGTTATACAGACAAAAATACCAATGCCAACAATATATCAGGCATCCAAGAAAGCAGAGCTAGATGGATGGGTGAACAAAATAGGATTTCTCTTTTCTCTTACAGGCTCACAGTGCATTGGGATTAGGCCTTTCTAGCCCTCCCTGCACACTGACATGCAATCATTCTGTGGGTACGATTTTATTTTCTTACACTCTCTTTTGCTCTTTCCCAGAGGGAGTTAATGTGCTACTGTTTAATCTTCACATACTACTTTACATCAATGTGCCTAAACGATATTTCAAGAGGCAGAGTAATACTTTTATTCATTTAATTTCCCTTGCTTCTGTAATCTTTGCCCAGAGCATTTATTTTTTTATTTTTAAAAGTATTTGGCTGTTACAGGGTCTCACTACACAGCTCGGACTCGCAGCGATCCTCCTGCTTTCAGTCTCCCCAGCTCATGGGCCATGACGCCCAGACTCTGTGGCCAGCCCAGCCTGACCTAGGGGAGGGAGCGTGCGGTGCCAGGGATCCAAACGCATGCCTGAGCTTGCATAAGCTTGCCTAAGCAGGCGCTTCAGTCCGCTGAGCTATCTCGCCGCCACCCTCCCACCCCCAGAGCATCCTGTTTCTGAAACGAAGGCTTTTCTTTTTCTTCAAAAATAAATAACTAAAGTTACAACAACACACAAAACTATTGAGGATGGTTTTCATTTATGACCTTGGGAAAAACATCACGATAAAATAGTATGCCGCTGGAGGAGGAGAATCTCAGGAAAGCAGAGAACAGAGTGTCTTTCTCACAGTAGACAGAGTCCTCTGCCTGGAGAAGGATGAGCGATTTGGAGGTGACAGAGCAGAGAGGACCCTTGGGCTCTGTCTGGTAGTGCTCTGAGCGTGGTAGTATCGGTGATAATGATGGTGCCATTGTTAATAATAAGATGCTGTGTCCGGTAGCGATAGCAGCGGATTCCCACTGCACGCTGATATGCCAACTTCGAGTCTCAGTCTTCGTATTATTTCATTTTGTCCTCACAACAATTGCATAAGTAAGCAAAATGCACCTCTCTCCTTTGCAGATGAAAATCTGAGGCTTAAGAATTCTGAAAGCTGACGGCGCCAGGCCACATAGATAAGGCACGCTCAGAAGCAGGTCTACGGGATGCCACCGCCAGGCCATATAAACACCTGACAACGCTACCTGTCGCTAGCGAAGCCTGTTGCCAAAGACTGGGGACCTCAGAACTCGGGGAGAAAGCAGTGTGCAGCCACAGGAAAGCTTCTAGTGCCTTCTGTAGCAGGCGGAGGTCATCAAAGACCTCTGATCTGGAGAAATCCTGCTGGTTGAATGACGATGGATGAACAGAGGGAAAGTCCAGCACACCCTTTCTTCTCCCATTCCAATGACTCATGTAAGGTACAGGGGAGAGAGATGAGAGAAGCATGCTTACATTTGCAATCTGGAATGTTCCCAAAGGTCTGGAAGGTTCTTTGTGTTCAACGCTTGTCTGGCCCGTGGCAGTACTGGGAGGTGCAGGCAACTCCAGAGACAGGGGAGTTCTTTCTGTCACGTGGGGGCATGGCCTGGTAGGAGACAGAAGAACTCTGGCCTCTTCCTCTTTCCCCTTCATTCCTGGTCACCAGATGAGTGACTCTGTTTCCCTACTTGACTTGACCAAGCTGTGGTGTCTTGCCACAGACCCCAGGCAAGGGGGCCAATGAGTTTTGGACTGAAATCCCCAAAACTCTGAGCTCAGATAACATCTATCTCTTTCTAAATTCACTATGTCAGTTATTTTTTTCTAGTAAGAGAAAGCTGAGCAATGTAATTACCAGTGTCAATTTTCAAATGGCCTTGAAGATGGAAGCTAAGCGTGAAAAATAAACGTGTTTAGAGAAAATAAAGAATATGTTTTTTGTGCATGCTAATTTGTAACGAGAGTTTCTTACTTGTTACACAAATTAACTTATTCTTCTGATCATTCTGCATTACAATTAGAGAATTGTTTGTGGATTACACCTGGAAGTAAAGAAATTTCAGTTGTTTGACTTAATTTTCTGCACATCAGAATGTGCAAAACATAAGCTGGTTGAATGAATTATTCAAATATCTTCAATAAGATTTTTCTATTAGTGAATTCTTTGCCCCCCCCCGTAAATTCTGTTCACTTATATTGTTAAAGTCAAATGTGAAGATAAACTCAAGTAACATAAATAGCTTTTATTTCAAATGTCCTTGCTCTTAGTATGTTTCTTTTTTCTTTAATTACCTTTCTTCATTTTTATTCCTTATTCTTAAAGTAATTTTTTGCGACTAAATCAGAATCATGACAACTTTTTAGACAGAATGGTAATTAAGAGAACGATGTAATTTTCAAGGGCAAAGGGGACTTATACACTGTAGCAGCAATCACCACAGAATTTGTCAAGAAAATGCTGTTGATACTGGGTTGGCAACGGAAGTACATAAGCCTTAAGGGAATGGTTCCAGAGAAAAGGCAACAAAGGATTTAGCAGCAGGTCTCACAGCTGTCAAGGACCAGAGAGAGCCACACACTGTCACTAAGAGGAAAAGCAATACTACCTCCGGGGCTAGACACTCTTAACATAGAACAAAACTTGCTAATAACTGACTAGTTAGTCCACTGTCTTACTTAGTTGCCCTCTTCCTTTTCTTTTTCCTCTTTAGAGCTCCTGAACATTGTCCTTTACATTCAATAAGTCTGTGTTCCTTTTATCTGGTTGAAAAAGAGTAAATTTACTTCTACTAGATAAATATCAACATTTTCAACTTTAGTTGAACTTATAGAGAGTGAATATTTCATTAATGCCAAGTGTATGCATGAACTCCCAAGTCTAAATGGTAAGGCATTTGAGGCAAAGCGTAGACCTTGTGTTCGTTACCTCGTTCACGCATAGCTCACCCAGCGAACGTGGGATCTTTGCTACACATCAGTCACTGCTCAAGGATGCAGCCCTGATGGAATTCACAGGTTATCTGCAGAGACAGAACGGTATATAGAGTCTATGTGTAAGATAGTAGGTCCCAAAATAAGGCAAGGCTGAAGTTTCACGAGAGCCTAGAAAAAGGCCAGCACTATACGAGATGTGACTGAAAAACAAGGCGAGTGCTTAGCTGCGCTGTTGTGGCTACTTGGACGTCCTGAATTGATTGTAAACATTTACAGTTACCTGCAAGGCTGTCTGAGCCCGCTTTTCTGTTGGGTGGCACTGAGCAGCGGCATGCACCATATTTTTTGATCATACCTTGTATAGACACTTGCGAGAGCAGACTTCCAGAGCTGCTTCAGAAAGGAGCAAGAACAATGGGATAAGATTATTAGCGGCAAAAAAAAAAAAGATTATTAGTGCATGGAAGGAGGTTCGTGGCAATGTGGCTTTTACTGTAA
>NW_004524705.1:7212258-7227152 GCF_000260255.1 Octodon degus | reverse complement strand
AAGCACACGTTTAACACCACGTTTCAGACTCTACTTAAGATACAGTGTGGGTGAAGAAAAAGGGACAAGGGAAGCCTGAGGGCTCTGCTACTCATATGTCTACAGGGTGTTCAGGGTCTCACTACTAGATTGAACTCACAGTGATTTGTCTGTTTACAGCCTCCCATTAGCTGGGATTACAGGCACACCCCACCACGTCCAGTCTCTGTAATAAATTTTGCTTAGATATTTACTCTAGTTTTTGTTGTTGTTGTTGTTGTTGTTGTTATTTGTTGTTGAAGACAAAGGAGGTTTCTAGAAAAGTGTACTTTTGACCGTGACCTTGAGGGATAGCCAGGAGTTTGCAATTATTTCAGAGAATTGGCATCCAGAGAAAAAAGAACAATATTTTTGGAAGTCCAGAATCAGAAGAGTGTGGTTTAGCTAGGAGGTAGAAAGTAAGTCCTGCTAGATATTACTAGGGTGACACAGGCAACAACAGGTGTAGGAGATGAGGTAGAGGAAGAAAGAGGGACTGAGTGGATGTAAACTATACTGACCAGGAGACTTTGTTGATCGAGTTATTTATGACAGCTAATTATTGTGCTATTGTTCTGTTGCCTAGTTGGGGACTGATGTGAAATGTTATTTCACTTAGGGCTAGGGTGGGGGCAGCTGAACTGAACCCAGAAGGGACAAAACCGAGAGAGAGAGAGAGAGAGAGAGAGAGAGAGAGAGAGAGAGAGAGAGAGAGAGAGAGAGAGAGAGAGAGAGAGAGAGAGAGAGAGAGAGAGAGACTTCTGCATAAGATTAGAGTGTGCTCAGGTACCAGAAATTCCTAATTCCTAATTTCTAATCTCCTTATTCCATGTGATGAGTTTCCCTTTGGGATCCTGGGAGATGTGAGAAGTGGGTATCATATGAAACACTCTTTTCTTTGACAAATTGCTCCCTTAGCCAATGGGGAGAATTTTAGTTGAAGAAGAAAAGGAAAACATACAGACAGAGAAACTGCTTGTCCTTTTCACTTTTTTTCAAAGACTCAATCTTTTCTTTCTTTTTTTTTTTTTGTAAAAATTACTCACCATAGCAGAATTGTGACTGAACGTCCACGGGACTTAGGAGGCAACTTTGAGAACTCCTGCTCATTTCCTCCTGAGAGGAGGGTCCTTGCTACCTGGGAGGCAAAAGGCTCACGTCACTGGTTGGGAAGAGGGCACACAAGCTCTTAGGTCCTTACGACCAGCCCCATGGATCTGAGAATTACTTATACTGAGAGTATGAGAACAAAGAGTCAGAGGCAATTTCCAACCCAATTAAAAATAGAAGACAGTAAAAGAAGCGTACGTGGGCAGAAAGAACAGCAAGAACTGGCAGGCCCGCTCCACCCTTCCTTCCTTTGTAATCTGATCTGTAGTATCTTTTTTTAATTATTTTTAGAACAAATTTAAATTCTTTGTATCTTATAGTGGCTTGTACTCTGTACTCTGGGCATCTTTATAAGAGATTATTTAAATCTTAATTTTCTCATGACTCTATTCAGTAAATATCCCCGCTAGTGTAAATATCTTTAGCTTTCTGTGGAAATCTTGATTTTTCTCTGCAAGCCCAATATTATCTTGCAGCAGGTGCAGATCCTGTGCCTTCTTGGTGCTTAGAGAATAGAATTCCATGTAGGCCTTCGCTCTGCTAGTGATGCTTGGAAAACACAGACACGCTGTTTTTAGTCTCCGTGGTTAAGGATGTATTCCAAGAAAGCACAAAGTTTAGCAAAAAATGTAGAACTGCCTGTGGGCTTCCATAGAAATATAAGTGTATATGTTTGAGGACATTTGCTAGAGATAGACATTGGCTTAATGCAGCCCCCTGGCTTCAAGGTCACACGTAGAACATGTGTCACTATGAAAGTTCTACATGTCCTCTCTCCACTCCTGGGTTGTTTAGTTGCTGAAATGCGATTTACGATGATAATGGCTGGAAATCAGTGTGATTGGAGGAGTGTTCCCGCACAGCTGTGCCATTATGTTCACATTTCTAAGCACACGTTTAACACCACGTTTCAGACTCTACTTAAGATACAGTGTGGGTGAAGAAAAAGGGACAAGGGAAGCCTGAGGGCTCTGCTACTCATGTAGCCCCCCGAGGTTCCCAAAGCAAGCACATGTTGCCAGCAACAGGATGGGGACTTGAAACTTTTGTTCCCTCCCTCCCTCCCTCTCTCCCTCCTTCCCTCCCTCCCTCTTTCTCTTCCTTCCTTTCTCCCTCCCTCCCTCTCTTCTTTCCTTCCTTCCTTCCTTCCTTCCTTCCTTCCTTCCTTCCTTCCTTTCTCCCTCCTTCCCTCTCTCCCTCCCTACTCTATTATTTTTTCTCTTTCTCCTCTCTTTGGTACTGATACAAGTTATCACATAGCTGAGGACAGTGAAGGCCATGTTAGTAAGTTTGCCTCTAGTATACTTTACAGACTTCTAGGTGGTGGCAAGTCCCTTCTGTCCCACATGCACCTGAAGTTTAGAAAGTAGTACATCCCACTGAAAACCAGTCTGAGCATAACAACCCACCAGTTACTCATGAGACAGTGTTGCCACAGCTAAACTTTCCTCTGTAGAGATGATTCTTCCAATTACTTTCTTTTTTAAAAAAATGTATTTGGTTGTTGCAGCTCACTTCGCAGCTTGGACTCATGGTGATCCTCCTGCTTTCAGCCTCCCCAGTGCTGGGATTACAGGTGTGCACCACTAGCTGAGATTCTCATTGGTTCACCCCGTCCTGGGGCTGGACTAGTGAGACATGTAGTGCCAGGGATTAAGCTGCAATCCCTGTGCTTGCCTAAACTTGCCTAAGCAGATGCTTTAGTCAGCTAAACTATCTCGCCAGCCCCCAATTTCTGTTTCACACTCTTCCTGGCTCTGGGAGTTTCTTTATAAATGTCCTGTTATTACCTAAAAGTCCAAACTCCAAAGGAGATCTCTTCCTTAGTGCACTTCTCCTGTGTTCTGGGTTGGTTTCTCAATGTCCCCTAAAAGCCTCCTTGCACTCCCAGCTGGAGCTTTGTGAACGTGACTATGTGACTGGAGAGATCAGCAACTTGCTCTTGGGGGAAGGGATGGGTGGGAAGAGTCTGGTCCCTGGGGGTGCAGCCTGGAAGGGTGTCCCTCTGCTGATTCCTTGCTTCTCTCTCTTACTGGCCACCATGACTCTGTGGCTCTCCATCAAGTGCTTCCTGCCTTGCAGCCTGCCTAACCCTGATGAAAAGTTCTGAAAGTGTGAGCCAAAATTGACCTCTCCTCTGACTGTGGAGGGTTGACTGTTGTGCCCAGGTGACAAGGAAAGTGATCAAGAAGTCCTTGCCTGCCTGTTCTTTATTTCCTTTCCTCAGTCCTCACCAAGACTTATCCACGTTTTCTCTTCTACCATCCCTTCTCTCCATCCTTCCTTCCCCATTATCCTCCTGCTTTCCCCTTCTGCATGTATTCAGCCAGCACACGCTAAGCCCGTGCTCTGAGCGTCTCTGGACATGCAGATTGTACCAAGGAAGGCCTCTCTGTCCTCCACTGCTGAGGGGGAGCTGCAGGGCCTCCCAGCTTAGCCTTCATGTTTCAACTCCCACATCCTTCTGTATCCTGTTCCCACCAACCTTCCATCCACCTGTGCATTCCTACCAAAGTAGTTGTTGGAAACATTTTCCTTTGAGAAAGGTCGCTTTTCAGTATACCTATAAAACAAAGAAAAAAACCCTACTTGGTTTTTCTTTTCCATGGGGTATAGGTGTAGGGGGAAGTCCCATTCTCCTTCCTGCCCTCCTGAGGCCAAGGCCTGGGAGCCCCTGGGAGAGGGTCCCCCACTGTCTTCTCAGTCTGAGTGACCTCCACCTCCTGACTGCTTCTCACCCACAATACCCACGTGTCACTCACTGCCTTCTGCATGAACCATGTGTCCCCCTGGGCTATGCTTGCTCCTTCCCTAAAAGTCTCCCCTCCTGATAATTCTACTGGTATAAAGTGTACCTGTTTTTAAAGATTTGACTCAAAATACAGGTCAATGATAAAGCTGCCCAGGATCCTCCAGGTTAGGGCTTGATACCTTTGTCTCTGCAATGAGACAGATAACAAACCTTTCAGGCTTTCTGAGCCATGAAGTTAAAGCAACAGCTCAGGTACACAGTGGTGTGAACAGAGACCTTGACCTGCATGGTGTGTGAAGAATGGAATGTCGCTGAGTTCCGGTGCAGCCCGTTACGTGGGTGTTGCAAGTCCACACTCAGTTTTCATGTGCCATAATGCATTATTCTTTCCATTTTTGTTTAATAATTTAATTTGTGAAAACAAATCTCAGGCCATGGGCCATGTGAAAACAGATGGCCAGTAATTTGGTCTGCAGGCTACAGAGTGTGGAGCCCTGTTCTGGGCAGGGTTTCACTCTCCTAGTTCTTCCAATTTCCTCAGCATCTGCCACAGTAAATTTCATATATGATTAGCGCTCTATAAAAATATGGTGATAGGAGTGACCCAAGCACACTCTGTCGGGGTAGCCACATGGAGTCTTCCTGCCTCTACGTTTAGGCTGAAGGCAAATGAATACTACTTGCTCTAAAGAACTCTTGGCAGGTTCACTGTTTGCCTCCATGTGTTCGTGTCAGAATTTTAGCTATGCCTTGTTGAAGCTACAGGTTAATATCAGATGTTGAGAAGAGAGTGTGCAGGAAGGAATTGGGCAACAATAAAAGGGCAAGGCAAGCTTAACATCAGTATCTGTCTGAATGTCAGTAATAATTATGTCAAACGCCTTAGACAGAACATGGAACAGGCCTTTTCCATCAATCGTTGCTATGCTAAACTTTAAATCCCTGCAGAATGTGAAAAAATAAAATAAAAAATAGTAAAAAATAATACAAAAACACAATTACAAATTTTTACACCGAAATTTAGAAAACTAACCATATACAACACTGCAGTAGGACAGTCCTATGACATTTTTTTCTTGTGTCCTGTTTTCATTAAAGTTTTGAACTTATAGTGTTTAGACAAGATATCACGTCTGCATCTTGTACTATGAATAATTACTACGAAGACAACAATATGCAATGTATTAATTATTGTAACTGTCCTACTAGCCTGTTTTTAAACTGTCTCATTGTTATTTCTTTCTCAATAAAATTAATATAAAAATAAAATAAAAGGGTAAGGCGAGAGGCACTGGCTGTGGCGGAGTCGCTCTGTGTCGTTGCTAGCATTTGGAGGTTATAGTTTGCTGAAGTTTTGTGAGATGCTATATCGGAGAACTGCAAATTGGATTTCTATGTATTATGTCTTCCAGTTGCATGTGGTTCTTTAGCTTGTTCCAAATAAAAATTGAAATCATAAAAAATCCACCTTGCTGTAAATTAGAGAGATAGAGTGGCTCAAGCTGGTTTTTAAATCTGTAATCACTTTATTATCAGCAATGTGAAAATGCTTTCTTTCTTGATTAATACCTTCGCCCAGTGCAGATTAGGAGAACCACAACGGCAGTGCCGAGAAAGGGTTTGCAGAAGTAGCGCAGTGCACGCGTCCTCATGTAATGCTCTTAGCTGCTGTCCCCTGTGGAGCTGGGTGGAGTGGCCACACACCCGGCATCTGTGAGCTGCCTGGGCTCATCTTCTGGTGCCAGAGCTGAGACCACGGCACTTGCCGTGGCTGTCGTGGCCTTTGCAAATAATTTGGCCCTTAAATTTAGGAAACAGTGCAACAAAAAGTTGTGTATTTGACGAACTAGGAAGGCAGACATTTCGAGGTGTAGAACATTCTACAGAGGCGTCTCCTCCATGATTAGCTCTTTTAACCGTTGGTCTTAAGACCGTGCTGCAGCTCTGCACAGTTGGAGAGATACGGTGAGCTCTGTCATTCCTTTCGGTTTTTATATTCATCACTAGCTTTTCAGGCCAGCTGGCTAAGCAGGGAGTATTTCTAGCCTAAAGGAAGCTCTAAGGAAGACCTTGTGATTCAGTTGCTAAGTAAGTATTTCTGCAGATGCTGTTATCTTTAGGTAACGATGCCCTACTTTGCCAATGAAGTGATACACTTATTTGGGTGCATTAGTTATATGTGCATTGTATCTCGGAAGGTTGGGCTTCCTAATGCAGAGCCTGCTATTGATGGCTGGTTGCTTAGCGACTTTGAGACTCATCTGTAAGTCCTTGTCCTCAACCATGTGCAAATTTTGCTCTGGCTTTATGACTCCACTTGTGTCCAAGTGCCTATTAGTACTGACACAGGCTGGTTTTCCAGCCAGAATAGAGAATAGATTTCCTGGTAGCTTGTGGAAAGTGAGCGCCCAGTGCCCTGGGCACACAGACATGGGACTTTTCCACATATGACAGAAAGCTGCACACTGCTCTGTGGCATCTCTTTGTCTCCTGTACATTTCCTGTGCCTGAGAAGTTCTAAGTGAATGGAAAATGTCAGCTCTCTGGCATGTCACCACCAGTGGGTTTAATACTTTAAATATATCAGAATCTTAATATTCTGATATATATTACATATATATGTAATATATATGATATATATGATATATATATATAGATATATATGATATATCTATCTATCTATCTATCTATCTATCTATCTATCTATCTATCTATATATTACAGTGGCAGAGGATCTTGAAAGATTTATTTACTGTCTTTTTGAGACAGGGTCTCACTGTGCAGGTCAGGCTACCCTTGGGCTCACTTTGTAGCCCAGGCTGGTCTTGAACTTGCAACAATCCTCCTGCCTCATTCTCCAAAGTGCTGGGATTACTGGTGTGCGCTATCATGCTCAGCAAAAGATTTATTTTTAATCATTATCTTGGCCTCTTGCTTTGCATCCTTGTATTTCTTCTTTTCTTTTGAAATTTTATTTTCTGCCTCATATTGCAGTTAGGTGGTTTATAGATGGAGTTGCTGACTCTGGTGAACATGGCTTGGTTGGCTCTCCTGGCTTCCGTGACCTAGTTTGCATAGCAGAGCAGACTGTGGCCTGCTGGGCCACCTGGCAAGGGTGTGAACGGGATGTGGGGATCAGACTTGTTTGAAAATATTGATTCTGATGTTGGCTGGGAAGATCTAAGGCTAAGATTAAGACTCAATTTTTTTAATATGTTTTGAGAAAAAATTAAAAGAAGCACAAAAATAATAATAGAGCAATTCAGAGTGAAAAATATAGTATCATTTTGTCCTTGCTTCTGTGTCTAGATCTAGTGTAATTGTTTCTGTTGCTATACCATCAGAATCAGCTAATATCTGGTTACTGTGAATGTGAGAATATTTTATAAGAAGATCTACCCCTGTGCATCTTAGAGTTCACCTTTGTGCTCACCCACCTGCATGTATGCGAGGACACAAGGAAAGCATACCTACTCTTCTGAATAGTTTCCTTTTAAAGCAAGAGTTAGAACAAAAAAATAGTTAAATTTGACACTGAGGAGTGGAAAGGAAGGAGGAGGGAACAGGACCTGGAACTCTTGCTTTCCATCGGGCCATAATAGGCATGATTAGATCTTGGTCCTCGTTCTGATTTATTGCCTATTTTGTTATTAAGTGTCCAGAGAAATTATTTAATATTTTTTGTTAAGAAAAATGAATCACATACAATTGTAAGCTGCTACAATATTTTAGAGCAGAGTATGTTCAATCAATAAAATAAAGAAATAGGCCCTCAAATCTATTAAAACAAAAATCCTAAATTCCAAAGCAAGTTTCATTTATTTTTTTCCCATAATTTTATTGAGAGACAAATGGCAATGAGACATTTCAAATCAAATTGGTAGGACAGTTTCAATAATTAATACATTGCATACTCTCTTCCTAGTGATTATTCGCTGTACAAGGTGCAGACATGATATCCTATTTACAAACATCATTAGAGCAAATCCCTCTATTCATTAAGAGAACGTAACTATATATCTATCCTAACCACTTTGAATACACAGATACAAAATGGACATTCATCTGTATACCCTTTTTTGCTTAGTTCCATCATTTGAATATTATAGGTGTCATAACTCAGCAAAATATTCTAAAAGAGTCCAGTAGTCCATAATAGTATTGGGTCTTCCGCTTCACTGGCAATGTCAGAAATTGTTGACCTGAGTCCCCTACAGCTCAATTTAACACCATGGCTTTACTTCTTATACTTCGTTTTTATACTTTTCTGCTGGATGATTAAGACCAAGGTAAAGCAAGACCTATGCAACAAGAGTTGTAGCTAAGTTTCATTTAATATTTGTGATCAGCTGCTTTTGTATAATATAAGACACTCTCTGATACAATCACTATATATATATATATATATATTTGGTTACAGGGTCTCACTAGGCATCTTGGACTTGTAGTGATCCTCCTGTTTTCAACCTCCCCAGCACTGGGATTACAGGCATGCGCCACCATGCCCAGAGTCAGTTGCTGGCTCAGCATGCCCTGGGGCAGGGCCAGCACAGCATATGGTGCTAGGGACTGAACCCTAATGCCAAAATATTAAAACAACCCAACAACATTATAAAACAAAAAGTGCTGTAAATTAGCTTCCCATCCCTGAATAACAAATCAAATTTATTTGAGAAGTAAATGTAAACTATGTGAAAAAAGTAAGTAGTAATTTGAAATATAATGAAACATCTTCACTTTTTGATATTAGTAAGTCTTATAAATAAACCACATTAGTCAACAGAAGACATTTTCTCATTTATTAACTGGGAATGTTACATAGAATTCAGGTTGCTTTAAGGTTTGAAAAAATGTTATAATTTTCTTCTAGACTCATCTTCATTTATTCTTAAGTTTTACTTTAATGCTGTAGGAAGGAAAAGGCTGTTTTAAGATTATCAGCCTATTCCTAGGGGCTGAATTGTGTATTCCCAAAGGTCATATGTTGAAATCCTGAACCCTAATACTTCAGAATGTAGCTAAAGAAATGGCCTCTACTCAGATAGTTCCATTACTGAGTTAGGGAAAATGAATCAGGTTGGTCCTAACAAAATCTGTCTGCTGTCCTCATAAGTAGAAGAGGTTAGGACACAGGCACAAAGAGAAAGACGGCCATGCAAAGTCAGGACTATGGCAAGCTAAGGAGAGCGGCCTCGTCATAAGTAGTACTATTGTTACAGACAAACATGTTTTTCCTACTCAAGAATAATGTATAGAAGTAAGTTCTCGCGCCTGTCCACTCCTCATTGTGTGCCACAATGTCATAGCTCCTCCTTGCCTTGACATCTTGCCGACTTGCGGAGTGAACTTCACTTCAGGAGAACAACACAGAGCCACTAAGGGAGGCCTTTAAATGAAGCTTCAGAAGGTCAGAGTGACTTGCTAAAATGGTGCTCAGAGGAGGGGACGTTGGGGATGGCTTATGGTTTGTTTTTTCCTATGACAGATTTTTCTTCCAATTTAGTCTGCAGAGTAATAATGGAAAGTTTTCCTTGAGTAGGTCAGCAACAGTCTAGCAGCTGTTAGTTCTTTCCTGTTCAATCCCGGCTTCCCCTTCCACCATTTTTTCCTTGTTAGACACAAACACGTGTTCTTGGTTTAACCCTTGCTCTTCTCAAAAGACACAGTCATTGTTTCATTCCTAAACATTTGACAATATCCTCAGAGAATAAACCGTTATTTGGCCTTTTCAGCAGCATGTTGAGTAAATGACTAAAAATATCCCATCCTTTTCTGAATCATTTCAAATGATCTTTTCTAAAGAAGTGTTTTCCTTTAATCTGGAACCACTGATTCATCACAGCCAGGTGTTCCCTCTTCCAGTCATTCTGAGTTCAGCCCCTCAGAAGCAAAGAAATCAAACACTGTCACCCAGGTTTTAAAAAATCTTTTATTTTTCGTGGTTCACATTTGTGGCACATGATTACATTCGTCGTGGGAAGCTGGTACATGTGCAGCACACCTCTCGAAGAAATCAAACTCCTATCTGCCATCTTTGATTAATGATAAACAAAACAGTGAAGGCAAGCACTTAAAGGAATGATTCACTTTTGTTGTTTCCTAGCTTTTAACTTTTGTTTATTTTCTTTCCTCAAACCCATTTCAATGTTTTTATATTTTTGAAACAGAACATGTGTGTAAATCTAAATTCTATCACTGAGTTTGTTGGGGTGAATTCAAACATGGTATTTTGGAGTCACCATTTTGCTGTGATGGTTACCACTTAGAGATTTGGAACTAAACCAGACCTCAGTTAGCCTGTCCTTGGAGTGTTCTGGGAATGTGCTGGGTGTCACATGCCTCATAAACTTGGCACATTCCCATCCTGTCTCTGCCCTTTGATATCACTCGCATGTCAGCGGGTAAACCAGTACAATAGAAATGTTCAAATATGCACTACTCTTGGTTTCTTTAGCAAAAACCCAGCCTGAAAAAGTGTAATGTAAAAGCAAAGTATGCTGCTTAAGGAAAACTCACTATACAAACATGTCCCCAGGTACCTGTGTGACACACAAAGTGACTGATGGGGAAAGTGATCTTGTCAGAACATAGGAATACAACTATAGTAGGGGAATTCCAGTAGCAGAAAGTAACTGGAAGATTGGAGTCTTTCCCATGTAAAAAATATTTTATAGAGGAAACACTTTCTGCAAGGGATTTCTCCAATAGGTCTGACTCATGAGAGAGATAGCTCATCAATAATATTATTTGAAAATATTCTGAACAACTGGTCAGTAAGAAGCAAGTATAAACATACAGTTCTTCAAATACCCAGAGAACTACTTAGCGGAGACACTATTGCAGGTCCTCATAAAAGAATCAGAGGAGCTTGAAAAAGAGTGTCTAAGTTCCTTGTGTGTGACTGTGGGTGGAGTACAGCAGAATGGGGATGGGTGGAACAGTTATTTTGTGATCTAGGAAGCCACAGAGAATAATCCGTGCTTGGGACTGTTTGAAGATTAGATGTGATGTGTTATGCTAGAGCTGGATGGATGGATCCTGGAGATACTGAGTACTGCAGACTTACCTGGAGAGGCACCCAGGTAGCCCGAGGAGTTTTGAGAAATGGAAAAAATAGGAGCAGAGTGACCCTGGCTACCATGATGTGATACATGATTTTGCACTTAAGAACAGCCCAAAAGAATTTTGCAGACTCAGAAGAGAAAATCAGAGCTAACATAGTCATACTGTACGCCTTGCATGAAGTGCCAGGAGTGCAGAGAGGAGAACCCCAAACGTGGTTTGACAAAAGGAGATGATTTTTGACAACACTAGTGAACACGAGTATGGGACTCATTTTGAGTGGAGAAAAGGCTGAGTGGTGGGCTGGGGACACAGCTTGGCAGCATAAGTGCCTGCCTGGCAATCACAAGGTTCTCAATTTCATCCCCAGTACTGCAGGCCAGCCTCCGAAATCCGGCATGGTGGCGCATGCCGGTAATCCCAAGGCTGGGGAGGCTGAGACAGAAGGATCACTCTGAATCCCAGCTGTGTAGAGCCACCTTGTGCCAAATAAATAAATAAAGATTAAAAAAAAAGAAAGAAATTCAAGTGGTAGTGAAGAAAAATAGATTCTCCAACTTAGAATTTATATTTGCTTCCTCTCTAATTATGACACTTAGAAAAGTTTCTAGTGTTGTGAGCACGCAACCTAATTCCGTACTTGACCGAGCTGAACTGGAGCCAAAGGCAAGGCCAGAAGTCCAAGTTGGTCCCGAGTATATTCACCAAGAGTGATTAACAAGATTTCACTTACTCAGTCGTGACTTGTTAGTGTCCACACTTAATCGTTCCCACAAAAATTCAGAACTACTTTTGGACAGGACTACAGTCTCTCACGGAGTGCAAACGCGTGCCCATCATCAGCTCAAACTTTGAAGGACTACCTGACCGGAAGGGAGCGTTTTTGCGGTTGCTTCTACGTCTGCGTGCGGTGTTGTGCGGAACGAAGCGCACCGAGCTCCAGCTCCACGGACTTTCTTTGCTCCCTATTCTAAAAAGTGAGATTTAAAACTCTAGAATCATGTGAATGATTTTCTAAAAAGTATTTTAATTAGGTATCGCTTCAGAAAAAATTACTAAAGGGGCCTAGGTTGGTTCAGTTTTTATATTTGCTCCTTTAGCTTTTATTTCCTTTCCTTTTATTTTTATTGCTCACTGATAAATACAGTATTTGCTATTTCTTAGAATTTCATGAAATAGATTGTTCCTCCATGTTTCCTTTTAATCACTTGATTCACTAAACTCTAAATCAACTTGTGATCACTGTATATTTTCTCTACTTTTCTATTTGAATGTTTAAATGTGTTTTCACCTAAATCGTTGAAAAATCAGTGTCAGTATTTTTACAGATATACCATAGCAAAATAATTTTTTAAAATTACATAAGCCTTTGTGATACCGAAGTTAGAAATCAAAACATATGCTCACCACTAAAAAAATTCCATTTGTAGGTTGAGTGTATGAAGCTACACACGGGAAGCCCAGCTGTGGCTGTTTCCTTGGTGCCCAGAACCCAGCACTCCAACCTGTGCAGATACTGTTGCATCGGTAGTGGTAACTACTGACACTGCTTTAAGTTTTACATTGTGCTTTCTTCATATAGAGTTAATTGATCATTTTATGAAATATTTGGATGTTAAAAGTTGTTGACATTGAAAAGAGATGTACAAGATGTAGCAACCTGAACATAGAGTTAGAAACGCTAAGAAAAGAATCCACTCGTGCTACCACATTGTTAACCACCGCTTCCTCTCAACGTATATTTCTTTCCAAGCGAAATAAATCCCGTGGCATCACCATAGTAGTATGTACATGCAAAGTTCAATAAAATCAACTGATGCTGCTCCTAGTGGGATATTGTTGGGACCATGTTTTTAATGATAATAATCTTTTAAAAATCTCAATAGAGGGGCTGGTGAGATGGCTCAGTGGTCTAAAGCACCTACTTAGAACGAGCTTAGCAAAGCACAGGGACCGCGGTTCAATCCCCCAGCACCACATGCCAGCCAGCCCGCCCCCTGGTGGGCTGAGCTGGCCACACACACACAAACACACACACACACACAAATAAATAAAAATTAAAAAAAAATCTCAATAGATTGAAGAACTCATGAAATAAATTCCTTCTCTAAAATTCAGTTTGGCACATTTACCTAGTTTTGACCATCTTGAGATTGAAATGCGTAAATGAATAAAGAAAACGTAAACATTGTTTCAAAATTTTCCTTATTTTATGGCTTACAACTTATTTATTTATTTTTTTCATTTGTGTATTTGGTACAGGGTCTCACTATGCAGATCAGACTCATGGTGATCCTCCTGCTTTCAGCCTCTGCAGAGCTGGGGTTCCAGGTGTGCACCACCATGCCTGGACTCTGTCGCCGGCTCAGTGCACCCCGGGTGGGGCTGGCATGGCATGCAAGAACAAGTATGATTTGATAAGCAAATATGTGTGACTGATACAACTTTAAATAATTCAAAAGTAATACAAATAACATTTTCCCCAAATTTTTGTCCTTTAGTTTGCTCCACAGAGCCACTTGATATTAATTTTATGTGTGCATTCTAGAAATACCCTATTTTTATAAGAAGCAAAAGTGTATAATGATTTATTTTCATATATCTTTAGATTAGCATATCATACCCACAATTTGACAACATATATTTGGCCACCTAGTATTTCTTAGATATTGTTTGATGATAATAAATTATAATTCTAACTTGCTTTTCAAAATAATAACATCTGTGAATACAGTCTACTTGGTATTTTCAGTATCTTAGTACCAGGCATTCAAATAGTTTTCATGCTTTGCAGCAATGAACATTTCATCAACTGATTTTTTTTTTACACATATGTTCATATCAAAGTAGATGACTATAGGATAAATTTCTAAATGTTTGGTTTCTATTTTTAATTTCAAAATATATTAATTAAAATGTGTATATGCAAAGCAAGTTATTCTTCCTGTAGAGTTCTATGAAATATTTTAAGTTGGAAATGCAATCTAAGTTTTATGTGAAAATACCACTCAGTTGTCTCTTTGTATAGGTGACTCCCTTGTCATATATATTTTCCCTAACAACCTGAAAAGCCCCTACATGCTGTAGCGATGTCTTCTGTGTTTTGGTGTACCAAGTAGATAGAAGGCATCTCATGTCGGAAGTCCCATCCGGAAGTCCTCTGACTGGAAAGGAGAAACGTTGGACACTGCTGCTTCTTCATCAAGAGCAACAGGGTGATCTCAGTGCTATGTGGGTGCTCTTTGCTCTGGACTTGAGGGATGCATTGCAAAACCTTCTATTTGAATAGGATTGCAGATAAACAAATAATTCACATAATCATGTTTTATAGAAAGAAAATCACCTACAGAGATATTGCATGTTTTTATTTTATGATTATGGTTGAAGACTGTTCTTAAATATCTGTGATTCTTTTTATTTTTATTTAATTGGGCTTTTTTAGATATCTCTGTTAGACTGATTTTTTTCCATGCTGTATACACTTGCCTTGCCAGCTTTTTATTTGCTCTCTCAACATAGAAATTTAAAGCAGCAATAATCTATCAGAACTATGTTGTAATTTTTAAAAGTTAAAACTATAAATGCTGCTTTTTGGTATTGGCAAATAGTTCTTTATTGCATCTAATTTAAATACAAAGGCTGGGTTATTGAAATATGCTGAAAATAGCTTAAGAACATTTTAAGGAAAAACAACACTCTCCTTTTGTAGATATAGGCGACAGTCTTAGACTTTGAAGATCAGTCTGTAGGTTTGAGATCGTTTAGTGGTGATTGGAGCCAATGTCACTCTGTGACACTCCCAGACAGGTGGCCTCAGGGTGTCATGAGATGACACAGGATCTCAGTAAAATGCAGCTATTCTTCAAGACATCTCTGAACCACTCAGCAAAGTTTTCTTTCTAATGAGAACTCAGCTGCTGAGAAACCAATAGTCTAAGTACTAGCAGGTAGC
>NW_004524705.1:7200148-7212158 GCF_000260255.1 Octodon degus | reverse complement strand
AAATAAATTCCTTCTCTAAAATTCAGTTTGGCACATTTACCTAGTTTTGACCATCTTGAGATTGAAATGCGTAAATGAATAAAGAAAACGTAAACATTGTTTCAAAATTTTCCTTATTTTATGGCTTACAACTTATTTATTTATTTTTTTCATTTGTGTATTTGGTACAGGGTCTCACTATGCAGATCAGACTCATGGTGATCCTCCTGCTTTCAGCCTCTGCAGAGCTGGGGTTCCAGGTGTGCACCACCATGCCTGGACTCTGTCGCCGGCTCAGTGCACCCCGGGTGGGGCTGGCATGGCATGCAAGAACAAGTATGATTTGATAAGCAAATATGTGTGACTGATACAACTTTAAATAATTCAAAAGTAATACAAATAACATTTTCCCCAAATTTTTGTCCTTTAGTTTGCTCCACAGAGCCACTTGATATTAATTTTATGTGTGCATTCTAGAAATACCCTATTTTTATAAGAAGCAAAAGTGTATAATGATTTATTTTCATATATCTTTAGATTAGCATATCATACCCACAATTTGACAACATATATTTGGCCACCTAGTATTTCTTAGATATTGTTTGATGATAATAAATTATAATTCTAACTTGCTTTTCAAAATAATAACATCTGTGAATACAGTCTACTTGGTATTTTCAGTATCTTAGTACCAGGCATTCAAATAGTTTTCATGCTTTGCAGCAATGAACATTTCATCAACTGATTTTTTTTTTACACATATGTTCATATCAAAGTAGATGACTATAGGATAAATTTCTAAATGTTTGGTTTCTATTTTTAATTTCAAAATATATTAATTAAAATGTGTATATGCAAAGCAAGTTATTCTTCCTGTAGAGTTCTATGAAATATTTTAAGTTGGAAATGCAATCTAAGTTTTATGTGAAAATACCACTCAGTTGTCTCTTTGTATAGGTGACTCCCTTGTCATATATATTTTCCCTAACAACCTGAAAAGCCCCTACATGCTGTAGCGATGTCTTCTGTGTTTTGGTGTACCAAGTAGATAGAAGGCATCTCATGTCGGAAGTCCCATCCGGAAGTCCTCTGACTGGAAAGGAGAAACGTTGGACACTGCTGCTTCTTCATCAAGAGCAACAGGGTGATCTCAGTGCTATGTGGGTGCTCTTTGCTCTGGACTTGAGGGATGCATTGCAAAACCTTCTATTTGAATAGGATTGCAGATAAACAAATAATTCACATAATCATGTTTTATAGAAAGAAAATCACCTACAGAGATATTGCATGTTTTTATTTTATGATTATGGTTGAAGACTGTTCTTAAATATCTGTGATTCTTTTTATTTTTATTTAATTGGGCTTTTTTAGATATCTCTGTTAGACTGATTTTTTTCCATGCTGTATACACTTGCCTTGCCAGCTTTTTATTTGCTCTCTCAACATAGAAATTTAAAGCAGCAATAATCTATCAGAACTATGTTGTAATTTTTAAAAGTTAAAACTATAAATGCTGCTTTTTGGTATTGGCAAATAGTTCTTTATTGCATCTAATTTAAATACAAAGGCTGGGTTATTGAAATATGCTGAAAATAGCTTAAGAACATTTTAAGGAAAAACAACACTCTCCTTTTGTAGATATAGGCGACAGTCTTAGACTTTGAAGATCAGTCTGTAGGTTTGAGATCGTTTAGTGGTGATTGGAGCCAATGTCACTCTGTGACACTCCCAGACAGGTGGCCTCAGGGTGTCATGAGATGACACAAGATCTCAGTAAAATGCAGCTATTCTTCAAGACATCTCTGAACCACTCAGCAAAGTTTTCTTTCTAATGAGAACTCAGCTGCTGAGAAACCAATAGTCTAAGTACTAGCAGGTAGCTCTGTCTTTGCAGAGTTGTGTCTCTTTCCAGCTGGCACCAAAGCCCAACCATTTTGGTTCAGGAAATCATCAGCATGCCTAGCAAGAGAGAAAGGCAGAATTACCCTGGAGAAGGTGCAGTGTACAGAACCATTTACTTGTAAAGGCTATGCAGGATGTGCAAACTTAGGAAAAAATGAACACTTATCACACAGAATTGAGGAAATTAATTTTTCCTTAGCTGTGTCAGAGTCGGCTCTGTGATGCCCTGGCAGGGCAAGAGTGTTTCCTAAAGAGACAGCTGTCAGATTCTGCCGTACAGTCAGTGTGAATCAACAATGGTTGTCATATTACCTATTGTTGTCATCAGATTTGTTGCTCAGATTACCAGGTATAGGAATGCCAGGTTGATCAAGCAATTAAACCTTAACCGTTCCTTTCACTAACCCTTATTTTTTCCTTGTCCTTTTGGTTTTTTATTTTTTAAATTTATTGTAAAGAGAGTATTAAAATAATAGATGAGACATTAGATATGATGTACATTTAAAAGATCAAAATGAAAGTTTTGAAATTCTGTATCACTTTTATTGTTCTATGTTGCTTTGCTTTTGTCTTTGTTCTTGTTGTTTTTGTTTTTTTCTTCTTGAAAGTAGGATGTTTAATTCTAGGAGCTATCAAATTAAAGATGTACCTAGTCATCCTTTAAGTTTAAAGAAAATTTTTATTTGAATCAATTGCTTATTTAAACATTAACTTTTAAAATATGTGTGTGTGATTAAAAAAATACACAACAGTGTAAATTGGCTCAGTCACAATCATAGCTTTTATCTTGCCTTCAGAGACCAGAGAAGAGAGCAACCCACTAACACTCAACCAAAGTACAAAAAACAACCACAAATCCTGCTCATAGACTTTCAGAGGTCATCCATCCATCCATCCATCCATCCATCCATCCATCATCCATCCATCCATCCATCCATCCATCCATTCAAGAGGCAATTATTAAAGTCCAGGTGACAGGAATAAACAAGACTAACAAAATCTTTATTTTTGTGAAAATTACATGCAAATTGAGAGACACAAATTAAGCAAGCTTACATGAGTATGTGTATAATGGAATCCCAGATAGAGTTTGGTAGAGAAAATAAAATGCAGTGATATGGTGGAGAGTCCCCAGACTATGGGTGTGGTGAGCAGGGGTAGCTTAGTCAGGGACAGCAGCCTCTAGGAAGAGACACTTTGCTGAAACCTGATTGATGAGAAGGGCAGAGTTTGGAGCAAGGGCACTATGTGCAGAGGAGTAGCCAGTTTGCAGCCTTGCAGTGGGGAGCAGCCCAGTACGTTCCAGCAGAAGAAAGCACCTGAACACAGTGAGGGAGAAGCGGCAGTGCAGAGGAGGCCAGAGAAGTGAAAGGAGACCTCAATACTTACAAGCTGGAACCATATGAACTGGACTTTGTTCTAAACACACTAGGGGCTGGCCAGATAGCTCAGCAGATTAAGGCCAGTGAGATAGCTCAGGAGATTAAAGCACCTGCTTAGGCAGATGCAGGGGCCAGGGGTTTGATCCCTGGCCTGCAGTGCCAGCCCTGCACCCCAGGGCGTCCTGAGCCAGCCACTGAAACTGGGTGTGGTAGTGCGCACCTGTAATCCTAGCACTTGAGAGGCTGAAAAATAGGAAGGATCACTACAAGTCCAATCTGTGCAGTAAGACCCTGTGCTAAATACATTAAAACAAACAAACAAACAAACAAACAAACAAACATGCTAGGAAGCCATTGGAGCTTTACAAGCCAAGGAATGAAACATGATTCCTGATTCAAAGTGGTATGGGATGGATTGCAGACTTAGAAGTGTGGAGCTCAGTCAGGGATCGGTTTAGGACTGCATGTACTTTGGCAGCAGTGTTGGGTCTGAGGTGGAAGTGCGGGAAATGGAACAACGTGATGAGGCAGGATTCGTTGTGCGGGCAGAGTCTACTTGGTGAGGGTGTTGGGGCTTGGACACGGGGAAAGGGAAGAGAAGAAGAATCAAATGTTCCTGCTCACATGTGCCTGGAGCAGCTGGTGAGATGGAAACACACTAAAATAAAGATTGGGAGAGAGTTTATTAGAGAGGAAATTAAAAGCTCTGTGCTATTTTGGCCGTGTTAAGTTTCTGGAGCCTGGTAGGCTGGCTGTCATCTCAGCAAACTCAAAGCTCTGTGGGCCTTGGCAGTATTCTCTTTGTTTTCACTTTCCTGTATACTCCTACATAAAGGATGATAGAAAAATTCACTTATTCATTCATCAAATATTTATTTAACGTCCACTCCATAATAAACATTTGTAGCGGGCACTGGTCCAGCTGATGTGGATAAGCAATAGACCAGAGGGAATTCTATTTTGTATTAAACCTTTTTTCCCCTTGTAGGTTTAGTTTCAAGAGTGTGGGTGAAAAAGGGGTGACTCATTTCCGTTCTTTGCTAGCGAGTCCGGGGCTGGCAGGCAGTGTGGTCTCTGCTGTCTTTCTCTTCCCTGTGCTCAGTAGACACACTCAGAAACAGACTTACCAGCCTGAATACACAATGTCACCTGCCAAGATCCTGAAGGACCAGAGCAATGAATGCAAAATGAAGGGTGCCATTAAGACACTTTTTGTTCCTCTTACTCATCCTGCCCTTCATTCTTCCATCATATATTATTTTATAAAGTGCTGGAGTAAAATAAATGTCTTTCAACTTGTGATGATTAATAGGAGGGGTTAGATGCAGAAATAATTCAGTGGAGCTCTGCCGAAAGAACACCAAAACAATTCTGAGTAATTGGTTATTGCAATTTTCTTGGGATTTCATTGGGGGAAATTGAATGTCTGAATCTAAGAAATTACTTGGTGATTTTCAATACCGACACAATAGATTTTAATGCCATGTGCTGAATGCAGGAAGATTTCTTGGGTTTTTCTCCCCTATGGAATGGAGAACCAAGGACAAAGGCACAACATTTATGCTTCAGATCCATTTGGGTACTGATTGGAATTTAAGCAAAGCAAACTAGAAACCATGTAAGAGGCAGCCTGGCTGCTCAGCTTCCCTTGACGTTCTGGACCCCTCACCCTGCGCCGAAACTGGTTCCTCCAGTTTGCATCTGAGCGCTGCTTTCATGGAACAGAGTGGTGCCAAGCTGAGATTACTGCGTGCTGTAGTCATGGTCTGGCTTCCTGTCTGGTGAGGAATTACTTCACGGTGGTTAATCGCACTGGCTTGCATCAGTTACACGAGGATCCGGATTCCACGCTGCCAGATGACCTGGGGCAGGGAACTTATTGTTTCCCCACCTCAGTTTCCTTCTCTGTGTTTAAATGTGAGACAATAACACCAATGTGGGTGGAGGACCAGGCATGGGGCCTGTGGCAGGGAAGGGATCTATTTGTGCACCTAGAATCTACTAAGTGCCAGGCACTCTTCAAAGCTCTGGGATGAAGCAAAAAGACAAATTGGACTAAATCTGTCTCCAGCTACCTTGTATTTGGAGTCTCTGTATCCTTCTTAGTTTCATCTCAGGATGAATTTTGGGAAAAGGTTACGTGTGTGCTTTGTAATACTTCTCCCTTTGTGTGTGTCGAAGGCAGAACCCACGCAGATCACCTTAGTGCATCCGGCCTCACCTCCTCGCACCGTCTCCCGGCAGGCGGTAAGCAGGCTTCAATGCCTGTTGTAGGCCGAATGTACTCTGCTATCGAAGGCTTTTGGCGCTTAATGATGCCCACAAGTGATTAAGCACCAAAAGCAGCACGTTGTGATGCATGGAATATTCAATGGAGAGGGCTCTGGGGTGCTCCTGCTCCTGACCATGTTTCCAGCATCAAGTTTGCATGTAGAATGCATATAGATATGGTATGCTCAATGTGCTAAGTTCCACACAGCACAAGTAGGGACAGGGCTTTCTTCTGCTCTTCCCCTACTGCCTTCTATCGCAATACCTCGGTTTCTAAATGCTTTTGTTTCAGCAGCCTTTTGCTTCCATCCACAAACTCTGCATGGGCTGACAACACCACTGCAGCCGTCTTCCCCACAGTAGTGGAATGAATTAGGTTTATGAACTGAGGTACCGCTGTATTTCTTTCCTTTTTTTCTCCTAGCTTTTTCTCTTGCTCATGTATCACCCACGTTGCACAAAATACATTGTGAAACCAATCTAAATCCTACTTCTTCCGCAAGACTACCCTTGCCATTCCCAGTTGAAAGACACTTGTTCATTTACTGATTCTTTCTCATTTCTCTGTCCATATTTGAGTGTTTGTGGGGTAACTCATTACCAGCAAAGAGCTAAAGGCAAGCCATGGCCCTCCAGAGACGAAGGACTGAAGCCTTCTCTTCTGCCTTTACTTCTAAGATTAAAATGCATCTAGAGGAATGGCTGTATCAGTTATGAAAATTACACATTAAGGAATAATAGTTCATGTGCACAAATTATAATGTAGTATAATTGTGTTATTCATAATATATGGGATTTTATTTAAAAAGTAATTTGTGGTATACTGTATGTATCTCATAATGGAATATTAAATGTTTATGATGAATAAAATATTAGGGGTAAATCAGAGGCTGCATGAATAAATTGATACATGCACAGGAATTATTAAATACTAATTTTGAGTACTTACAGGGTGAATGGATCTTTGAGCTCTAGGATATGCTCTACACAGGCAGTGGTATCAGGTGTGGATATAATTAGTAACATACCATTAATGAGAGCGACCACATGATGTGACCAGACCCTGGGGGTGGGTAGAGTGAGGGAGAGCACAGAGTGGCTTGGGGAAGGGAGTCATATTAACTTAGATCCTGGCCACAGAGTTTGGCTGCTTCAGGTTTACACAGAATTAGGAAGGCAGAAAACTTAGAGACCTAGATTGAGGGTCTTCCTGCAGGAAGTCTGGATTTTCATAAAGGTGGAGGAAAGGTATGGAGGGAAAGCCTTGCTAAGGAGAAAAAGCAGCAATTAAGGATTGAACAGGTCTGGTGGAAACAGACATTTAGAGCCTCTTTGCCCTCTGTTCCTTTCCTCGAGATGCTTTTCCTCAGGGAGCAACAGTAATAGACAGTCACAGGCACCAGTGACTCCCAGTCCCAAAGCTGGTCTGCAAAGAGAAGCGAGAGAAAAGAGAAACTGTATGAAGATGAGCAGAGACCAGTCTGAGTGCATCCAGCAAGAGGAAATGAGTCGTCCCAGTTTCTTAATGACTTCAGTTCTCATGAGTCGGTTGACACTTTGCATAGTTTCTGCGAATAGGTAGGACTGTTCGAAGCTCTCTCACTTTATCTCCTATCAGTGGGTCCCCGCGTTTCTCAGTGAAAAGTCTTGATTAGGACAGTCACCGACAGGAGTTGAACACTGATGGTGCTCTTGAGTCCCAGAAACTTAAGCTCTTAGTCACAGATAAGCAGAGAGGCAGGTCTGTCTCCCTCTCCTTTCAGAGAGTTGGAGCTAGTTTGCCACGGTCGGCAGGGAGAAGTGTTTAAATTTTCTTCAGTCATTTGGGTTGGCACTAAGATAAGCTTGAAGAGGCCATTTTGAATGAGGCCCAGATGTAGATTGGGGGATGAGCTGTTTACGATAAGGGCCAAAATCCTGAAACAAATGGACCCTTCAGGTATCATGAGTGTTTATTTATATAAATAAATACTACTGTTCATATAGTAGTATATGAATATTTATTCACATTTGGTGATTGTCCTAACAGTAGGCAGAATCTGCTCCTTAATGTCCATTGCATCAGATGTCCTCCCCTCCATGGCTGTGATCATGTTCTAACTTAGGAGTGGATAACGGGCAGCGGACAGTGTCACTGAAGATGGGACCTGAACCTCAGGATTTGTCACACTCTGCTCAGAGTCACCTCCTGTTGACCAAGACTCAGTGAGTTGACCCTGTGTAGCGGTGACAGGCGCTGGGTAACATGTGCTCCAGCTCTGTGGCCTTGAGTGTCACTAAATAACTTTCAGTGTTCTAGTACTAGAGGAAGAAAGGAGAAAGCTAGCCTCATGGCTTAGGAGGTCCATGAAAAGAATTTGCAGGGAGCAGGAGCCAATTGGAGGAGAAGCTCCAGAAAGATTCCCAGATCTGTTTTCTCTTTTCACTCTTTTAGGCACTGAGTTTTCAATTTTATTTATACATAACTTCCATTATTCATTTATTACATACATTATTTATTGTTGAAACTGCACTTCTAATCCATTAAAAAGTAATTAAAAATTCAAATTAAGTGTCATTTTACTTTGATATGATTGCTAATAGTTTTAGAGAAGGGATCCTAAATTCTCTTAAGAAAATAGAGCAGCCACTGCTGATCTAACCCTCCGGAGGCACCAGCAGAGAAAACGTGCTTCACTCTGATAAACCTCGGTGGATATCAGAAATTGCTGGTTCAAAGAGAAAGAAATGCCAGCCTGTGGCTGCAGGTAGGGGATACGTGTGGAATATGTGATGCAAGCTTTCTTAACTCATTTAATAGTTGTGAGGTAACTGCCTGGGCCACGTAGAGCAGGCATTCATGAAGCTCAGCAGGGGCAAGAAGACAAACCAAAACATGCAAAGGATGAGACAGATAGAGTTTTCTGAGTTGAGAAAACCAGACATCATCTTTTCTAAGAATGCTGCCTTCTTGGTTAGTATGTAAAAAAAAAAAACCCACCTAACTTGAAAACACCAAAAATCCCACACATTTCCACACTTACTTATTTTCTAGCTTAGATTTGTGATTGAGGAGCAGAAGGACACACTACTCTGGTGTAATCTGGTCCTACTGCCCCTGGGTGGGTGACAAGCCCTCGGGCTCCTATAGGCCCTCCAGCCAGAGCTGGCCACACTAAACAGAACTCAGGTAGGGAAGGCTCCTTGTCAGGTCCCACAGCTAATGTTCTTGGGAGAGGTAGGAAAGAGTAGGGTGCTGAGAACATCAGTGGGAGTGCCACTCTAGATGCCCTGTGTCACTTATCTTTCACAGCAAATCTGATAGCTGACTGCTAGGAATCATTTTGAATTCTATGATGCATTTGGTGTCCTAAATCTGGGACCTTCCCTGTGCTGCAGGCTTTGCCTAAATTCATAGTTGTTCTGAGCTATCCTTTGACTTTGGCTTGACTTTAGCCTTTAGCACAGGTATTTAAGAAGTACTTCCTTTACAGAGTGCATCATGAGTTCTACCCTTGACCTGACAGTCACCTGAATCTCAGTTTTCTCTGTGCCTGACCTATGCATGGATCTAAACTATATCTTATTCCCAGTTTTGTCATAAGTTTTTCCAACTCGTTTTCACTGTCTTTTTATGAACTGTTGGGTACCAAGTCTGTCATCATCACAGTTGGCTCTGTCCTCACTATGCAGACCAAGCCTGCAAATGGTACAGGAAGTGGGAAGACAGGGTGTGGTCATCAGGATTTAAGGCAAAAATTGAGGGTAGAGCATGTTCGGAGCCAAGGATGGGTATCCACGATGCAGTGACAGCTTTGGTGCTGCAGGCAACCGCAGAAAACAGTGCTGGTGAGGAGAAATTGCTCGGCAGACTGTGTGGTGCTGTCCTAGGCCTGAACCTTGCTTCTTGTCCCTGGATACCTGTGTGCATGTCCCGCTTCTAATTTTGGATGCCTCCCAGGGTGGTAGTATTGGAACTTCCTTGTTGATAGCTGCTCAGAGTCTTCAAAATGATCACCAGGTTTTAATATGTACTCCCACATATATTCTGCTGATCATAGCTTGCACTCATCAAAAAATTTGAAGGATTTTATTATCGTAGTTAATCAATACATGTGTATAGCACATAGTGCTTCCATTCTCTGGGGGAAGTTGGTGCATGTACCTCATGCAGCTTAATTCCTTATTTCATTGCTTTCTTTTTCCTTCCCTCCTTCCGTACCTCCTTACTTTTTGCATGTGTTTATGCTACCTGCTGTTTATGTTCTTTGTGCGCAGTTGGTACAAGTACACGACAAGCTCCAATTTCCTCATTCCTCCTCCCTCTCCCTCCATCTCTCAACCTCCTTCCCCATGGAGAATGATGTGTCTCTGTACATGCTGTTATCTATCTTCCATTTTGCTCAAATATTTCCTTCTGACCCCGTCTTCCTTTATGTTTGAGTTTTGCTCACTTCTCGGTGGCACTTAGGCTGGGTAAGGACTGGGAAAGATGTTCTTTCAGTAGAGTAATCAAAGAGATTCTAATACTAACCCATAAGGAGCTTCAAGATTTTTTGGCTAATGTAAAACAAATGCTGAGAAAAGAGGAGGCAGAAGTGCTTAAGACACACAAGAA
Organism: Octodon degus; assembly: GCF_000260255.1. NCBI lineage: Eukaryota > Metazoa > Chordata > Mammalia > Rodentia > Octodontidae > Octodon > Octodon degus. The sequence goes on along the minus strand of NW_004524705.1, from coordinate 7,202,027 downwards.
AAGCAAAGTATGCGACTGGAATCATATGAGAGTTCGGGTTTATCATATACTACCCATTGCTTTTTTTTTTTTTTTTTTTTTGCATTGTGATTTATATACTAAGAAAATGTTGTCTTCTGTTCTGAATATTTTAGAGCACAATGTCCATGTGTTAGTCAGACAAGAGGACTCATCTGGCGCTCTCTGAAACTTTAATTTTTCCAAATGCTCAACACATGGACCCTAAGAGATAGTTGTGTATTTATTTTTCATGTTACATTTGATGATGGAAGTTAAATCCAGAGTTAAAAAATACTTGACAGAGCAAGAAGGATGGATTGAAAACTAAAATTGACAGTATTCTTTTAGTGTACAATGTCAAGCTCAGTATGTGTGATGTGGGAATGGAAAGTATCTTCCTGGGGAAAATACCGACACTTGGAATGCTTCTGTCCACTTCCAACGAAAGCTTCACAACGAACTTCAGATCACACACTATGCAGATGTGTTTCTATTTATCAAAAACACTGTACCCTGCTATTTTGATAGATACTGGAAAATAACTTTATCATCCATTCTAAGATATTTTCTTGGGCTGGCAAGACACCTCAGCATACTAAGCACCTGCTTAGGTAAGTGTGGGAACCAGGGTTCAGTCTGCTGTGCCACATGCCAAGCTGGCCCCACCCTCAGGTGTGCTGAGCTAGCCACCAAGATCGGGCGTGGTGGCGCAGCCCTGTAATCCCAGTGCTGGGGAGGCTGAAAAAGGAGGATCACTAGGAGTTCGAGCTGTATCATGAGACCCTGGACCAAATACATTTTAAAAAAGAGCTTTCATTTTATTTATTTATTTTATTTTTAAAATTCATTTTAATGAGAACAAAAGATAAAATAGCAATGAAACAGTTTCAAAATTGGTTAGTAGGACAGTTACAATAATTAATACATTGCATATTGTTGTCTTTGTAGTAGTTATTCAGAGAATAAGACGTAGACGTGATGCCTTGTCTAAACAATATTAGTAGAAATATTTCTTCTGAATGAACTAAGAGAAAGTAGCTGTATATCTATCTTAACTATCTTTTTTTTTTGGAGGGAAGGGTCTACAGGTGTTCAAGGTCTCACTGTTAGATCTGACTCAGTGGTCTGCCTGTTTACAGCTTCCCAACAGCTGGGATTACAGGCGCATGCCACCATACCCAGTCTCAACTGAAGTCTCAGCACACCCAGGGGATGGGGCCAGCACAGCAGGCCCAGGGATCAAATCCCCAGCCCCTCTCCTGCTTGCAGGTGTTTTAAGCTGCCGAGCTATTTGGCCAGCCCTATCCTAACTATTTTGTGTATATATAAAAAAGATTTTTTTTCAGTATTATCTATTAAAAATAACAGTTCATCTCTGATATTTCCTTCTCCCAATTCTTTGTACTTTTCCTTCACTTTTTCACTGATGCTCCTTGTTATCTTCAGGTTTATTTACTTTCTTGTTTCCTCTCATTTGTGAACTTGTAAAAGGCAGGTTCCATGTTAAATTCTCACATTTTTCTTATGGAAGGTACTGCCTAAAATTGGTCCTGAAAGAACAGATTGTGTTGTAATATAATGTTTAGAATTTTTACCATATGGGGGCAAGGGAGATGGCTTAGTGGAATAAGTGCTTCCCTGGCAAGTGGAAGGACCTGAGTTCAATCCTGGTTCTACAAAGAGAGAGAGAGAGAGAGAGAGAGAGAGAGAGAGAGAGAGAGAGAGAGAGAATTTGTACTATATGATCCTTAAGGTCAGAAGAGAATACTACATTCAAAATCCCCTGCACATGTTATATTTCCAAGGCCGAAAAAGGACTATAAACAATTGTCATGTAAAGAAATGGAAGTTGTATACATATGCTACATTTTATCTTTTT
>NW_004524705.1:7196594-7200048 GCF_000260255.1 Octodon degus | reverse complement strand
TTTTTTTTTTACATTTTATCTTATACAACTGTTTGTCTTAGGCTTCGAGGGGAAAATGTTTTCAGACAAAACATAATCAAGTACATGGAATGGTCTCATTGAAACTCATTGGATCTCCAATCCAAAAAAGGTAACTATATGGCCTTGCTGATGTACCATAAATCTCCCTAGAAAAATCTGGAACAGGTGTAAAGGTTTATATGGAGCACAAGAGTAGATCCTAAAGAGTAATTATACTTGTACTATTTCTACCTCCGTATTTTGGAGACAAGTATGTTATAAACAAGCTTGTTAACATTCTCAACTGGAAATATCACATTTAATTTGGAGCTTTTTCACCATTGTTATCTAAGGCAGATGGAAGAGAGTTATTTAAAGGCAACTGATTTTTTTGTGATATTATGGGTTGATGTTGCCAACTGTCACATAGTTGAATCCACAGATGAATATGAAAGTTACACCAATAAGTTATTGCTGATGAATTTTTATAAATTAGAGTTAAAAACACCAGTATGTTAGGGATGAGCAGGAAAGGTTGAAAAAATAAATAGCAAAAGTAAAAATGAACTGACAAGCCTTTGGGAATACTGAAGAAACTCTGTGAACCAATAAAGCCATGTGTGTTCAGACAAGCCACATCAACTACATGGAATGTTCTCCCTGGTTCTTCAGTACAACAGAGGAAGCTATATGGCATTGCTAGTAGATCATAAATCTGGTTTTGTGATTTAATCCAAAGTCCTGTGCAGATTATTAACTTTTTGTCTATAACATGGGCCTATTCTGATTTGTGGCTGATTTTGTCAAGATTAAGAAGCATCTAATAGAGTTTCTGGTCATTTTTCTTGATGTTAGGAAGAAAAAAATATATCATCCCATTTTGTGCATAGCCATTGGCTAATTTCAAGCAAACAAGGACATTTCTCTCTTTATTTCACGCACTTGCCAAAAGGACCACAGTCTTTAGGGCTCCTAGATTAATCCTTTTTTCTAGAGGGCAGTCCAAAATAATCCCTCTCAAAAATGTGCAGCAGTCAAACACTTCAGCTCAGACTGCGACCCTTGCTGTGTGGGAGGCAACATCCCTCTAGCTAGCACAACTTTCAGATTTAAACTTGCCAATTACCCAGAAGACTTACTGGACACAGTGAGCTGGGCCCCAATTTTTAATTATGTGATAGATGATGTGGGTTAAGTTGTGTGACTCCAGGGCTATATGTTGAAGACTTTCCCACCAGTACCTAGGAATGGAACTGTGTTTGTGACAGGGCATTATGTAGTGATTGCTGAAATGAGGTCATTACAGTGGGCTCTAGTCCAACACAATTGATGTCCTTGTAAGAAGAGGAAGTGACCCCAGGAATGTTTGTACACAGGGCAAAGGCCAGGAGAGGTGACCACAAGCCAAGGAGCCAGGCCTCAGGGGAAACCAAAGCTGCAGACACCTTGACCTGGGCTTCCAGCCTCCAGGGAAACAACACCTACTGGTCTGACAGACAGGCACAACAGGTGTGGGGAGGAGTCAAGACTGGGCTTCCTGGGGGCTGGGAGATGGCTGGGGGCTGGGAGATGGCTGAGGGCTAGGAGATGGCTCAGTAGAATAAGCACCTGCTTGGCAAGCACAAGGGCCTGAGTTCAATCCCCGGTTCTGAAAAAAAAAAAAAAAAAGACTGGGCTTCCTAACAGAGCCCTGATAAGGTCCTGTTGGGAGAACTGTGGGGCTGGGCTCTGCTGAGGGCCACTGTGGTTCACACAAATGCCTTGAGCATCAGTAGTTTGGATCACAGTTATTTCAGAGGACCATCTAAGTGGCACCTTACCACTCACCAGTAAGTGCAAACTAGGAGGCACCTTCAGGTGACTGCTTGCTGTTTCCACACAGAGATCTGAGTTGGATTTCTGGCATTGTTTTTATCCAAGTCGTGTTTTACCAGAAGTCATTTTATATTAAAATGTAAGATGACAGAATGAGGATTAAAAAATACACCTCTGAGACCCAGTCCTAGCCCAGGCCTGATGAGTGTGTGGGAGAGCTTCTGGCTACCCTGTGCCTGTGGGACCTACTCATCCCAGCACAGGCACATCATGGGTTAGACCCTCTTCCACCCTCTTGGGATGACCCTACCACTCCGCAGCACCTCCCCCAACCTGACCGGTGAGTAGAAATTTCTGCCTTGTTCCAGGAATCCCCAGACCCAGTCCTAGCCCAGGCCCAGTGAGTGTGTGGGAGAGCTGCCTCTCCTCCCTACTCCACCTTGTCCCCTCCAGACTCAGCTCAGGCCTGGCATACAGGCCTGGGGTGAAAACCTTCAGCTGCAATCCCTGCAGAGAGTGTAGGGGACAGAACCACCCAGCTAGTCCAGGAGCAGAACATCTTGCCAGAGGGGCACAACAGGTTCACCTCCAAGGGCGGCAACAGGAAGGAACTGAGCACAACAGCCAGACCCAAGCCAGGCACAGCTGGATAAATACAAATTTTGTACATCTACACGTGAACTTCAGTAGGTGCTAAGGCTATAACTGCAACAAAGATCTACAGCAAAGATCAGAAGACAGTGCTACACAAAATGACAATGAGAAGGAGCAAAATGCAATCTCAGAACCCAAGCCAACCCATAACAAGTGCAGAGAACACTAACACAGAACAAATTGGGAACCACACAGCAGAAAGCAATGAATCAATGGCTTCTGAAATAAAGAAACAGCTGCAGAAAGATATAGAGGAACTCAGATTGGAAATGAAAAAGGAAATCCCGGAATTAATAACATCTGCAGTAAAGAATCAAATGCAGAAACATATGGAGGAAACCCAATGCCCACCCAGAACAAGTGTAAAGGACACTAGCTCAGGTCAGATGCATGAATTAATAGTGTCAATAGTAAATAATAGCAGAAAGTCATAGAAGAACTCAAAGTGGAATTATTTTCTGAAATAAAAAAAGAATTCTCAGAACTCATAGCATCTGAAGTGAAGAAGCAACTACAGAAACATAGGGAGGAAACCCAATCTGAAAAATACACTGCAGTAAAAGAATTTATAACTGCTTATAAAGAAGACATTGATTAAAAAAACAATAGAGGAGATTAGAAAACTGACGGATTCCTTGAAAGAGCAATACAAGAAAGAAATAGATCTCATGAAGCAGAGACAAAGAGAGATAGAGGAAATTAAAATCTCAATCACAAGCTTGCAAAACCATTTCAGTGAAAGTGAAGACAGACTTTCAGATCTTGACCATGCCGGTGCAGCTAGTGAAAAGGTAAGGAAGGATCTCTTAAAAACAACTAGGATACAGGAAAAAATAATCCATCACCTGTAAGATGATGCAAAGATGAACAATGTGAGACTAATAGGCATCAATGAGAAAGAAGGAATCAATACAAATGACATTAAAAAAATATGGGCAGAAGTAATAGCAGAAAACTTCCCAAATATGAGGAAACAATCTGACAT
>NW_004524705.1:7179648-7196494 GCF_000260255.1 Octodon degus | reverse complement strand
CATCACCTGCAAGATGATGCAAAGATGAACAATGTGAGACTGATAGGCATCAATGAGAAAGAAGGAGTCAATACAAATGACATTAAAAAAATATGGGCAGAAGTAATAGCAGAAAACTTCCCAAATATGAGGAAACAATCTGACATTCAGGTAACAGAAACATACAGAACGCCAAGTAACCTCAACCCAATGAAAAACACACTGAGACATATAATAGTCAAGTTCCCAAGAAATTCAGCACAAGAATAATCTACTGAAAGCTGCTAGAGAAAAGAAGCAGATCACAATCAAAAGAAAACCCATCAGAATTACGGCTGACTTCTCTCCACAAAACATGAAGGCAAGAAGAGCATGGAGCAGAATACTTCAAGTCCTCTATGAAAACAAATTCCAACCCAGAATACTATACCCTGCAAAACTCTCCTTCAAGTTTGATAGAGAAGTGAAATACTTTCATGAAAAAGAAAAGCTAAAGAATTTCATGATGACAAAGCCAACCCTACATAGGCTACTGAAAGATGTTCTAGAGAGGGACCAAAATGACCAGACCTTCACAAATGAGATCAGAAACAACCAACTAAATAAGCCAAGCAATAAAACACAGGAGAAAAAGGAGTAAACGACAACAGGTAAATAACATGTCAATCGTAAGTCAGTAAATCTCAATACTAACCATCAATGTAAATGGACTCAATTCACCAACTAAGAGAAATAGAGTGGTACAGTGGATTAGGAAACAAAATCCAACAATATGCTGTATAGAAGAAACACATTTAACTCATAAAGACATTCCTAGCCTGAAAGTCAAAGGATGGAACACAATACTACATGCCCTCGCACCTCAGAAAAAAGCAGGGGTAGTAATCTTATTCTCAGACAGTCTCAACTTCAAGCCAACAATGATCAAGCGAAATAAAGAAGGCCACTACATACTGGTTAGGGGAAAAATTCAAGAGGAAGAGGTAACACTCATAAATATGTATGCACCAAACACGGGAGCACCCAATTTTGTAAAGCAAATCTTAATGGACATGAAATTTCTAGTATCCAATACCACAATTTTAACAGGAGACCTTAACACACCCTTATCCCCAAAAGATAGATCAACCAGATGAAAACTTAGCAAAGAAATAACAGAACTGAACCAGAGCTTGAAACAAATGGACTTCATGGACATATGCAGAGTGTTCCACCCAAACACAGCTGAACACATATTTTTATCAGCTACACATGGGTCATTTTCTAAAATAGACCACATACTGGTCCATACGTTATGCTTAAGTAAATAAGAAAACAGAAATTATTGCATGCACATTATCTGACCAGAGTGCAATGAAACTGGAAATAAATGACAAAAGAAAACAGAAAAAAAACTTAAATACATGGAAATTAAATGGTGCCCCACTCAGCAACCAATGGGTCACAGATGAAATTAAACAATAAATGCAACAATACCTACAATTAAATGAACATTCAAGCACAACTTATCGTAATTTTTGGGATGGGATGAAAGCAGTTCTCAGAGGGAAATTCATAGCTGTGAACTCACACATTAGGAAAACAGAATAGGAACAAATAAATACCCAAATGCTGCACCTTCAACAACTAGAAAAGGAAGAGTAAACCAAACCCAGAGCCCAAAGATGGGAAGAAATCATAAAGATTACAGAAGAGATTAATTCAATTGAGATGAAGAAAACAATTCAAAGAATTACAAAAGCAAAAATCTGGTTCTTTGAAAGATTAAATAAAATCGATAAGCCCCTAGCTAACCTCATCAAAAAGAGGAAAGAAAGAATTCAAATATAAGCAATAAGGAATGAAAAGGGTGTAATTACCACAGACCTAGTGGAAATTCAGAAGATTATCAAAAGCTACTTTGAGAATCTTTACTCTCACAGAATAGAAGACACAGAAGGAATGGACAGATTTCTAGAAAGGTGCAAATTGCCACAACTGAATTGACAAGATATAACCACTCTCAATAGCCCAATAACAGCCAATGAAATACAAGATGTAATTAAAAACCTGCCAACAAAGAAAAGTCCAGGTCTGGATGAATTCACAGTTGAATTCTACAAGAAATTGACAGAAGATGTGGTTCCTATACTCCTCAAACTCTTCAATGAAATTGGAATGGAAGCAATCTTCCCAAAAGCATTCCTGGAGGGAAGTTCTATACTGATACCAAAACCAGGGAAAGATGCATCTAAGAAAGAGAACTACAGGCCGATCTCCCTCATGAACATAGATGCCAAAATCCTGAATAAAATCCTAGCAAATAGAATACAGCAAATCATCAAGAAGATCATACACCATGACCAGGTAGGTTTTATCCCAGGGATGCAAGGATGGTTCAATATTCGAAAATCTATCAATGTAATACACTATATCAATAGAGCGAAAACTAAAAACCACATGATCATCTCCATTGATGCAGAAAAGGCTTTTGACAAAGTCCAACACTCATTTATGTTCAAACTCCTACAGAAAATTGGATTGGATGGCCTCTACTTCAATCTGGTAAAAGCCGTTTATGAAAACCCAATGGCTAACATAATCCTAAATGGGGAAAAACTGAAATCTTTTACTCTTAGATCTGGTACAAGACAAGGATGCCTTCTATGTCCACTCTTATTCAATATAGTTCTGGAATCATTAGATACAGCAATTAGACAAGAGAAAGAAATAAAAGGAATAAGAATAGGTAAAGAAGAAGTTAAGTTATCTTTATTTGCGGATGACATGGTACTTTACTTGGAAGACCCAAAAAACTCCACCAAGAAGCTACTAGAATTAATACAGAAATTCAGTAGCATAGCAGGTTATAAAGTCAATACCCAAAAGTCAATAGCATTCCTCTACACAGACAACAAACACACTGAGAGGGAAATTATAGAAACAATACCTTTTATGATAGCATCGAGGAAAATGAAATACTTTGGAATTCATCTAAGTAAAGAAGTCAAAGATCTTTTCAAGGAAAATTACAGTACTCTTAAAACAGAGATCGTAGAGGATTTCAGAAAATGGAAAAATATTCCATGCTCCTGGATAGGAAGGAACAACATTGTGAAGATGGCCATACTCTCAAAATTGCTATACAGATTTAATGCAATCCCTTTCATACTACCACCAACATACCTCACAGAGGTTGAGAAATCACTCCTAGAATTTATCTGGAACCAGAAAAGGCCTAGAATAGCAAAGGCAATCCTGGGCAATAAAGACAAGGCAGGAGGCATTACAATTCCTGACTTGAAATTATACTACAAGGCTACTGTGATAAAATCAGCACGGTACTGGCAACAAAATAGACCTGATGATCAATGAAACAGATTAGAAGACGCTGAAGCTCCTACGAACACACTCAGCCACCTTATCTTTGACTAAGGGGCCCAACATGCTCACTGGAAGAAAGATAGCCTCTTTAACAAATGGTGGTGGAAAAACTCACTCTGTACATGCCGAAAACTCAAACTTGACCCAGGTCTATCATCATGCAGTATACTAAAGTCAAAATGGATTAAAGATCTAAACATTAAAGCAGAGACACTAAATCTCCTGGAAGAGACAGTAGGAGGAACTCTTGAAGACATAGGGGTACCACCTGAAGTGGATGCCACTTGAACATATACTCATAAGTGAAATAAACCAGACACACTTGTGTAAATATCATATAGTTTCCCTAGTATAAGACCTGAAAAGAAGAAATACAAATAGAAAGGTATAATAGAAGTAAAAGGAAAGCAGGACCTCGAGGACTAACTAATCAAAAGAAGAAAAGGAGAAGAGCTAGAAAACATGTAAATGTCAAGCCATACAGTTATATGTAGAAGATGGGCAAGGCAATGATTCTGAGAATCTCCAGAAGATTTTTTAGTCTAGCAGTAAATTGGAAAGATTCTCACCCTGACTAACTATATATACTGATACCTGTGCACTAAGCAACTGCATTGCAGATGGTAATCTGTAATAGTAGTTTCATGCTTGGAGTGCCTGTCATTCTGATCTTCTGAATACGGGCTGTTTATCATGACATGCCAGTTGCTGCTGTGCTGTCTCTCAGGTAGATGATTGTTCAAAAAGAAGTGGATAGCAAATAAAGGCAAGAGATAGGAAAAGGAATATTGTGCGACACTGTCCTGCTTCAAGGTTGCATATGGTTAGTTTTTTGGACTTTGTGTAAATATAAGAAGCATACAAATCTTTATGCCTATTTTTAAAAATATATTGTAATTTTAAATACTTTTTCATCATATTCAATAGGGATTTAAAGTTCAACATATCAATAATTGATGAAAAATACCTGTTCCATGTTATGCCTAAGATGCTTGATATTCAGACAGTGAGGTTAAGCTTAACAGCCTAGGTTGTATGGTAATAACAATACGCTTGTCTTCTGGATGGTTAACAACATAAGTTTTCAGACCAAAATTAGAGAAAAGGAAGGCCACCAGAAAAGCCAATGTTTTCGCCCTAGCCTTCCAAGGTCAATTAAGACTCAGGATATATGAGAACTTGTACTGTAATGTCATGTAATTTGGTAGTGTCCCAAATTTTCTGATCAAGGTGATTATGGGGCCAAAGAGGAAAGTGATCGATGATGTAGAGGGTGCCTAAGGAGAGTCACATTGAGAGAAAATACTCTAGGCTTTCACAGAGAGCACATTGGTCAAGCAATGGCCGTGACTCATCCACATGGCTCACACTGACAAAGGTTCTACAATCTGAGGTACAGGATCTCAGGATAAATCCTGAGGGGATTTCACTGACCTTCTCAGACCCAAAAGCTACAACTCTTGTTGCATAGGTCCTGCTTTACCTTGGTCTTAACCACCCAGCAGAAAAGTATATAAACGAAGTATAAGAAGTAAAGCCATGGTGTTATGTTGAGCTGTAGGGTACTCAGGTCAACAATTTCTGACATTGCCAGTGAAGCAGAAGACCCAATACTATTATGGACTACTGAACTCTTTTAGAATATTTTGCTGAATTTACACACCTATAATATTTAAATGATGGAACTTAACGAAAAAGGGTGTACAGATAAATATCCATTTTGTATCTGTGTATTCAAAGTGGTTAGGATAGACATATGGTTACATTCTTTTAGTGGATAGAGGGATTTGTTCTAATGATGTTTGTAAATAGGGTATCAAGTCTGCATCTTCTACAAAAATTAACCACTAGGAAGAATGTATGCAATGTGTTAATTATTGAAACTGTCCTACCAATTTGGTTTGAAACTGTCTCATTGCTATCTGCTTCTCAATAAAATTATAGGAATAAAACCAAAAAACAAAACAAAACAAATACACCTCTATAATTGATAGTCAGGACAATTCAGTGACTTTCAATAACCTGAGTTGAGCTGCTAGTAGATAATAAGTTAGTTAACTTTTTGCCTCTTGCATTCTACTTCTATGTTTTAAAGTGCATTCTAATTTGATAAAATAGACATTTTGTGAATCATAAGGATCACATGATATTTTTACAAGGCAAAACAAAACAAAAAACCCAACCCAATGCAAACCAAACCTAACCAAACTCAGTTCTAAACTTCATTCCTGAATATTTTGATTTTGTGGACTGAGTGAACTTAAGACTTTGCATTTTTTAATGTGTTAATTTTCATTAGTACAAGTTTGCTGTACATAAAAAATGCATTCAATATGTGTACTGGCACTTGTACATAACAATTTCTTTTTATTTCTCCCTTTATTTTCCATTTTTAATGAAGATAGTTAGAAATTTTCATGCTGGCAACCCAAACACCACTACATAAAAAGACATTCACCTTGGAAATCAGTGCCATGGGAATAATGTTGGTGTCCACATGGATGGGAGAGATTTGAGAAGTAGAATGTGGGTGAGCGATGGCCTCAGTTTTCACAGACATCGATAATGAGCCAATGGAAACATCAGGTGTCAGACTGAGCTCCTTCACAAATTGCTTCTCCTTTCCTTATTTCTCACCTTTCTCCAGAATCCATTTCTCTCCAAAATCCCAACTCTGATTTGAGAACAAAAGGAAATTTATTACCTAAAAGAGAATGCAAAAGAAAATTTGAAACTAAGTTCCTGTGTTAGAATAGTGTGTGGCTATGCTGTAGAGTGGTGGAAAGAGCCCTAAACCCGGGGTCTGCTTGTAGATGCATCTTTTGAAATTTTCAAATTTTTAGTGCTGAGGGTTCAGCTTCTACTCCTCCTATCACTTCTTGGCCTTTTGGCTAAGATGAAGTACATCCTCCACTCCTCCAGAGGCCTTGTACATGCTAAGCGTTTGCTCTTGCACCCCCTTTCCAAGGTTCTGCCCATCTGTCTTGAGGGCTGGGCTAACTTTAAAGATCAAGGTTCTTATTTGTATATGCATGGCATTACATTTAAAGTTCTGTTGGGTTCTAATATTTCATGTCCAATACATTTTAATTAAAGCCTGAGGAGTGTTGATGGGGAACCCTTCATGTTTTTAACCTTTTCATAAATCGTTGAATGACCATCAATAATTGGTGATAATAATTTTGAGATCATCAAAGGGGCATCAAAATGAAATAGCATTTTTCTTTTGGCTTTCAAACTGCTGAAAAGCAAGACAAAAGAGAGTAATACAGCAGTACGTATCACCTGATTATGAACAGGTCTGTGTAAGAAGACTTAAGTCCATGTCTTACCCACCAATCTCGACAACGCTGACCTGGGACAAGATCCCCACGTAAGATTTAGGGCCTGGCAGGGCAGAACATCTCAGTTCTCTGCGTTTTCTGTGGATGTGCTTGCTCCGCAGAGCTGAATGTGAACAGTTTTTCATCACAAATTAACTAATCAGAGAAGTCTTTCTCCAGAGTCCGCGAGGAGCGAGGAGAACATGAGAAGAGGCCCGGCCAGTGGCTTCTGGAGGTGGAAACGATTCTCCACAGTAGGGAGCCACCCGTACCCTGGCCCTGGCTGCCTCACAGTGTGGACCGGTTTGCAAAGGTGAAGCCTTCACCACGGCACACGGCTGGAAGGGCAGAGCCAGGACTGGGTTCTCAGGGCCCTGGCTGCTTTGGGAAAGTGCGCGTGCACGTGTGTACACGTGCGTGCGTCTGCGTGCGTGCGTGTGTGCGCGCGCGCATGCGTGTGTGTGTGTGTGTGTGTGTGTGTGTGTGTGATCACCATGCACGTGTAATCCTCATTCTGATACTCAGGGAGAAAACTTAAATTCTGCTTAGAAGTCTGGATCTCATCAGTGACAGCTGTCGGCTTCTCCTAGCCATAGCCTTTGCATATGTTCACTTTGTTTTAAGGGAGAATTTCCTCCCCTCCTTTTCTGATTCCTGATCTCATTCCATCGTGACAGGCCCCATGTGTCACAGAATTACTCGGTATTATTCCGCCCTTAAAGAGCTGTAATACTCTGCTTTTTCACTAATTCCAGACCGCTACATTACTTTATAAACACTCACTTACTGAACTGAATCAGCAAAGAAAAAACACACTGTGTCTCCACATTTGTGCTTCTTTCTAGTTAAAATAAATCCTACAATTTTTAGAGTTCTGGAGGGACCATTTCCCTTTAAATCTCACAGGAACTTTTGAGTTTTGGAAATTAGCTGGTGAAAGAAGCTTATGAAATTCATATCCAATTCATATTCATACACATGCACAAAATGCTAGTAACAACAGATGCTTCTCCTGTGGTAACAGATTCATCCTAAATCTGGATACAATGAACTTCTTTTATTTCTTTAAATAAGCAGGTCTTTTGGCCAGATTTGCTGGAATATTATCTCCTCTTGTGAGTTAACAAAATAATTTCAGCTTATATTTTAAATACGTAGAAATTGAATTTTTCATCATTTTTCTTCACTTCGTGTTTCTACGTAACAGTCTCCAGTATCTAGCACAAGGCAGGCATATAGGTACATTTATTTGGCTATTCACCTGAACTGGTTCTTCAAAAATCGCCAAACATTTAGAGAATTTTGAGTTTCAAGACATTCAGAGATTACTAGGGAAGACATTATTGTTAGGTTAGTTTACTGATCATAGAGCAGTTGCCACAGGATTTTCACTTTATTTTTGACTATAGACCTACTCTTATGTGGTGCCAGGTAATTTTTTTTTTCATGTATGAAAGGGCACAAGAGAGGGAAAAATTAAAACATGGCGCTATTATGGAGAAGATACTGCTCTTTGGCATATTCACACATTTTACAGGTTCACAGTAAGTGAATTTGGAGTACAATTTTCCTGAGAAATATTGAAAGTAAGACATAATCCTCTTGATCCTTTGTGGTAATTTGCTTCCAATTAAATCACACACTTTAAAAGGAAGTAGTTTATATAAGGCTCTTAGCAAGTACTGGATTATTGGATTATACCTTTTATCCCCCTCCCTAGGAATTGCTAACCTTTCCCTCTTACTGGGAAAATTAAGTACGGCTTTATTTATTTTTTTCTTTCAAACTTTATTTAAAGGTTAAATTTAACATTCTTTTAGATTTTTTTTCTCAGTGATGTACCATTTTTCGCATCCCTTCTCAGCTCTTAATTTTAGCAATTATACTTTAAATAAAATCCCTTGGCTGTTTAAACGTGCATGCCTAATATTCTAATATGCACATTTCTGGATGCAAGAAGTTTCTGTTAAGGAAACAGCTTCATCTGGAGGAAGTTTATGCACGAAATGCAATCATGTGTTCATTCATGAGACAAATTGCTACTTAGGATCTACTGTACAAAGACATTGTAGCCATCATGGGAATAAAAGTGATGTGGTCAGAAATCATTCATCTCAAGGAGGTGGCAGAACAGGACCAGGACATGCGCCAGTAGCTCCTTAATTCTGGTGCTCCGTATGCCAGACACTTACAAATTACTCACTTAGCCAATGATTTTCTGACATACTTTAAACAATCATTTAGTGCTTCTTAAAATGTCTGAGTAAACAGGACATAGGAGAACTTGTACTGTAACATCATGTAACTCAGTTGTGTCCCATATTTTCTGATCAAGGATATTATGGGGCCACAGAGCAGTGTGATCGATGATGTAGAGTGTTCCTAAGGAGAGTCACATGGAGAGAAAGCATTCTCTCAGGCTTTCACAGAGAGCACATTGGCCCAGCAATGGCCATGACTCATCCACATGGCTGACACTGACAAAGGATCTACAATCTGAGGTGCAGGATCTCGGGGTGGATCCTAAGGGGATTTGACTGACTTTATCAGATACAAAAGTTACATTTCTTGTTATATAGGTCTTGCTTTATCTTGGTCTTAACCATCCAGCAGAAAAGTATAAAAACGATGTATAAAAAGTAAAGCTATATTAATATGCTGAGCTATAAAAGGCTCAAGTCAACAACTTCTGACATTGCCAGTCTTATGGAAAAATCACTACTATTATAGACTACTGGACTATATTGGAATATTTGCTGAATTAACGCACCTACAATATTTAAATGACAATGGAATACCCATCTCTGACAAAACTAAACAAAAAAGGGGAATACAAATGAACGACCATTTTGTATCTGTATATTCAAAATAGGATAGATATACAGCTGGATTCTCTTAATTCAATGAATAGAGAGATTTTTTTCTAATAGTGCCTGTGGACAGGATATCATGTCTGCATCTTGTACAATGAGTAACCACTAAAACAACAATATGCACTATATTAATTATTGAAACTGTGCTAGTAATTGGTTTTGAAACTGTCTCATTGGTATTTGTTTATCAATAAAATTATTTTTAAAAAATTCTGAGTAAAAACTTTGCCATTTATTTTGTATCCCCAATATACTTGAAAAGAGGAAATACTATCTATAACTATAACAAATAAATTTTGTTTAAAAATAGAAGACAGTGAAGATAGTGAGTGTATGTTGGGTACAACATACACTGCCTAAAGTTACTAACAATCTAACATCAATATTATACTATGCTTTTCCTTAGACCATTTTTTTCTGGAAAAAAAGTGGATATTATCATGGTTAATAGCACTACACTTTTTGTATCATCATTTTCATATGAAGAATGTGAAGGAATGGAAACCAGGCCCTGAGATTTCTTAAATGCAGTTCTCAAAAGGAATGAAAAGAAAGAGACAATGCCAAGGCTTAGGTGTGCTGTGACATTAGCAACTGGAAATTAGTGAGGATTTCTCTCTATTTCTGTTATAGGAAGGGTGTGGTAGCAGAACTGAGTTGTATGCATGGGTGCTTGTTCACATGTTTTTCTGTGAAGTCATTCTGTGCACTGGTGAGAGTGATGCTGGTTCACAGCTGACGTGACCGGAGAACCTCAATCCTGCTCTACATTGCCATGCTTATGAGACCAGGCTAATGCCACTTCTTCTTGACACTGGCAAGCTAATTTTCAGCAGGATTTTGCTCAATCTCCACAGCATGTGTCTTGCAAATGGAGGAGACAAGTCATAATTGACATTTAATGCAACAACAAGATACAAATTCCCTATACCCCAATAAAGGCTACAATGACCTGTTTCCAGCTAACACCCTCACAGTATCTCTGTCACTGTCTTTTACATCTAGCCTTCATGCTTTTACTCCATCTTGCCAAGATTTCAGGTCCTTGACATCTATTGTTCTCTCCCCAAAGTGAGATCTTCCCACCATTCCTCCCCTTGCATTCACCTTCTATGATGGCCTTCCATGGTTATAGATGAGACAGCTCTCCTGTTGACTGCCCCTCCCCTCCATTCCGGTGCAAGCTTGGACTTGCTTGACTTCGAATCTGATCCTTGTTATAGACTGCAGGGCCCCTGACTGCCTGCTGCATTTAGGCAGTGGGTGCACCCTTGCAGGAGTGGAAGAACTCTTTCCCTTTTCTCTTCCTGCAGTGGTGTCTCCAGCAGTGCCTGTGTGCTCTCTGTGGTTCCAACTTCCTCCTGATGGCCCAGGATTCAGAAGCTGGGAGCATGACCTTCTCTCTTGGTCCCTAAAATCAATATTGATTCTGACATTCTGCTCTCTCATTGTCCTACTTGACCCTTCAGCCCTGCCAATAATTCAGCGGTTTGTTTGAAATTCTTAGAGGGTTTCCTTGACTGTGTATTGTTAGATACAATCTTCTTGCCTTGTTTAATTTTCTTTGTGTTCCTTATCACTACTCTTGTTATTAGCTCTACTATTTATACTAGTACTCTTTTACCTTAGTAGAAAATTTAATGAGACAGATTCTGCACCTTATTTATCAGTCTGGACTAAACATGGTACATGACATTTGTTCAACAAATATTTTGAGGATAAGTAGCATGTCTGAGTGTTTCCAACACAATGCCAGTAATGGTACACACTTGCGCTTGCATAGTAATTATTTCTAACATCGAACCTGACACAAGGGCCATTTTTTGGTTTTCTAATTTAAATATAAATTGAGTTGTTTTAATTTGTTTTAAAAGAGGGTGAGAAAAAGCATGTAAGAAGTTTGATCCTGAAAATTCCAAGTTCTAAGTTGGATCAAAGACTTTCACAAATCCAAACAGATTATTCCCATAAGGCTTTGCTGTCCCCATTCTTAACAAAATGGTCTTTTATATGTTACTGTGTTTATACTTTTAGAGCATAATCCTAATAAGATGGAGCTACTTGCTGAGCCTGCCAGTGTAGGTCTTTCCTTCAGTTTGGTTGGCATGAACACACTTGGAAGGTCTTAGTTTGCAGATATAATTGACATTTCACCTTGTATCCTAAATGATGCCTTAATGGATATATAACAAATGTTTATTCTGTGGTAGTATAATTTATAATGATTTTACTATTGAAGATATCTTTAGTTTTCTATAGGCAGTGTTACTTTTAGGTACTTGTTAGAGTTTTTCAGACTAATCAAGACCCATAAGTATTCAAATTAAAATATAGTAGTTGTAAGTAGCTATAGCAAAGCAAATCCAGGTCCATTACTTATTTATAAATCTTTCCATCTTCTATGTATTCCATAATGTTTATTCACTGGTGAGTATTCTTGCCCATTCTCCAATTTGAAAAATAGTCTTAGGTAATTATAGTATTATATGTTTTATGTAGAATTAAAAAAAGCAAGAAAAAAAAGAATATATATACAGCTACTTTCTCTTAGTTCAATGAGAAGAAAGATTTGTGCTAATAGTGCGTAGACATGATAACTTGCCTGCATCTTGTACTATGAATACCTACTGCAAAGACAACAATATGAAATGTATGAATTATTGTAACTGTCCCACTAACTTGCTTTTCAAACTGTCTCGTTGCTATTTCTCAATAAAATTTACTTAAAAAATAAAAAAGCAAGAATCACTGTGGCAATTAGAATAGAAGTCAGATATAAATTAAGTATACAAAAAGTACTCTATAATATTCTTAATTGTTTATAGGCAGGCCAAAAGTTCATTATGAGTTTTCTAGCAAACTAAAGAATCTGATGACTTCCAAGGTCATGATGCCAATAGAGCTAATATATGAAAATTACTCAGAAGAAGCCAAGCCTTTTCTGATACTAAAATCTGAAAGGTCAACCCAGTGGATTGCTAGAGAAGTGAGACTTTGTGTCTCTAAAAAGGGAAGCAACTGGCATTGCACCATCAGGAAAGCACAAGGAGTTGTGACCTGTGATTCTGGACATGGATGGATGTAAGAATGTGACAGATGGAATACATCCTAGTGCCAATATACCTGGGCTAAAAGCATGCCCCGGAAAGCAAGTTGAGAAGACCATTCTGGACTACTGAGGGAAGATTGATCAGGTGACTTGGGTTTGGCAAGGGTGAATAACTTACTCAAAGACTTGCAGTGTGGATAACCAAAGTTTCTGATTCCATAGTCTGAGTCCTTCCTACAACCAAGTTAAAAATGGAAACTGACTTTATTTCCCTTGATTAATGAGTCAGTGGTAGGCAAGGAAAGCAGAATGTGGTGGTAGCCAGGTTTGCAGCCATCCAATTGGCAGGAAATGAAGAGCGCAGCCGAGCGTGCATATGAATGCCTAGTGGGTGGGGGGTGTTAGGTACAGGTGAACAGGAGTATGGATCCAAGAGGATTGGGTACAGATTCTGTTATCAGTCATTTGACTTGGACAAATTATTCATAATTTTGGTAGTTCCAGTTTTGTATCTATAAAATGAGCATAATGATCCACATCTTGAAGGATTTATTTTTTAAAGAATGCATGAACCTTTGTACAGAAGTTGGTAAATAGCAGTTATTTGGTAATGGTAACCTTTAGTGGAATTATATTTAGTTTCGAGTCAAAGAAGTAATTGAGCAAGCAAATAGTTCCAAATATATGTAGAATTTAAATTTCAAGACAAGTAAAAGATAAAATGGAATAAGAAAATCACAAGTCATAAAGGTAAATTTAAATTTCGGGCCAGAAAGCCAGGGTCAAAGAAGCCTGTAGAGGTGGCAGGCGGGATAACACATTTTAATTACCAGGAACAAGGAAGTCTTGGTTCAGTGCAGCGTTATGCTGAAGCCTGGACTTCCAATTTGGTTCCTCCTATGCCAGCACTAGTATTGGGCAGAGTGATGCTTATTAAAGTGGAAATGAGTTGATTTTGTCCCTAGGGGACAAGGAGTGCTAGTGCAAATCTCACCAGAGGAAACTGCTCATTTCCCAAATGCTGATTTGAGTGCATATCACATTTGAACTCAGCCATGAAACTGGTGACAACTCTTCATAAAATGCCAGGTGGAGAAAACAACAGCCGGGACGAAACACTAGAAATCACTGTTTTCCATACTTTTAAATTTAAACATTACTGATTTTGCAATAGTTAACATGGACAAGTTTAAATACAAAACCGTCTTCATATATGTTATTTCTCAAATCAGCTTGTTAAGTTTGTTTCTTTTTAGCATTGCTCCTTACGTCCATTTTTGAGATGAGAACAACCACAAAAACAGTTACAACCTTTATTAAAACAAGGGCTGAAATTCTTAATTATGTCAACCAGAACTCTACAAGTAGTCCATCAGCTCTCCAGATATTTTACTTCCCTTTTTGGAAACTACATATTGGAACTTCACCCCCAAAATATGCTCATATATTCCTTTCTTTTCACGTTTCAAAAACTAAAATCAAAATTTATATATATTTTCTTTTTGTTTTAGATTCTTCCTTCCAAGGATCTCTAGATCAATTAATTATACTTTATATTTCACTTGGGTAATGTAATCAAGCCTTTTGCTTCTTTGTTTTCTTTGCATAGTACCAGCGATATTTTAAGTTCTGAGTAATAGTGGGAAAGGGGGGCCTTACATTCTTTGAACTTATAGTTACTTGGGAAACCTAGGAAACAATTTAATGTGAAGTAAATATAATTATGGCATATATACTGTAGGAGGGACAACAAGAGTAGATTAGGCTGAAGACCCAAAGGGCATGCCGTCTTAGCTTGAGGAGGAGAACAGCCTTCCGAAAGAGTCAGAGGTAAACTGGCAGGCAGCTGAGGCTTGACTGCCTTTTTGCTGCGATTCTTTGCCCACCCTGGTATTCCCCTGCTGGATCTAAGTTCCTATGTGCTTATTTATTTTGATCGCCTCTACAGGATCTGACCCAGGGACTTGCCAACTGGCCTGGTTTGATGAGTGTTGCAAGCCCTGAAAGGGATGGGCTCCATGAGCGAACTCTACAGTGATATACCCATTTTGCTTCTGAATAAGTGTTCTGAGTTCCCTTTTGTTCCGAACTGGGCACTTTGAACTGAGGCTTTTAATGACCAGGAGGTGCTGAAAAAGGGGGAAAGAAAGAAGCAGTGTTGACTGCTGTCCAGGTCTTCGCTACAGGAGGAAACTCGGGAGCGAGGAAGGCCAGCGGCACTTATTTTCACTGCAGCCCCCAGGGAAGCACTGGGAGGCCTTTCCATGGGCATTCTTTGTCTTTGTGAAGGACTAGAAGACTTATTCCACCATCAAATCAGGGAAGGTCAAAGAAAATGCCAAGACTAAGACCCTGTTATAACTGGAATACACTTTCTACCTGTAAATTTTAAAATAAGAATGTCTATACTCAATTTGTATTTCTACTGTGATGAGCATACAAATCATATGCTATTGAGCAGTCCTCACCAAAACTGACTTTCTAACGAGATCCCTCTCCATGTCCTGTTTTCTTTGGCAGGGGAATGAGGCTCTTTGCTGATTAGAACTGGTAAACGCTAAAGCACGGCGTTTGGAAATGATGAGTCAGCGAGATGTGAACCAAGGCGGCGGCCGCAGCACTAACCTTCCTTTAATTTCCTGGGTTGTTCATCTGGCCTGGCCGGGAGGCAGGGGTTACCGTCCTCCTCACTTCCTTTTATTTTACTTCAATTTGACTTTCACCATAAGCAATCTAGTGCTCCTCTGCTAGAGATGGGGAAACGTCTGAACAAATAATCTGGGAGAAGGAGTACTAATCTAGACCCCTTCTGCACAAGACTTTCGCCCAAGGCTTGCAGGCTTGGAGTCCATTGGGAAGAAAGCCCAACTCGGTCTCCCTAGAGGAGGTCTGGCCATCTCTCTGCCTGAGCCTTGCAGGTCTTAAGACTTTTTTTGAAAAGAGATAATTATTATCTTTAAACAACTCAGTGTAAGAATACAGGAGTATGGCAGAACTGAAATATAAGAATTTTATGTATGTAAAATAAGACGAATCTTTCTAACACGGAGAAAGTTTCGCAATGGCAGCATTTCTGCTATAGCCAGGGAAGAAAATTAGCATATTAAAAAGTTCTTAAGGTTTATGTGTATTGAATAGAATATTAACATTATTTTCTTTTATTTCTCTTACCCCAAAACATCAGTGGATACTGTGCAGCTGCCACACCTTGTGATCTTTCTTAAGACAGTTCCCAATTAACTGTGTTGCTTCCTTAGGTGTGAGCTCTACCTTTTAAATGGCAGCCCGTGTTCAAAGATGGATTTCATGCCATGTCACTTTATCAGAAGGGCAATCAGCCAGCTTTGCAACAGCCAGTGACTTGTGGCTGAATCAGTGACACTTTTAAAAAGAACTCATTACAAGTGCAGCGAACAGAATATGCATCATGAGATAGTGCAGAATTATAACTCTTTTACGAGTGTGATAGCTTGAAGATCAGTTGACACAGTTCCAAATATTTTACATTTTAAGGGGTGAGCAACTTTAGGCAAAGATTTCGTCCATTCCTCTCGACATAAAGTAACTGTTTTCCTGGTGGGGATGATTCTAAGTTGAGAAAGATCAAAAAGAGAATTGAAGCATGTTTCTATGACTAAAGTCATCTTCCAGGTAGGAAGAAATTACTAATAAACATGCAGAGTAGCTTTCATAGACATCATCAAAAATTTCTTTGAGAGCCCAGATGTGGTGGCACGTGTCTGTAATCCCAGCACTGAGGAGGCTGAAAACAGGAGGGTCACTACAAGTCTGAGCTGTGCAGCGAGACCTTGTACCAAATACTTAAAAAAAAAATTCTTTGAGACTTAAGAATGAGTGAAGTATGGTCTGGATCAATTCTCAGAAGTTCTTTATGGTGCTGTGACATTACAGTCAAATTCACATCCTGTGAGAAGTCAGCAAATGGAAAAAAAACCCAGAATGGGAAGAGGTTAGAAGAACGGCATCCTGCTCATTGACCTAAGGATGCTTTTATTTTTTTTCAAAGTTTTATTGATAAACAGCAATGAGACAGTTTCAAATCAATCGGAAGTACAGTTTCAACAAATAATACACTGCATATATTCTTCTTAGTGGTTAATTGCTGTACAAGATGCGGACTTGTGATCCTATTTACGAACACCATTAGAACAAATCATTCTATTCAATAAGAGAATGCAACTATATATCTATCCCAACCTCTTTGAATACACAGATACAAAATGGACATTCATCGGTTT
>NW_004524705.1:7156785-7177903 GCF_000260255.1 Octodon degus | reverse complement strand
CATATACATATATTTATGCTTCTAATATCTCCATTAGAAGTATCTTTACTCATAGTGACTAGAAAAGATTTCTGAAGCACAGTAAAATGTATGTTAAAATTCTATCTTCTTAGATAATATACATGAGCAAAAAACTCAATGGGGTGAATCTGTTCTCCAAGTGACCGTTTCCTTGCTTTGGAGTGCAGTGATGTTGGAGGCCTCATGTATGGGGAGGCAGTGCAGGTTTATCCTTCAGGCTATGGGAATGTAGAAGTTGAAGTTCCCATCTCAACTTTTCCTCCTGTTTTACACCCATGAAAACTTTGGTCTGGACTGTCAGGTTATTACTGCTTGAGTGCGTGAGCCAGGCAGCGATGTCATGCCCTCTAAATGGAGTCTCCCGATCTGGATCCTTAAAGATGTCCTAGCAATCACTCAGCAGTCACGCTCCCATGACTTCTACCACTGCCAAGCCCTTGCACAGCCCTCAATCACTTTTACTTGAATGTCTGGAGAGAACTCCTTTGGATTTCTTGGCTTTTGCCTTATTCTCCCAGATTTCCTTTTATACTTTAATGAAACAATATCATTCCAGTTCAAAAATGCAGATCTAATCAAACCATGACATAGAACACATCAATGATTCGCTTTAATTTCCAGCATAAAATTTGTAGCTGTAAAATCATACCTAAGACTCATCTGTTTCTCTCCGCAATCTCTTATGTATACTGTGTGGGCCAGTGAAATTGCTTTCCACACTTATGACACAGAGAATTTGACACTTGTTGTTCTCCCCTTCATCCATCCTCTCTAAGACACACAAATCATGCTCTGACTCTTGCTGCTTCTGACTTTGCAACTGAAATTGCCATTCTTCTGTGAAACTTTCCCTTCCTGTAATGCATTAGAGTTATTTTTTCTTTCAATAAGTAACACAAGCCTCCACTTCTTTTCAAGTGCTTAGATTCTATTGTAATGTCAGATTTGGAGATAGAATTTATCACTGGAGCATGAATTCCTTCAGAAAATGATTACATCTCATTTACTTTTAGATCCCTAGTAGCTTTGGACAATGGAATAAGCAAGCTATAAAAGTTGATTAAAGGGGAAACATGGAAAGTTTAGGTGTAAGTAATTCTAGTCATTCCAGGATTTATACTAAGGAAATGAGTCTCACATTGCGGAATTCCAGGCTGTTGCCAATCTACAAATAGGATGTGTGTAAGTGTGTTGTGCTGTGTCAGCAGGTATGCAACTGGAGTTGGGGGGGCAAAGGACGTGGGCGTTAGGGATGTCTCACTGTTTTTGAATTTCATGTAGTTGACTATTATATCAGGAATGTGACTCATCTAATTAATAGCACTACTAGTCAGTGATTTAAACACATAGAGATTTATTTTCTCTTTTAATTATAAGAGGGAGGTAGTTATTGTCTAGTAGTTTTAAAATGCCAAGGTAAAAAGTCTTTACGATTTTCCTGGTCCTTTCCTTTCCTTTCTTTTTTTCATTTTTCTTCTCTTCCCCCTTCCTCCTCCCTGCCTTCCTCCCCACGGCACTACAGATTGAACTCAATTGCTTGGAAAACACTCCACCACTGGTCTACATCCCCAGCTATTGGCCTTTTCCTTAAAAGTTCACAAACACTGTCAGAATTCTAGTCATTCAGATCACATTCCAGGTAGGAATCAGGAGGAAAAATGGAAAGCAGAAAAGAGGAGGCTGTCAAGAGAAATGGTAGGTGAAGACCTACTGTGTCATTTTAAGAAATAATATGAAATAACAGTCAAATCTCAGGTGACTATGATATTTGAGTAAGTAATTTTGCTTTATTATCAATTTAAGACTTATTGACCTTTTGGAAGATCAGCAAATGCAATGAACTGTGATCCTAATGAAAACTTAATGGCTTAATTTTTTCTCCACTTGTAATGAATTTCATTCTTAATTTCATTAACAAAATCCTCTGAGTCTCAGTATTACCCAAATTTACTGGTGAATTATTTCCTCCTGATCAGACATGGTGCTGAAGGGATAGAATATAAGAGAACAGAACAATCTTCTGGTCCTCTAGTAACTCATTAATTAGTGAATGAAGCAAAGAAGCCAATGAATAAATCTTGCAGGAGGTTAAAGATTCTATGAACAAAGTGAGCCTTATGTTCTTTGGGCAGGGAGCATCTAGACCCATGGTGTTGAACCAATCAATGGCATGTGTGTTGTTTTTCTGGTAAGACAGGATATAAATGAGTTATTTTTCTAAGCTAAATCCTCAGTAGTCAGGCTTCATTGCTGTGTCCACACTTCCCAATAAATAAGTGGGATTCGGGTTGCAGTGTGCGTACTCATGTCTAAAATTTCACCACCACTGGTCTAGACACAGTCTGGTCAGGAGGAAAGGACAAAAGCTGAGATGCACCCAGAAAGAACTGATGGCTGTCTTACTTTTTCAAAAGAAGTAAACACTGCCGTTCCTCATATCTTGTACTCTGAGTAATAGTTGAAAGATAACAATAGGCAATGTATTAGCTATTGTGACTGTATTACTTTGTTATGAAATTTTGTTTTTCCTTTGATCCATAAAATAAAAAAGGAAGGGAAAAATCAGAAGCACATCACAGCATTGTCAAGCAAATTAAAAAGCAGCTGTACAAATATGAAAAGCATAAGTTTATGGCTTGTACAAGGCACAGCATCAGGCTGGAGAGATGTCCAAGAATCTCATCTGTGCACTTGCGTGGATCACGAGGTTCCTATCCAGACTGTGAACTCTGAGGATGGAGGACCGTAAGGCTGCACCGAGACATGGATTCTGGCTGCGCAGCTCCCCTGATCACTGCTGGCGGGCTGTCCTCCGGGTACCCTAAGAAGGGGCGGAGGAGGGATACAGTTAGGGTGGACTGCGTGCTTGGGCATCCGAGGGGCACTAGGATGGAAAAGCAGAGCAAGGAGTGTGGGGAGCACCTCGACATGTAAAATTAAGGTCTGGAATAAACCATGTATACTTGAAATCTCTTCACTGACTCTGCAAAGCTGCTTTTTTTTTTTTTTTTTTTTTTTTCTTCATCACCTGTTACTTCGTGGACGCCAGAGTAACTATGAAAGAGGAATGAGTTCCCTGTCCTCAGCACACTCGCAGCGTAGGGATGGCGACACAGATGCACAGGTTCTCAAGCGCTCACGGGTGGTATTTATAACCAGGGTCCTAGCTGCGGACTGTGGAGAAAGTAAGCAAGTAAGTAACTGGCGAGAGGCGAGTAGCAGTGAGGTCCGCAGAATGCCTGCTTTTCAAGGCAAGGAAGGTACAAAAGGAGGGGGCCACAACTGACTAGGAAGGAGCACCTGGAAAAACAGAAGGGCACGTGGAGAAGAGTAACAGCGCAGAAATCAAATCAAAAGGGAGTTGCGAAAGGGCAAGGGTCAGGAGGCTCCGGATTCCAGGGTATCTGCGGCTTGAGGACTGAGGAGGTTATGAGCGCTTGCGACAGCAGCCAACACAGGGACGGAAGGAAGGCAGGTGACACCTTTGCCTATGGAGGTGGGGAAGAGACGCTGCATGTGTCTGTTCCTCGCATTAAGGTGGTCATGGTGGGAAAAGGAGAAATAGGGGATGGGAAAGTACAGTCCAATTACACCAGACGCTGTACAGGAAAAGACGTGCGCAGTGTGCGGGACGCACCCTCTGGGTGTTCAGGGGATAGGATCTAGCCTCGGGTGGAAGGACTGAGCCGGCAGGCAGGCACTTTGTCCACACAAACCCAAGAAGCTGAAGTTCCCGGATGAGGTACGTGTGTGTGTGTGTGTGTGTGTGTGTGTGTGTGTGTGTAGAGAGAGAGACAGAGACAGAGACAGAGAGACAGAGAGACAGAGAGACAGAGGGGCGAGAGAGAGAGTGAGATGAGTGGCACCTCCTGGGTGGTTTCCGTTTTGCTGGGAAAGACAACTAAGTTTTCTGAGAATATAGGGGCAAGATCTTTGAGTTAATGCTGACTGTTTCAAATGTGGAGTTGGAGAGGGAATTGCTTAAGAACCCGTGAAAGTACATGGTAGATTTTGATGATCTTGAAATCCTACCTAAATTTGGAGACCCATATTTCATGTGGGCTCTAGTTTACTTTGTCTGCTCTGGAATAATTAGATTTATTTTCAGGAGTGGAGAAAGTCCATATTTATATAGACCTTTCTAGGGCTCGGGGCTGGTTGACTGTGAGAATAAGAGGGTAGGGATTTGAGGGAATTTTCAAAGCATGGTCTAAGTGAGAACCTCCCAGGTTTGGTTTTGTTTTGTTTTGTTTTGTTTTGTTTTGTTTTGTTTTGTTTTGTTTTGTTTCTTTCTTTCTTTCTTTTTTTTCTTTTCTGTACTTAGGACAGGGTCCACAGGGTCTCACGATGTAGATCAGAGTCATAATGATTCTCCTGTTTTTAGCCTCCCAACTGCTGGGATTACAGGCATGCACCACCATGCCCAGTCTCAATCCCCATCTCAGTGTGCCCTGGGGGCGGGACAAGCACGGCAGGCTGGGATCAAAACCCAGGCCTCTGTGTCTGCCTAAGCAGGAGCTTTTGTCCACTGAGCTATCAGACCACCAACCTTTTTATTTCTTTCTGTATTTAAGACAGGGTCTACAGAATCTCACTACGTAGCCCCAGGTTTTCCTTCACAAAGATTTTCAGTGTCTGCTGTATCAACAGCTCATAGTGAGTGCTGCAATTAAGTACTTCTTAGCCCAGGAGGCTGAGGATGGCCAGATATATCAGAGATTTCAGGCTAGCATGAGTACTCTTCAGCATTAATTTTTTTTTAATGAAAATGGCTGGGAAGCATTGGTTAAGTGATTTATGAAATCTATGTAGGTCTGGGGTGGAAGGTGCCCCCAAGGAAACCTAGATTTTCTTAAAAAAAATCAGTATTTCCATGAGGTAGAAAAGTGGAGGTGAGGAGAGTGACAGAGCCACCAGGAAGGGGCCTAGAACCTCAACAAGGGTGTTAGAAATAAAAAGTTCAGGGACTGCAGCTCCAGGAAATAGCAGAGATGGGCCTGGGCTCAGGCTAGTGGGTTGGGCTGGTGTGGCTTGGAGCTGAAGCTTAGGGCTGGGGTAAGATTGTCCCGTCACCTGGAGGAATGACAGGCGGGACTGCTGGTGCTTTGTTTTCTTTGTCTGCTCATCTTCCCTTTTTCTCCACTGCTCTGACCACTATTTAGTTAAGGATTTTATCGTAAGGAGGCACTTGGTCTTCAACTGGATGATTAATCTAATACTAGCGCAACTCTAGGGATCGAAGCTAACCTTTATTTTTTTATTTATTCATTTGAACTGATGGTCTTGTTGCTAAAAACAGATTTAAAGTCTGTGAATGAAGAATAAAATACCCCCCTTTTTTTCTTTTGGAGGAACCCAGGATTGAACTCAGACCCTTGTGCTTGCCAGGCAAGCTCTTATTCTACTGAGCTATCACCCCAGCCCCAAAATAAAAACCCTTTAGGGAATTCTATTTAAATGCTGGTTCTTTCAGTTGACGTTTAAGCTATTAAAAAATGCTGCTATGAAAACACTTTAAAAATAATCTTTTTTTCATACTTCACAAACTGTAAGTGTATAAATCTTAAAATCTGATGTTTGGAGGCATATTTGATGTAGCTATCTTTCAATGATGGGGGATATTGGGACTTGAACCCAGGGAGTCTCTACAATGGAGCTATATCTCTAGCCTTTAAACCATTCTGTTAAAATTTGAGACAGGTTCTTGATATATAGCCCCGGATGACCTTGAACTCGTAATCCTTTTTCCTCAGTAGCTGGGTTACGTGCATGTGCCATCATGCCCAGTTCAAATGCTGCCTTTAAATCCTATAGCTTCTCTATGTAATTTCCCTGTACATGTTAACTGTCAGAAGTAGTATCTGCACACAATTTCAAATATGCTCAATAAATGCTTCATTTTTTTTCCTGATCAAGTCTCCTTTATTCAGGTGAGGTGCTGGGTATATATAAGGAGTATAGGAATGAGGAAGTCTCGGCTCTTGACGTCAGCAGGTATCTAGGCGATGGAGGAAGGTCCCACTCCTGGGGCATAGCATGTGATTCATGGGGAATGGGCAAGGTGGGAAAGAGCAGAAACTTAACTCAGCAGGGGAATAGAAACTTAAGAAAATGGCTGACACTATTATAAAATGGATACCGGTTAATGGCTTCCCACAGGTCCCCCTTTTTACTTTAACTCCAAAGGCCGTTACTCCTTGAGGGGACTGTGCCTGCCTTGGGTCAAGATGCTTTCACATGGGGCCGAACCAGACCTTTCCCATCATAGGAAAGCAGGGCAGCGGAAGGCCCAGTTCCTGTCTTAGGTGACGGTCGGTACCGCAATAAATGCTTTTTTTATAGAGAGCCCTTCCCAGTCCTCGTCTCATTCCAGGAAGTTTATGATTGTAATCCTATGGATTACAAATAAGTTATTATTGGAATCCTGTCAAGTTAATTCCAATCTACCACTTCCAGTGCAACCCCTGGTGAGAATAAAGACACTAGAGCATGTTTACAGTTATGGGGATCCAAGCGATCCTAAGTCCAGCCATGGTGGTGGCTATCTAAAACAAAGGCATCAACTCAGGGCCAAGCCTGGGTTTATTCAGTCACAAAGAAGGAGAGGCTTGAGGATGAGAAACTGAGAATGGCAGGAAGTAGGGGAGTGTTGTGAGCTGGGTAGGTAGGAGGCCTGCATTGACCCAGGTAGCTAGGTAGGAGGCCTGTATTTACCTCTGTAAATGCAGAGAGAAAGATATGCAGACAGTAATTTGCATTACACAATTGAGATAGTATCTAGTGTGTTGGGGTCTGTTGTGTCAGCTCTGATCTTAGGAAGACATAGCCTCTATCTCAGGGCTTGATCCCAGCAGACAGCATAGAGCATTGGCTCTTTGTACCGTCTTGATCTGGCTCATACTAAAGAGCAGTGGGTGGGGATTACTAGGGAAACATGAGTGCTGTCTTCAGAGTCTACCTCCAGCACCTTGGCTAGACCAATATGCGTTGGTTGCTTAAAGCCAATTGAAGGGATAAGGAAAAGTCCTTATGTACAGCTGGAGCTGTACATGTCAATACGTGGAAACAGGGTCGGGTTCAGCCAAAATGGGGCCAGTTGCTCTTCTTTCAAAGACAGTCATCTAGGTGGTCCTCCACACTATTTTTAATACAGGTGTCACAGTTTATAATTCCAGAATTATAGTTTTCACTCATGGGGCATCAGCTTTTTACTTCAATATACCCATATAAAAGACATTTGCATATAAAAAATTCCTGTTCCTTTGCTCCATGTTAGCTCCGTATGAGTGAAGGAAGCTTCAATTAGAAAGGTTTCACCCAGCTAAGACGAGAGAGTATTCTTATGCTTCTTTCTTACTGTTCTTCTCTTTCCTCATATATCTATTTTTCCTTTTCTTACAACTTTGACTTCATTAAAGCCATGTTAGGTAGAAATGGTAGTCTTTACTTCCACTGCTAAGGGTTAAAGTTTTAAACAATGGCTACTGTTATTCAAAATATAAAAGCTATTATCTAAAAGCAATATTGCTGAAAAAATATGCATTATGTGAAAGGCCGAGTTTGCGGTGTCAGCAGAAGCAATGTGGTGAAAAGTGTTCCTAGATTGCTGGTAAAATAAAATTTTCAGATTATAGAATTTTTCAGGGTATATGCAAACTTGGTCAAAATGAAATGTCTTTAAAGGATTTGTGGACATAATATAGAAATACGTATTTGTGAAGATAAACTACTCTCATCTAAATGTTTTGAGAGATAACTTGGAAATGTGTTTATAGGCCTGTGGGGTTAAACTTTCACCAGAGGAGAAAAATAAAATTAACTCATTCAGATTGTTGTCATGTTTAAGATAAGGGGGAAAAGTGCTATTTCATGTAATATTAAAGCACAACCACAGAGGAGAAACAGTTTCCAAAAGCTCTGTGAAAATAGCAAAACCAAAGTGAAAATCTAAATGTGTGATGAGAAGTGAATGAACTATTTCTCAAGGGCAGAATTTTCAAAGAGAACTCACCTGAAAATCTCTTTAAATGTTCAATTTGTAGCAGGAGTACTTAATCTTCTTTTTGCTTGGCTTTGAATTTGTACCTGTTTACATCTGTTTTGTACCATTTCAGAAATCAGAATCATGTCTAAAATGAATCACAAAAGCCAGAAAAAACCCCAGGTCTTTTAAATTGATTTCACTTTCTGGAACAAAACAGGGGGCTTGGCAGTTGTGATTTTAGAGAGAAGAGGAAACACACTGACCATTTCCGGTTTTGCTGGGATTGCCTGCAGGAGGCAATTTTGCTTTTGTGACCACTTTGGAGAATTGAAATGACAGCTATGTGCTTAAAAAATGATTTAATTCTGATTCAAAATTAAGGTTCTAATTACCATGGAGACTGATTTCCCCCTCTCACATGCAGAGATAAGAATTTTCAGAACTCTTGCTTGGATTCCTCCTGAAGAATGAAGAAGAATGAAGAAAAACACAGCAGGGATGTGCAAGAAGGAGAAAAGGTGAGAAGTAAAGTAAAGCACTTGATCAAGTGAATCAGATCGATGTCTACGTGGAATTCATCCTTTTAAAATAGCCCAGAATGGTCTTTGCTTCACAACTTAATGCCTTCTGCTTCTCTTCTGTTTTGGAAATACTGTGTTTAGTGCAGAAATTAAAAGTATACAAATTAACATCAAAGTATTTTAAATTAACATCAAAGAAATGTGTTTAAATGATTTTGTTTATGTTTATATCTGACAATCTAAGCAACTAATTTGAAGATAGTATCATGTAATACAGCAGCCATTGTCGAATTCAGATGACTTTATTTAGTGAAATCTTGTATTGTTTCTAATGCTTTTTTTTTTCTTATCACTGCTTTGTATTCTTTTAATTTTTATTTTTTTTTACATTTTAGTGTGTGTGTGTGTGTGTGTGGCCAGCTCAGCCCACCAGGGGGCGGGGCTGGCTGGCATGTGGTGCTGGTGGATCGAACCATGGTCCCTGTGGTTTGCTAAGCTTGTTCCAAGTAGGTGCTTTAGACCACTGAGCCATCTCACCAGCCCATCACTGCTTTGTATTCTTCAAAACTAATTTAAGCCTGCCATGCTGGTTCTGCCCCCGGGGTTAGCTGAGAGGGCAATTGAGACTGGGCATGTTGACACGCCTGTAATCCCAGCTCATGGGACGCTGTAAACAGGCAGATCACTAGGAGTTTGAGCTAGTAGTGAGACCCTGAACACCCTGTCGACCCTTCCCTAAATTTAAAAAAAAGTAATTTGAAAAAATAAGTGATTATGTTTAAAGACAGATTTATTTATTCATTTATTTATTTGGCGGAAACAGGGATTGAACTCAGGCCCTTGCGCTTTCCAGGCAAGCATTTATTCTACTGAGCCATCTCCCTGTCCCATAAAGACAGATTTTTTTTCCTCTAAAATGAGTGCATCTTTAAGTCAGATGTTGGTGTGACTCTGTTCTGAATGAATGGCACCTTGACTGAGGATTTGAGACTTGTTTTCGCAAATCATCTCTTACCACATTTTTTTCTAGATACTACTCAGCACCTCTCAGTGATTTCCTTCACTTCGTTCTATTTCTCCTGACATGAAATGAGTTTACTCGGTAATTTCTTTGCCTCTAGGTACTTGCTTATGTACATATTCAAGAAGTGATTCCCTTCTTTCTTCACTAAAATTCAGGAATATTAAATAACTTAAAGTATTGTGTAGTTCTTCTGGTCTTCAGATAGTTGTTAATAGCTAACACACCGCTCTTTCCTTTGAGTGGCTTGAAGCCTACCAGAAAGTATAGTAAGTGTTCAGAAATAACCATAATACTAAACACAAAACAGTGTTCTGTGGAAGGAAGGATCATTATTTAAAGTACTAGTTCTAGTGAAGATGTAATTAGCTGCATATTTGTTTAAGGTGTTATATCTATTCACCACTTCATCTTGAAACCAAAAATCATGTCAAAATGATTTTTCCCCCCCAGGTGAACAAGAAGTACAACTGGAATGTGCTTAAAAGAGATTTGCTCTTGAATCAGTTTCTGAATAATTCTTGACCCCAAGCATTTTTTCCTGCTTCTAGGTATTAAAACTGAGAGAACTTCCAACCACCTTTTTACAGAAGTCAACTTCCTCCACTGTACTGTGGGGGAGAGTGGAGAGGATCCTTCAGTAATTCTGACCTCACCAGTCTTCCACGAAGTTGGGTATCATTTTCCAGCTCTTCTAAGCAGTCTTTCTAAGGTCAAGACCAGCTTGGGAAATTGCATCAAATTTATTTTATTAGAATTTGTAACAGTTTCTTAGAAACTACATAAGCTCGGATTTTTTTCAGAGTACCAGAGAACAGGCATGTAATCTGATTTTTCACAAGCCAATCTCATGAGAATTTTCAAGTCCCAGTTGATTCTACTTCCCTGAGATTCCTTACTGTCTTTAAAGCAACTTTTTCATTTCTTTTAGTGACAATCTCTAACCACCCTTCTTGTGAATTTCACTCCATTAACAGAAATGCTCTCCTCTATCCAACTCTTTGTTCCTAACGTATCCAGTTTGAGGTATTCATCTGCAGAAAAGCTTCTAGCATTCCTAGGTTGGTTAAAGATATGGTCTAAGCATAAGTCCATACTCTTGCCTTTGGTTTTCTTACTCTGGTTCACATCTTATACATTTTCTAGACTGAAGTTTCTTTTCAAGAACTGTACAGATGTGCACAAAGTCACATTTCTAAACTACAAAATGCTGAGAGCAAATGTGTATACCTCTACTAGGACAAAGACTCATTTTCAGTAAGAACAAAATTGAAACTCAGCTTGAGAAATTATTTGTCTAACAAACAAATTCTACTTCCTTTCCCACAGAGTCATCTTATCAGGTTTTAATGTTGCAAACCATACCAAAACTTGGTGATCTAGAACATTCTACTTAGTTTTTGCATCTATGCATTGGTAGTCTGGCTGGAATTATCATTTCGCTCCTGGCTGTAGCTTATTGGGCCTCCCCACAGGTCTACTGATATCTTGTAGTTTGTCTGGGTCACAGTGCTTGTGCCTCCCTAACATGTCATGCTAGCCCACTCTTAGCTGTACTGTAAGACTCTCCAGGCTCTGTGTCATGGTGTGTCTTTTGGCATCTAGCATACCAGTTCTTTTAGGAGCAGCTGAAAGTGGAAATTGGTCATGTGTGTGGTGGCAAGACAAGACCAGAGTGTCTAAAGCAGTTAAGTTACCTCAGTCTTGAGAAAAGTATACTGCCAGGACAATTTCAGTCATTAGTCACTAGGCCACCTTGTGTCTCATGATACTAACTTTGTAAGAGTATAAATAAGCACCCTTACTGTTGTTGCTCAGTCCTAGTGCCCATCAGGTAGAGAAGCCTACACCTGACCTCAGCTTTTGTCTTTTGTCTTCATCTAATCCTCTCTCCTGAGGAACACTGAGAGACCAATGAGTCCCTACACAGTTCTCATTACCCAGAATGCATGCTGCTGTCACCACAGCAAGCTGATTGTCATCCAGCAACTCGGTCAACAGAACTTATTCACGGGGCACGTGAACTGCTCCCAGAGCAGCAAGAAGGCAAATTCCAAAGTGCAAAGATTTTCAACCCTCTCCTGTTATATTTGCTGACACACCAAGGAGTAGTTCCTGACTTTCCATGATCTAGAGGGTGAAGAAATAGGCTTCACCTTTGGAAAGGAAGATTTACAAAATTATGACAAAACAATGGTTGTGGAGAGGAGGAGGCTGTGATCAATTAAAAACCAGGGAGATCTATTTTGTGCAGAGCAGTAATTGATTTTCCTTCTGCTTAGAGCTTATGAGAATAAGAAAGGGACTGCATTATGTCTTCAAGGCTGTTCCTTTATCCCTTGAAGAAGCCCAAGTTGCCAGTTCTTTATTTCCAAAGAATTCTCCTGTAATGCAAAGGACAAGGAGGAGGGAGCTAGGGAAAGAGGGAAGTTACTGGATTTTTCTCACTGGTAGTGATATTGAGGAAGTAAAAATGATAAAAATGTTAAAGTCAAGCAGTATGACTGGCTATGTCATGATTTGAATTCTGAAAGTCGTTCTTCATAACCAACTTTACTAGTTGAGAAAATTGCAGTTACCACTAAGATATGTAAGAGAACTAATTTTGTTTTTTCCCTTCATTTTTGAACTTGTTTAAAAATGTTTAAATAAACTGTACTTCTGATTTGATTTGAAACTGTCTCATTGCTATCTGTTTATCAATAAAACTTTGAAAAAAACGTTTAGATAAGTTATAAATTCATATCTGCAACCAAGTAGATATAGCAGTAACATAGAAAGTTTACATAATTTGAAAAATTTCAAACTCTCTTGGGTTAAGTAAGAAGTTATCTCTTAAATAACTTTTAGAAAAGCAAATATATTTCTAGAATAAGAATTGGAGAAATGAAATACCTGGCCAAAAAACTAGTTTTGATACAATGTTATTCATGCAGAAAAACTTACAAAGAAGGTAGAAAACAAACAAAATGGACTATTACATTGAAATATCCTAAGAAGTCATAGGTGAAAATGTTCAAATTCTAGTCTAGGTAAAAAGAAGTCAAATTCTGAAAATGTTCATCATTTATTTCATTTTACTGCATAGTGCTTGTGTCTCATACACAATCAAACCTGCATATATATTTTCTTCTGATCTAGTACTTTGACTTCATCTTTAAAAAAAAAAAATTGTCACAGCAATAGACCAAAGAACACATTTCCAAATTACTCTTAAATGGATACAAAACTTTACTACTAAGACATTATTTTTGCCACCATTTTCCTTTTATTTAAGAATAATAAGATGTACTGCTTTTGAGATTTCTATTTTGAAAAACAGAAAAGAACCTATAGAAAAATTGAAATACTCTATTACAAATAGTCTCATAAATAGTTGTCTATAAAAGTAAAAAAGGATGGTCAGAATCTGGCCCTTATATATCTGTGTATACTACCACTCAGCATTTTATTGAAATTATAGAACAGTTATTGCATGAAGATATAATTATAATGTATACATATTGAACCAATGAGGCTTGGGCCCGTTATTCTCGCAGTGTATAATTTGTCAGAGTGTACACAGTATATCCCACAGATGTACACTCAAGTACATGACTAACAAATTGAACAAGCTTAAAGTAAATTTGCAGAGTAATACACGTGTAATGAACCCATGATGCGTTGGGATGCTTGGTGTGGAAACTGCACTTAAGCCGTCTGGGATGGGATCAAATGACACTGTTCTAAAAGAGGGAAGGTTTCTTGGAAGAAATGGTATTTCACGAGTTCTTTCATAAAGAGGCCAGGTATGGTCATCGGGGTCTTTATACTTCTGTTTTAATTTAATATAGAAGACTAAAAACAAAAGCAAAAAGTAACAGAAACAAAGGTAGAAATAGGACAATATACAGAAATACATATTTTACAAATTTTGAAAATAGGAATAGCTAATTAACATGATTATTGTATCATCTATTTTTATCCTCAGATCTGTTACTCAGATTAACAGAGATAGTTATGTAAGACCGGGCAAATAGTTGATTATTAGTGCTTGCTTTCAAGAAACCTTAAGTTTTTCTATTTTCTTATCTTCTTAACTTTTTTAAAGTTTATTTTATAGAGAGTATAATAACAATTGATAAGACATTAGAATAAGTGCATATTTAGAAGACCAAAATGAGAGGCTATTCAATCATCGATTTGCATTACACATTACTGTCCTTGATTTAGTTGCTTAGATCACAGATATCAGCATACAGAGTTAGCTAAGGTGAAAATTCTAAACATTAACTGCTGTTTTCAAAAAAACTGTTGGAAATTATTAGTATAATTATCTCAAAGAAACTGAGTTTAAAGATTAAACCACGAAGATGAAAGCAAGGAGAAAAGATAGGAAAAAAGAAAGGGGAAAATCATGCAAGTATGTATACAAGTTGGTGGAGATAACTGTTCTTCTGTTACTGATCGTTTCAGAATAGCCCTTCCTGGCTTAGGGTTTTGCACATCTCCACATTGGCAATAAGTGGATGCAAAATTAAATAACTAGGACCAGTTCTAGTGGAAATTTGGGGTGATTTTTTCTTCCTTCTTCAGTCTACTTCAGTACAATACCATCGTAGGCTCTTTGATTCCCACCTCTGACATTCTGAGAAGGCTCTTCGTACAGAAAACGGCCCTCACTACCCTGCTGGAGAAGCAATTCAGGTTCTTAAATCGTTTTCTTACTTATCTGTAGGCAGCTTTTGCTTTTATCTTCTCAGCTAAATTAGTTCCTGCATGTTAACAAAGAGGAAGTGGTGAGCCGCCCCCACGGAAGGCTTTATTTGGTTTTTAAATGTAAGTTTGTTGCGATCCTGTTGTGGTTATTATAGGAGACAATTTTAACACTTTGAGCTATTCCTTTTCCAGAGGAAGTGCTTAAAGAATTTTGCAAAATCTCAAAGGTTAACATTTCAGCCTGGCAAGTTGTTAAAGATCAGGATGTGTTTTGTGATTAAGTTTGAGAATTCTTAGGGAATGAAAATGGGAGGACTGAATGCAGAAATGCAATGTATCATGTACTTATTATCCAACATACACTGAGCATGCTTTTCATTTCACTTCTTCCTCATCTGAATTCCTTGTTGAAAACAATTGAAAGGGTTTCGCAACTGTTAATTGGTGGTGATCCTACAATCAAATAATACCACACAGTTGTCGTGGTGGAAAAAAGCTTGGTACATCTTAATCTTTCTTAAACTATGGATGTTTGTGACATGTTTTTCAACATGTGCAGGATTCCTCAGTATAAAACAATGTTACTACTTGTTTATGACATATATGATTTGAATTGATCAGTTTCTGCTATGATAGGATAACTTAAAATTCCATACATGTTATAGAGCTCTGAATAGGTAAAATGGTATTTTGTTACCAAAAGGGATATTAGCTAATCTAATTTAAAATATCAAAATTTTTTATTGCATTCTCTGAACCTTTAATTTTTGAATTGATTTTTTAATTTCTCAACAAAGGAACAGCTATTTTTAACTTTATTTAGATAAATTGTGTTATATGCAAAAGAATACTACTGCTTCAACTTCTGGAAAAGGTCAAGTATTTTGTGAACTCCTGGACTATATTATCGCTAAATAATGTGTAGTTTTAAGGAAATATTAAATGCTTATAAAACTAAAAAAAGTTTTCCCAAGAGAATGAAAACAAATAGCCAAGGACCTGAAAATATCTGTGACATGAATTTGGAAGAAGGATGCTTATCATACTGGAGCAGATAGGAATAAGTTCTGATAACAGGCATATCACACTAATAAACTTGCTATGGGCCAGTGTGATAAATGTCTTACAAACAGTACCATCATCAATACTGACAGCAACTACATAAGGCAGATTCTACTATTGTCTCCAGTTCACAGATGAGTGGAGAGAACATCAGGCCACTGATGGCCTTGAAGTGCTGACTGAAGAAGCTGGGTTTGAACACAGGCTTGTTCTGACCCAAATATTTTTATGTACTCCAGGATACTTGAGTGAATTTGCATGTTTGGGCAGAGAGCCTGTGGTTGCCAGTCCTGGTGCAGCTTAATAGCTAGTCTGGAGGCTCTGCGCAGGATTGGCTGACCTCGTCCTCTTCATCAGTGAAGCACTTTCATCCTTCTTTTTGGTTTCTGCCTAAATTCTCCTGCTGTTTGATGCAGTCGCTTGAATTCATTTCATCCCTTTGCTTTCTTTCACCTTCTTTTTCTCTCACAAAGAACTCTGTTGATTAGAGGAGGACCAAGAGCTGGAGGGAAGGGGTCAGAGGAGAAGAAAGGGGACGCAAAAAGATGAAGAGGGCTGTGTCGGGGCTCCAGCTTCCGTGAAGGGCGCCGTCCCCTTGTACTGCAAACGCAGCCTCACAGAAATTAAAATTCAAAAAAGTAGTATTTGATCTACTTTTCATTCATTTAAAAATTTTCCCAAGTGTAAAACATTCTATTGCAACACAAACTGGCAGTTCTCTTTTCTTTTTTTAAAATACAAAATAGTACTTAAAAAGAAAAAAATACAAATGATACAGAATTTCAATAAAAAACAAAATATGAATTTGATAGTATTTGTTGTATTGCATAGTGTTGTCTTCAGATTAGTTGTTCAGACTGCCAAATATATACAAGCAAAATTGGAAAAAGAATGAAAAAAGTTACAAGAAATTAAGAAAAGAATAAAAGAAAAAAATGAAAAATGAAGGCAAAAAAAAAAAAAAAAAATCTAAGCCTTAACTTCTCCTTTTCATAGATCAGCAGAAATCCACAGTACAATTATCCAAACCGTCCTGCTTACATACATCGATGTATCTCTTTTCCCCAATCCCTAGGAAAGGCTAATCTATCTACTTATTTCCGCGGCTGGCTCAGCCCACCCTAGGGGAGAGGCTGGCGCAGCATGTGGTCCCTGCGCTTTGCGGAAGCTTGCCTAAGCAGGCGCTTTAGACCACTGAGCTATCTTGCTGGCCCCTGTATCTCGCTGGCCCCCGGGGAGGTTAATTTAAAACTGATAATTGGTATTAAGAAGAAAAAGATGTTATAAGAAATTAAGAAAAAAAGTAAAAGAAAAAAATGAAATAGTGCGTAATAGATAACGGACTGTTATACCACAATGTATTCCAAAACAACTTTTGTCACCTCTTCTTTGGGGGAAACGAGCGTTTATGGTTGATCCGAGAAACAGAGCTATTTTTATCTGGTCATTTGTAACTGAATAAAGTACCGAATTCCCACTTGCCTAATGGTCTTCCGAGACCACGATCTTCGGATTCAGTGGTGGATTTGGAGGAAGGTCCTGTCGGTGGCTCGTGTTACTCACCTCTTTCCGCTGCTGTCTAGATTTCAGAGCAGCCAGTGCTGGAAAAAGTGTTTATCACAATTTTATTTTCTTGAAAACAGAACAGAAAGTGCTGACAGAGAGGAGTGCTGTCCTGAGGCGCGGATCTGTCCCTGGCCTGTGATCCAGGCGCCCGCCCGGGGCGTGCCTCTCTGCAGGGCGGCCTGGCCCCAGCTGTCCCTTAGTGTGGCTTTTCTATCTAGCTCCCAGACCCCCAGCCTTTCCCCGAGCTCAGCCCATTCTGGGTGGCGGCCTCCAGCTCTGCCTGTCCCTTCTCCTCTGTTTCTAATTGTGCACTTAGTGCAGAACTCTGCCTCCTGCCTTCCACAGTGGCCTTTTCTCCCATTCCCGTGTTCTTTATGTTCAGTTCCATCAGCGATAAAAATACCATTTAATTCACTATCACAGTTTTCACGTTTCATTTTCATTTGAATAGTTTCACAGAACAGTCTATATTACATTTTTAAAAAACATTATTATTATTATTATTATTATTATTATTATTATTATTTTGCTGAAGTATGGTAAAAGCTCCTTAGAACTGGAATAATACATTTCCACATTATTTTTATTTTTTAAAAGAGACTAAAAAATAGTAAAAAAAAGAAACACATTAGAAACAATAGAGAATTTTGCTAGAGAAAATGATGGGAATTCAATAATGGTTGTTATATTGCATACCGTTGCCTTCAAATTAGTTGTTCAGATGACCAAATATAAGCAAGTCAAATGAGTGCTGACAGTTGGTGCTTTGAATTATACGGACTATGCAGCTAGGACAAAATGCTGCCGGCCACTTCTCCCCAGAGCTGTCCTAACCTCTCCATTTCTCTCAGTGGCTTCCAGCACTGTGTCTATAAAGGCTTGTTGGAGTCATATTTTATGTGCTGCTTCATGACTTCTTATCCAGTCTGTCAGCAACTTAGGCTTCCATCTTTTTCAGTGTTTCTTAATATTACCCATTCTTTACATTTTCTAGTGTCCTATATTAGAGTCTTATAATAATACGTTTGAATTATGAATTTAAGCTGATGTCTAGTATGCATAAATTACATCATCTTTTCAGCAACTTGAACTTCATACTTTCCTAAAACATCCTTTTCATAGCTATGGAAACTATAATGTCCTCTTGACCTAAGATAGGTCATACTTGGCCCATATAGTTTTTTTTTTCATGTGTCTCTAATCTTTATACATATTAATCTCATTCTATTTCTCCCTATTGCACTTATTCCTCTTTTTCTTCCTTTGATTTGAGTTAATCTGGGGGATTAATCTTCATGTGTCCTTTCTGAAACATTATCTGGACATTCCTTCACAACCTATTATCTTTCCTACATGCCTATGGGAAAATATTTATTCTTTAATATGGATTTTAATCAAAAATATTTTACACCCTTGCTTCACTCAACATTTAGACTGTAATATCCTTAGTGCTCAAGGTAGGTGTAATCTCTAGTATTTAGATCTTAGTTGGTGTTCCACAAGTATTCTGGTTCTTACCATAGTCCTCATTAGTAACAAAGACCCCTCTATACTGAGAAGAAAGCAATGCTTAACTTCTGAAGGCTTGTATTTATTCTGAATAAGTAAGGGAGAGCCTGCAAGAATGCTAACTCTTTAAATCAGTTTTTTTTTCAGGTTCTAATCTAAGTAGCACTGTAAACAGTGACCTATATATTTCTTTGTATATGTGAAGATACATTGTAAGATCAGATCAGTGTTATTTTTGAAAAGAACATCTGGTATCAGATGCTCTGCTTCCTATAAGCTTAGAGGTTCAGAAGGTCCTTGCTCCAAGCTTCTTTGGGCACAGTGTTGACCACTTAGGAGACATCAAAGTGGGTTAGAAGGCAGAACCTTCCTCGGCTTCCACCTGACTTCCTGCACAGCAGTTGTCACCCTTGGGGCCAGTGGACGCGTGGCTTTGTTTCCTGCTCTCCGGACTGCCTGGAAGATGGGCTTAGGGTGTGGCTCTGCTCATTTCCTTTCTGTCACCTCCCAAAAGCCTGATTTGTTTGCTTTATCTAAGAGCTCTGTGTCACCTCGCTGAGCTGGGCTTCCTGTCCACAAATGTCCTTTTGTCTTCATGGACACAGCTAAGCTGGGAAAATTCACCCAAAGC
Source organism: Octodon degus (assembly GCF_000260255.1). NCBI lineage: Eukaryota > Metazoa > Chordata > Mammalia > Rodentia > Octodontidae > Octodon > Octodon degus. The sequence continues at coordinate 7,158,890 of NW_004524705.1, read as the reverse complement.
CTCAAAGTCCAATGAGTTTTTAATGACTTCCCCAAACTTCTCGGTTGTGTCTCAGTGTTGGCATTTGCTGGGTCACAGGAGCAGGTAGTAGTGGTGGCTCAAATATTTAGCGTTTTATACAACAAAAATGCCCAGTTGTTGGCTGGCTAAAACTGCCTGAGTTAGAAGCAGGAAATTCTAGGGTACAGCATTACTTTCATGTGTGTGTGTGTGTGTGTGTGTGTGTGTGTGTGTGTGTGTGTGTGTTTTGGTTTAACTACATTTCCTAATAGTGTACATTAGTGAGGAACTTTAAGAGTTTGACATTCTTCTGTGGTGGCACTCAGGGAGACATGCTTGCTCATTCTTTTTTTTTTTTTGTTTTTTTTTTTAGGGAAGGGTCTACAGAGTGTTCAGGATCTCACTACTAGATCAGACTCATCGTGATCCACCTGTTTACAGTCTCCCAAGAGTTGGGATTACAGGTGTGTGCCACCATGCCCAGTCTTAGTTGCCACCTCAACACGCACTGGGGTGGGGCCGGCACGGCAGGCCCAGCAATCTGACACTTGGCCCCTGTGCCTGCTTGCAGGTGCTTTAATCTGCTGAGCTCTTTGGCTGGCCACTGTGCTTGCTCATTCTAAGGACCATGAGGAGAACGCAAAGCTGTAATCAGCCAGAAGTCTGAATCTGAAGATGCTACTGGGGAGGCCCTTGCCAATATTGCAAAGAGACACAGCTATAGTAGTAAGATGGCAGATTTCCTAGAGAACACAGGGATACCCATCCTTCAGTGTACATATATGTTTGCTTCTCATCATCCCTGAGGTTTTTATAAATCTGATTCCTCTAGAAAGAGTTAAATCTCATACAGCATCATTCAATGAGAGATTTTTTTTTTTTTTTTTTTTTTTTGCGGAACCCTGGTATTGAACTCAGGCCCTTGCGCTTGCCAGGGAAGTGCATATTCCACTGAGCCATCTCTGGCCTCAATGAGAGATATTTTAAGGAGTTTTTATTTTTACAATTATATTTCTGAAAGATGTGGACACAAGCTCAAGAGACACAGGTGCCACTGGCGGATATGATGGGGCAGGCTTAGCCCATTGGAGGGTCAGTGGGTGGCCCTCAGGAATCGACAATGGCTATGTCTCTCAAGGCAAAGAGCAGCACAGCTGTGAGTTAAGGAGAGCCTGGTGTCTGCCCGGGGCTGCCAGGAGCCGCTTGCTTGTTTTGCTTTTTCACCACATGGTTTGCCTTAGTGCAAAATGATGCTATCTGTTCAGATTGTTCTCAGGTTTTCTAGTACTGGTGTATTACAGCACAATTTTGATGTTATATTCAAAATTAACCTTTCATTTACATGTTTGTTTGTTTTTCCTGAGACAGGATCTCACTATGCAGTTCAGGCTGGCCTTGAACTCACTTTTCAGCTCAGGTTGGCCTCAAACTCACAGAGATCCTCCTGCCCCATCAGATCTGCCAGCGCCACCTGTGTCTCCTGAACTGGTGTCCACATCTTTGAGAAGTGTAATTCTACAGATAAAAACCCTTGAAACACCTGTCATAGAATGATGCTGTATGAGATTTAACTCTTTCAAGAGAAATCTGATTCATAAAAAGCTCAGGGATGGAGACGACCCACACCGCGGGATCCTGAACAGACCCAGAGCACAGGCCCGGCGAGTGAGTGAGACGACCCAGGGCCTTCCGGATCCTGAACAGACCCAGAGCGCAGGCCCAGGCAAGTGAGTGAGACGACCTGGCACCCTCTGGATCCTGGAGCGCAGGCCCAGTGAGTAAGTGAGACAACCCAGGACCCGTGGATCCTCATTCGACCCAGGCTGGAGGCCCAGCACGGAACCCTTCAGCAGAACTCCCTGCAAAGAGGCTAGAGGCAAGACCCACCCAAATGATTCAGGAGCAGAACATCTTCCCAGAGAGACACAAAGGGTTCAACTCTAACACCTGCAGCAGAAAGAAGTGGAACACACAGCCAGAATCAAACAACATCCACCTGGAGGAATCTGAACTTCATAGATCCGGACCTGGTGCTAAGGTAATAACTCTATCTAAGCTCTACACCAAAGGTCAGAAGACAGTGGTATACAAAATGACAAAGAGAC
>NW_004524705.1:7153916-7155135 GCF_000260255.1 Octodon degus | reverse complement strand
ACACACACACACACACACACACACACACACACAAAGCTCAGGGATGATGGGAAATAAACATGTGCACTGAAGAAGAGGTCTCCCTGCGTTCTCTAGGAAGTCTACCATTTTACTACTATAGCTGTGTCTCTTTCCAATTTCGACAGGGGCCTCACCAGCACCTCTCCCAAGCACAGCGATTAAAGGTGTGCACCAAAACATCCGACTCATCTGTTATTTCTTAACCATAATTTTAATGATGTAAGGGTTAAATTAGGGGGTGAGTGAGTCACTCAAGCAGCATATCCTTTTTGGCTTTTCATTGATTTTAATGTCTTCTACTAGTGTGAGATATGCAACAACAGGTGCTCACGTTCATTCTGGATGTACAAAGGACAGAGAGGCTGTGGGCTAAGAACAGCCACAGGCAAATCATAGTCTTACATTACACAAAGGCTGCCTTGCTTCCACACTTGAGGACTGTGTGTACAGTTGGCAGCGTGCAGTTGGGGCTCAGGAAACGTTCAGTAGGACCATCGGGGGGCACCTGCTAGAGCGCTGCACATTTAACCTGAAGTTAAGTTTCATCGTTTGGTAAGATATTGCTCTTATCGCTACTGAACTGAAACATGGACCTTCCTCAGCTCTATGCACTTGGTTGAATTTCCTAATTTACTTGAGTGTAAGTCAAAGCTCCAGAAGTGTGGTTTTCTAGAACAGGTGTTTACTTTGTAGAAGACTACTTCTATCGTGTACATAGTTTTGGTAAAATAGAAAGCATTAGATTTATCTTCTGTAATGCTAGTGATATACTTAACTGTAGGAGATGTGTATATTTTCAGGTAATAATTCATGTATTTTATATAAAAATATTCATCTTAAAGATCATTATGGATGTCTACATTCACAAGGAGTGGCAGGGCTAGAACACTGTTACTTTATTTTTGACTATTTCAAAATATACAGGCCAGACAATAATGGTAAAACTGTTTACTATAAGCTTATTTTGAGAAATATAACAATGTGACATGTTATATTTGTCTGAGATGTACATATAGAAATAGAGATATGTGAAAAATGTTACATACACTGAATTATCTCATAATAAATTTATGGTTGCAAAGTATAGACTAATCTTCATTACATATATATATTAATTTTAGGGAAGGGTCTACAAGGTGTTCAGGGTTGTCCTATTAGATTGGACTCGTAGTGATCCTCCTGTTTACAGCCTCCCGAG
>NW_004524705.1:7143046-7152856 GCF_000260255.1 Octodon degus | reverse complement strand
TATATATATTTCATAGGCAGTATTTTGCTATTTTATCTAAGCTTCAGAGTAAGTACTTTTGAGATGATTTCTGAATTTTATTAATTTGTTAACAAAAGAAATTGCTCAGATATGGCGATACCAATAGTGCCTTCTCAGACAACTGAATGTTCTGGAGGTTTTGAGTGCCACATTTTGAGTGAATGTCAGTTTCAAGGGAGCCCCACATTGCACACTGCCTGAAAATGGTCGGGAAATTCTGTGTCTTAGTTCTTCCACCCAACTGAGGTGACAGCAGGCTCAAAAGGTGCATAACCAAACATTGCTACCTGTTCCACAAGGAACACGTTATTTTTAAATCTTTGCTTTTTCATTTTTAAATTAACTTCTAGATCCTAGAATAAAGACAGGGTCATGTAACAAAATGGAAGAGTTCATGAATAATATGAATTGAGCTTCAAAGATTAGAAAAAGACTTGCTAAAAATTAAAAATTTGATCTCATAATAAAATTTATAAGTCCAGTGGGGGTGGGGGCACAGATTTGTAATCACTGCATCTGGGAAGCTGAGGCCAGAGGTTCCCAAGTTTGAACCTAGCCTGAGTTAAAGAGCAATTTAGAGAGACCATGTCTCAAAATTTTTAAAAAAAAGAAAAGATGAGAAGGGCTGGAAGTGTAGCTCTATGCAAGGGTTCTGGGTATAATCCATAGAACAAACAAACAAAGAACAAAGCAACAACAACAAAGACATTTAAAAGTCAATATCTAGATTGGTTTCTAGTTTCAATTAAAATTTTTTCAATATAAGTTAGTGAAACTAAAATAGGAAGTGGTAGCTGAAATACTACAACATTTTTTCCAAAATGATTTTTCCTTAGAAAATATTCAATAAATTGTAAGCCTAAGATTTCTATAATAACTTCCTTTTCAAATCGAGTCCTCTAGAGATAGTGGTGATTCATGAATTTCTCTTACTTAAAAGAAGACTTTAGAACAATGTTTACATGAAATATATTAATAGCCATAGAGGCACAAATAGTTAATTTAATCCTTTATTTGACAGAGTTGGCCACGCGTAGCGGGGTCGGTGCTCAGAACCCTTCCCCTCCTGGGCCTGCTCCTCTTGGTGACGTCCCTGTGTGGGTGGACTTTGGGTCTTCAGGACCAGAGGCCTTTGCATCGGGGGCCTTGTGGGCTGGGCACGGGTGCTGGCCTGCCGCTGTCTCCTCCGTGCTGAAGGCCTGCACTGCAAGTATAGGTGAAAGCAGGCCAGTAGCTGGCCATCCCGGCACATGCCTGCAATCCCAGAGCTTTGCGAGGCTCAAGCGGGAATACAACAAGTTGAAGCCCCGTCTTGGGCCCAAGACATTTAATAACTTAGGGAGACCCTGCCTCAAGTCAGTCAGCAACCGTCAGTCGACCCTCAATCCGTGGCTGAGTGTGTAGCGCAAGGTGAGAGCCCTGCGTTCAGCTCCCAGTGTGAATCCGAAGAGAACCGACGTAGAACACAAGCACCCAGGCTAAATCGGATTACGTCCTTAAACTGTGGCACAAACGCCTTGAAAACACTCTCTCCTTCTGTTTTTTTTTTACTGTACTTTGTGCCGAAGCAGCTCACTGAGATTCAGTTGTGTTCCCCTTCGGTCCAGCTGTGGTCGTTCATTCATGGGCGTGGTCTACACACTTGTGGGAGAACAAATGGAATTCAGGTCTTAACCTTGGAGGTGGATTAAATTGACACAAGGTAGGTGCCCAAATGGCATTGCTCTATTCCTTTAACCATTTTTTAGAAAGTCATATTTGTTTATTTATTTGGTACAGGGTCTCACTATGCATCTTGGACTCACAGTGCTCCTCCTGTCTTAGCCTCCCCGGCGCTGGGATTACAGGCGTGAGCCACCATGCCCGGTTTCAGTGGCCAGGATGGTGCGCCCAAGTTCCGTGGCGGGTGTGGCACGTGGTGCCAGGGATTCAAGCTGGGTCCTTTGCGCTTGCCAGGCAGGGGCTCAGACCGCTGAGCTATCTCCCCAGCCATTGCGTGCGTGCGTGCATGCGGGTGTGTGTGCGCACGCGCTTAATGAAATGACACTTCTTTCTCAGACAGAGTTTTTGTTCTATTCTGTACATAAGACCAGAAGCCAGCTAGTCCAACAGAAAAAGAGTAACAGTAAAAATAAATCTTTTCAGGACTATAAATCCTGTCAGTGCTGAATTATTTCATTTTCACACCATTATAAATATTGTTTCAGCCTACCGTACTCTAAACACCTAGATTTTACAATGATAAGCACATTCCTTATTGATCTGACGTTATTTAATTTACCTGAACAAATAAGACAATTTTCAGTTACCTTTCTTGTCATCTGATATAATGAAAGGAATAGTTGAAATATTTGTGCTTACTTATGCATTAACACCCTCACGTTAAGGTGATAACAAAATTCTCAAAATTGCCTAACCTTATACTGTGAGTTGCTTTATTATATATAGTATAAGATCTTAACATAGACCACATTTTTCTTCAAATCAGTGACAAAATGTCACTCAACTTTACAAGAATGATTCATTTTAAAACTTAGTTTAGAAATGTGCTATCATGTTATGCATTAAATTACAGATTTAAAAGATATGCTTTGTTTTTTCTGAATTGCAAGAAATAGATGTGATAATAAAATGTTATGCATTTCAATGTATTCTGCTTCAACTTGTCAGTTGATCATTTAATGGCAAACTTATTTTTCCCCCTTTATGTGTCATCTTTAGATTAACTCTGAAGTTGACGTTTTCATATTGCATGGAATATTTTTACCACTTTCGCTTGCCATAAAGAGTTCCAGCCCATTACAGTCTCCTGTAGGAAGAACATTTATGAATGTGTAATTCCTGTCCTGAAATATCTCAGGAAACTCAATTCCTTTTGACACACAAAAATAGCAGCATAGTGGAACATGAATTAGGACACTCCTTTCCACTGTTTCTGTAAGAGAGGTAGAAGGCGGGGAGAAAAAAACTCAGAGTATCACCTTTACTGCCTTCTATTTTTAAAAATACCATTATTGATTTTACTTATTTTAAAATAAATTTTTAAATTTAATACACCGAATGTGCTATAAAATCATATTTTGAAAATTGAGAAAGAAGAAAGCATGTAAAATATGTTTGATTTGCAAAGACTCTGGAAATAAATCATTATCTTCTCGGATAACTCACACACTAACACCAACTGTATTGCCCAGAGTTTGTTTAGGCAAATAGAAGCCAATGAAGTGATGTACCCATGTTTTCCCTGCCTTGTACAAACTTTGTCTCTTACCCAATTTTTTCACAGTTGGATTTATTCAATTAACAATACAACCCTCCTGCATTTAATCTGAGGCTATCAGCTGCGTTCACCAGGCTGTAGAGTAGACCTCCAGGGTTTATGCATCTTACATAATGACCGATGCACCCCTTGGCCAGGGTCTCCCCGTGGCTCTCCCAGTCCTTCTCTGGTGACCACTTCATTCTCTGAATCTGTGAATTTGCCTGGTTTAGATGCTGCATGTAGGTGAGATCATGCTGCATTTTTCTGTGTCTGTCTTATTTCCCTTAGAATAATGTCAAGATTAAGTTGTGTAGTTACAACTAGCAAACTATTTTTCTATTTTTAAAGTTAAATAATATTTCATCGTGTGTGTATACGTATGTACACATGCATGTGTGTTTGTGTGTGTGCCACAATTTGTTTTTCTATTTCTCTGTAGACACAGGTCATTTCTATATCTTGGTGATTGTGAATAATAGGACAATACATCATGTGGTTACTGTAGTTAGTAATACTGTGTTGTTCACTTGATATTTGCTGAGTGGACCTTAAGTGTTGTCACCACACATGCCAGTGCATAACCAAAAGGAGAGACAGAAATGTTAACTAGCTTCACTGTGTAGTCAGTTGTTAGGTGTATCAAAAGATTATATGCTACACCTTTAAATATATATTGTTTTCATTTAAAAATCCCCGAAACAGAAACAAATGATATTTTCACATATCTAGGTGTTGGTAAGAAAGCTTTCTCTTTCTTGTTTAGAGCTGCACATAAATTCATTTCATAATTTTTCAAACCAGATTGCTGTAGGTAGTTTAGGACATTCTAGTCTTTTTTTTTTCTCCACTTGATTTTAGCCAAAAGACTGAGAAGCAATAGTCTTTTGTTCTTATAAACAATACTGCAATGAATAATAGCGTGTGCTTGCCCTGTGTAAGTGAAATGTTATTCTCAGAGATAGAACTGCGGCCCAAAATTGTAAGTAAAACAATTTTGAAACTACCCCTGTGGGTGCTGTGTCGTTTATATTCCTATCAGCAATGGCTAGAACCATCTTCCTATTGTCTTGTCAGCAGGCACTTTCCAAAATGTTAAAGGTTTAATTAAATTTACTAAGTAGGTAAATATAGGCTCATGGCATATTTTAAAAAGACATTTCTATTATGCAGTTAAGGGTCCTTTGTGTTTTATTTTTTAGCAGTTGTTAATGTATTTTAACAGCTTTTTCTATGACAGTTCTGGATTCTCTTATTGTTTTCTAGCATTCTTATATTATGGATATATATCTGTAACATGTAATAAAACTCTTAGCCTTAGTTTGTCATTAGTATTTGACTGCAGTCTTTGTAATGTTATATAAAATACATGCATAAGGGTTAAGGTTCTTTCTTTTTTTTTTTTTCTGTATTTTAGGGAAAGATCTACAGGTGCTCAGGGTATCACTACTAGATTGGACTTGCAGTTATCCACCTGTTTACAGCCTCCCAAGAGCTGGGATTACAGGCGAATGCCACCATGCCCAGGCTCAATTGCTTTCTCAGCATGCCCTGGGGGTGGGGCCAGCACAGCAGGCATGGGGATCGAACCCCCACCCTTGCGCCTGCTTACAGATGCTTTAATCCACTGAGTTATTTGGCCAGCCTTTGATTCCTTGTTCTTCCTTTTCCCCCTTCTCTCCCTATTCCGTTCTTCTTACTCTTCTCTTCAAAGAATGATGTGGGAGTCTAACCTTGTGACTTGACACTAGAAAGACCTTTTTAATAAGACACGAAAGGTGAAAAATCTCAAAAGAAACTATAAGTTGTTACCATCAAAACCAAAAAGTGTACATCAGAATATACTACACATAAAATTAAAATGTAAATAAAGATATTGAAGAAGATAATTGCCTCACATAAAATGAATAGGAGATTGTGGTTTAGAAGGTAAAGAAATGCTAAAATAATCTGAGAAAGACAGCCTAATAGAGAAAAGTGGACTTAAGATGCAAACGCAAGTTCACGAAAGAGGAAATGCAAACAAGCAACAAATGCATACACTATGTTTAAGCCGCAGTAATCAAGAAAGAGCAAAGTGAAAGTGAGAGGCCGCGTTTCCATTCATTTAGCTTGCAAGTACTAAAATATTTAAATAATAAAAATGTTAAGTACGAGGAAGTTGAAAAATCTCTCAGACTCTTCATGGTGGGAACAAGAACTGTTGGCGTTTCTTCAGCAGTGTTGGGTGACATTAAACCCTTTCTTCTATTCAAGATTTATCTTAGTGTACATGTGCTGTACAGAAGTTCACCCACCTGCTTCCACAGAGGCCACATTACTCATGTCAGTGGGCTGTGTGGCATGGTGTATAGCAAGCCACTGTGTCCTTTGTCTATGCCTGAGGAGCTTTTCTGAAAACCTCATCTCAGATCTCTCTTTTTCAGACTTAGTTTTGGGCACTATTTATTGGGAGGTTATGGAACCTTGAAGAGGTAAGGATGAGATGAGAGAAGTTAGGTCACCAGGGGGTGTTCCTTGATCAGGATATTGGGACCCCAGCCCCTTCCTTGTGCTTTCTCTCTGTTTTCCAGATACCATGAAGAGCAAAGACCTCCTCTACCATGAGCTCCCACCATGATATACTATCGTGCTGTCACAGCAGAAAGCAAAGGGCTCGAAGGATCAGGGACTGAACCCTATGAAACAACCAGGAACCCAGATAAGCTTTTCCTCCTCCTATTAAGGTGATTTTCTCATGTATCTTACCATAATTCCCAAACGTGGACTTGTGTGAGTCCCATGAGATACGTCAAGATGAATTGTGAAAGCAGGAAGCTGCAGAAGATCTTAAAGAAAAGAAATCTGTTCATATTGCCGTAACCCCAAGCGTGACCCATGTTACTGCGTTCTGGGAGACCTCACAAGCAAGGCATTTGAGGTCTGGGTGTGGGTCTCTGCTTCTTAGCACAGTGCCTGGCACATGGGGAGCGATGTGTGGCTCTCAGTGTCCCCCAAAGGCAAACACTAAAGGCTTGGTTACCAGCCTGTCATGCTGGGGAGGTGGTAGAACCATCTGACCTCGAGCCTACAGAAAGGAAGTTGGTTACTGCATGCAGGCCATGAGAAGATTTTGGGATAGTACCAGCTTCCCCTTGCTCCCGGCTGCCCAGGCACTGTGCAGTGAACTTGTTCCACCCAGTGTTCCTGCCGTGGTGCCGAGTGGCCCTCGCACAATGACTGAACAAGGACTGAGCCCTTTAGAGCTGTGAGCTGAGATAAAACTTGCTTCCTTATGGGTGATTTTGTCAGCTAGACTCACGAAGGTGCCTCGAGTACCACTTAACATGTGCCCGTTGAATGACTTCGTCTATTTTCTGCACTATTCAAGATACTTAACTTATTTAGAGGAACACTTATGCCCAAGGAAATGTAATGGCAAAGTCTAGAGAACTCTGCAGATTGGCTTCGCATACATAGACTGTAACCAAGTATTCACTGTTTTTGAGGCATGAGGACATTTACTAATCAAAGATGACTGAGGCAAGACTGACCAGGTTGGGTAAATGACTTGGAACACTTTTATATAGGGAACGATGAAAGGTATGGCAAAGGTTTTATTTTATTTTTTAATGTATTTGGTTGTTCCAGGGTCTCACTATGCAACTCGGACTCATAGTGATCCTCCTGCTTTCAGCCTCCCCAGTGCTGGGATTACAGTATTACAAGCATGTACTCCTACACCCAGACTCTGTGGCCTGCTCATCTCACCCTGGGGGCAGGGCTGGTTTGCATGTGGTGCCAGGGGACTGAACCACTGTCCCTGTGCTTGCCTAAGCTTGCTTAAGCAGGTGCTTTAGTCTGCAGAGCTATTTAATCTGCCCATACAAATATTCTAGTTTAGAGAAAATACTAAGAAGAAAATTCTGTGTTAAACAATGACTAGGATGTACTTTTATCAGACTCCAATTCTACATTTTGGTAAGAAGACCCTAACTTGTTATAGCATAATAAAGAAGTGTGCTGGTAGAGTTCTTTGGGTTGAAGAATAAGAAGCTACTGTTCTGTTTCAAAGAGTTGGTGAGTGGTAAGTAACAGAGGAGATATCCCAGGGGGTGACCTTTGAACACACAGATAAGCACATGCTGAGTATTTCATATAGCAACACAGCCTGTTGATGAATAAAATCCAGGATGAAAATCAAGCATGGTTGTCTTTAATCTCAAACTGTTTTATAAGGATTGGAGTGTTGCTCCTATAACTTTTTCTAAGGGGGCTTGGGGAGATGGCTCAGTGGATTAAGTGCTTCCCTGGCAAGTGCAAGGGCCTGAGTTCAATCCCCGGTTCCAAAAAAAAAAAACCAAACTTTTTCTAAATTGTCCACCTCTGAGTTGCAGCATAAGGTAGTGTATTAAGGTTAAAATGTGTAGAGGGCTTTTCAAATTACTAATTTAACAGCAAACCACTGAACAGCATTTTTTTCTTTTCAGATTTAGCAATGATTCAGCACATTCTATTTATCCTTATCTATCTTCAGTAATGGATTTTGTAAAAAAAAAAAAAAAACAAAAAACCAGGTGAGAAATTCTGTGGGCCTCAATAGAGTGTTGGTATTTGATATCTCAACATATGAGTGAAAAACGTGTGGCTTATGCTGCGTCATCTTGAGTTTCCAAGTGGTTCACAGTGAGACAAATGGACTCAAACTTCTTCTTTCTACTTACTGTAGATTATCAGAGTTACATAATGTCAGTGGGACTGAGGCATAGTTTGGAAATTGTGGTTGAGATTTTTAAGTAAAATGGCAGGTGAGAATTCTACCACTGAACGACCAATGCCATGATGATAATTGTATTAAATAAACTGAAAATAACAATAATTCACATTAAATATTATAAAAAGAATACATGTTAAATTTCCTATTTTTGTGTTTTTATTTTTAAGATCTCAAAGAAATATCTTTACTATTTTTTCCATATTGAGCAGAAATACTTCACTTGTTTTAGAATTTTACCTTATAAAGTAATTAATTATTTATTTTTAGGACCTTAAAAATAATGGTTGTTAAAAATCAAAATCAGTTGATTTCTAAATAAGACTATAGATTAAATTTTTGAGGATATTTAGAAGTGTACTTATAAATGTAAAATAAAAAATTACAAGAAAATATTTCACATAGATAAAAATCATTTATGTATTATACAATACACACACACACACACACACACACACACACACACACATGCTTGATTGTCAACTTGATTGGCTGAGAGTCACCTAATCAAGCACACCATGGTGTGCCTGGGTTGCTCTTGGGGTCGTGACCTTGAGTACCATGTCTGGTCCCTCTTCCTCTGGTCCTGTTCCCTGTGCTCTACTTCCCAGCTGTCAGGAAGTGAGTGGCTTTGCTCCACTGGACTCTTCCACTGTGAGTTTTGTATGTCAGAACCAGCTAACCACGAACTGAGACCTCTGAAATCGTGAGCTGAATAAATCCCTTCTCCTTTCAGTTGCAGGTGTCAGGTATTTTGTCTGAGCAAGAAGATAATAGACCAATAGAGGTGTATATTTTTATCAATAGTAAAAATTTTATTTTCATATATTTTATGTTGAGTGATGGTGTGTCTTTTTCAGGAGATGAGTTAGTTGACCACGGGTTTAGAAACTGTTTGTTCAGTGACTGATATTCACATGGCATTGGAGATTCTAATTATCTATGAGATGTTGTACACATGTATTTAAAAAGACCAATTATTTTAGCATTTGCTAAACAAGTTAACCTAGAAAGCAACACAATTTAGATGAACAAGGGTGGGTTTTAGCATCAGACAGATCTGGATTTGATTCTAGGCTCTGTACATGCTAGCTGTATTAATTTGCAACAAGTTATTCAGTATTCTACTTTTGAGTATTAAATGAAATAATAGTTACAGTCACCTAGAACAATGTCTAATAAAGTTAAAATTCAACAAATAGTCATCATATAGCTTTACAATTAACTGAAGTATTACCTTTTTCCTGTACTAGTAGTGACTCATCTTAGTCTTGGTTATTTCTAAGATTATTCTGAAAGTGTTCTGAAATGTTGAATGACAAACAATGAAAGAAAATAATGACGGTTTCTAAGCATTTTTATTTGAATAGCTTGAGTAAGAAATCTGTTAAGAGTATTAAATCTAACTTGAACTTGTATGCATTTTGTAAATAAAGCTATAATCATTTTTTATGTGCCTGTTAAGAAAGCAACACAAACAAATTTAGTAGATTCTTTTTTTACTTTCTTTAGGCTTTTTTATAACTTATAAGACCTCTTCACTAAACTTGAAAATACCTTACTTTATTTGTTAGGGATTTTTTTTCTCTCACTTTTTGGGCGGATGGTGGCAGATGTTGAGCACATCATTGTAGGCCTTCCCTTCTTGGTCTCTTGAATTAGCTTGTATTGAGGACCATTTATAAAGCACCTTCTGCTGTAGTCACATGGGCCATTTTCTCTCCATGGTGGCAGCTGAGCTATCACAAGGAGTACAATGGCTACACCAATACTCTTT
>NW_004524705.1:7137658-7142541 GCF_000260255.1 Octodon degus | reverse complement strand
CACTAATTAAATTCTTCCTTTTCCTTTTCCTGTTTAAAAATTTCATTGTGTTATGCAAAATAGAGGCGTTGATTTTGGGGAAATGGGTCATATTATCATTTATTCATTGAAATGTCAAAATAGGAAGTGATTGCATAAAATAAGAGAAGAAACATGCATGAAATATGTAATCTTTTTGAAAATGTTGTCTGGAGGATTCAATACTAAGTAGGGGTGAGAAGTTGTAAGAAAATAGGAAGTAGATCAGAACCCACTGTCCTGTTGTGTAAGGGGAGATGCTTCATTTTTTCCTGTTAACCTAAAAAATTATGATCTATGTAACCTAAGCTGAAAACGACAACCCAGATTTTTAAAAACAGTTATACATCCATATAACTCACTTACACTTGAAAAAAATCTCCCAAATCTGAGTCCAACCACTTTGGAGAGTCCAGCTCTCCAATTGTTTCCCAAGGTGCTCTCTACTGTTTTGGATGGATTTCCATAATTGTGCAGCACCAGGGTTTTCATCAGTGTGATTCTCCAAGCAGTCTTAGGGCTCACATTTGTGGGACCCTTACAATCTTTATCAGCTATCTAAAAAGAGGATTAGTCATTAAAATACTATGCCAAAAATTTGTAAAGTTCAAGATCTAAATATTTTGTCTTGCATTTGAGTGAACATGCTTTTAGGAAGAAATGCACTACATGTCAATCAAAACATGCTTAAAGGACTTGTTTAAATTTAGTTTAGTCCTCAAATTTAGTTTAGTCAATGTAATAAACTTGAGTAATTTGTCGAAAAAAATGGATGTACTTTGAAACCCTCATGTTAAGTGAAGTAAATCAGATGTAAGCTTAAATATAACATTGTTTCTTTTATGTGAAAACTTCAAAATATAAAGAGAAAAATAAAAGATAATAGGAAGTAGGAAGATCTTTTGAAATGGTGTGGTGAGCAAATGATGGAAGGGGGATGAGTGGAGGAAAGGGGTCCAAAAAGGAGTAAAAATGGGTTATGTTCATGCTGCAAGCCCACACAAGGAGTGGGAACATTACACACTGTAAATGTGTTCATAAAAAAGGAAGAAAAATAGTAGATCCCACTTACTCCTTACTTCTTACATAGTAATTAGTAAAATACAAGTAGAGCTTATTTTGGTACATGATGCTCAGCCATATTTTATATACAAAAAGAATTCTAGTTAGAAGACTAGCTGAGTGCCCAAATATGCTAGCGCTCAAAGTTACTAATGACAACAGCTCTCTCCAGATTGGTTGACCTCTATTGGTTTGCCTCTATATTATTTTGCTTTTTGTCTTCTTTGTTGCTGGGGTACAATACCCAAATGCTCATAATTAAGGAGGAGGAATTTAGTTTGGTTCATGTTCTAGCAGTTTCATTCCTTCCCTGGTCAACAGGCTCTGAGGCTGGTTGGCATGGTGTGGCCCCTGGCACAGGACAGCTGCTCCTGCTGGAGGATGTGGGCAGGGAACGAGCCCAGGCCGCTCGCTTAGAGCCCCTCTGCTGCCCTGTATCAGCTCCTACCTGCTGAGCAGGTGTAAACGCCCATAATCCAACCACTTTCCAAAACCTGAGCAAGTGATCCCACAAGGCTCTTGGGGGACATCTAGATATAAACTAAACCATTTTAATTTTATTATTTTAGCTTCTAATCTTTTTTTTTTAATTTTATTTGCATTTATTTTATGCTTAATTTATTCCCGTGCCATAAGTTTTTGTTTCTTCAGTTTCTTCTGGGATATCTTTTTCTTCTGTGCAACTTCCTCTTCTGGTTTGGGAACAATTTGTTCCTTTTCAGTAAGGATCATCTCAATATGGCAGGGGGAACTCATGTATGGATTAATCCGGCCATGAGCTCTGTAAGTACGGCGGCGCATCTTGGGTGCTTTGTTCACCTGGATATGTTCAATAACCAGAGAATCTACATCTAAACCCTTAAGTTCAGCATTACTCTCTGCATTTTTAAGCATGTGCAGCAAAAATTCAGCACTCTTTTTGGGCCACCGACCCTGTGTCCAGCCCCACTGTTTGGCCTGGGCACACCTACCAACTCCACCATTGTAACGCCGGAATGGTACACATTGCTTCTTTAATGTGACATCCTTGAGATACTTGGTGGCCTTTCGGATATGCATACCCTTGATGGCCTGGGCAGTTTCACGAGTGTTCTTAAAGCGAACGCGAAGATTTGAGCCTCTTGATTTGCATGATTTTGTGGGGTTTTCTGGGTCAAGAGAGTAGCGAACCATTTTCACAGGTCACCTAAGGCCGCTTACAGGAAGAGCTCTAATCTTTTTTTTCCATAATTTTATTGAGAAACAAATAGCAATGAGACAGTTTCAAACCAAATTGAGCTTCTAATCTTTTTAACCTATAAATTTTTGATAAAGTTGTAAATGATCATTTTCATTTCTAGTCATAATAAACACTTGTATTTTTGTGAATTTTCCATTTACCAAACTATGTTAATTTAGAATTTTGCGTGGATCCTCTTTTTTTTTTTTTTTTCAGTAGTAGGGATTGAACTCAGCACCTTGCACTTGCCAGGTAAGTGCTTATTCTATTGAGCTATCTCCCCAGCCCGGGATCCTCTCATTTAAGGATTACAAAAATCCTATAAGTCAAGTAACATTATCTCTATTTTATACCAGAGAAAAACTGAATACAAAGAAGTAGTTTACAAAAAATGACACAGACATTCAGGTTTAAAGTGATCTGATTTTAAGTCATCAGTTTTGGCCATAACCTTGTAAATCACCAAATGAGTACTAGAATTTATATTTCTTGTAATAAATTCAATTTGAATTCATTATTGTTCACATTTTAAATGAATGTCTAACAAAAAATCATCATTGTAGTTTGAGAATGAAATTTTGAAAAGCTTTAAAGGCAGTGAGAGTCACTTCACATTTGAAAAAACATTTCTGCATTGTATGCAACTTGGAGAGCTTGGTAATCCAATAACCATTATTCTTAGATGCTTGTTTAAAATATGTGGGATAGATGGTAGATAGAAATTCTGTACTTACAATTTTGCTGTGAACTTAAAACTGCTCCAAAATAAAGTCTAATTAAAAACTAGGTATACTTTAATTATGGATAAATTTATATAAGGCATAGTACATAATATAAAAGCAGAACTTTTTTTATTAATGATTTTCAGTTATTTCTCCTGAATTGCTCCCAAGGAAGAGAGGGAAACTTTACCTTCAGGATTTAATGTTGTCCTGATATGGGCCCAATCAAGAGAGAATAACCACAATTTCCTTTACACAGGAGAGTGTAACAGGAAGAGCAATGGACTATAATAGATTAGTGAGTGATTAGTCAATTAGAAGAAAAGGTAATACTAGAAAGGGCAGGAACAACAAGTATAAGGAGCCACTGCCACAGGACTAAGTGACATCTGAAGAGTGGCCTGGGCAGAAGTCTCAGGGCTGCAGGAGGGTACAGCTGTGACTCTGATAGGGGAGGAGTCCCGTTGGTGCTAGTTGGTGGGTGGGACTGGACCTTAGCCTTTGGGATAATACATAGAATCTGTGTCCCAGTCCTGTCCTGAGGGCAGGTGTTCCCAGGAAGAAATACTCCCCAGAAGAAAAGCAGTGACTGTGGGACTGCTTTGCCACTAACTCGGTAAAGTTTACAAGAAATACAAACTCCAGAGGTGCCAGAAATCTTTGCAGCGGAGCTCTATAGGAGCCAGGCCTGCAGAAGCTGGGGGCTCCTCAGAAGCGATGTGCAGGGGGTGGGCCCTAGCACTGGGCCGGCTGTGTGCACTTGCAGGAAATTGGCAAAACCCCCACCAAAACCTAAGAGGAAAGCCTTTTCCTCTCACAGGACCTCTCTAACACTCTCTACTGAAGAAGCTGAGCATCATGTCTGATGGCAAAGGACAAATACATCAAATACCCTCATCTGCAATCCCAGAGCAGGCATCAAAGGAAGAATTTAGAGTTGAGAGGTAGCAATTGGATCACTGTCACAGGTGGTATAATCGGAAGTGGTTGCCTTATGCATGCAATTGTTTTTGGAAGCATAGTCAGGATGGAATTTGTCAAGAGAGCTTGTTTGGATGAACTTGCAGATTGCAATGGGACAGCTGAGCATGCTTCCTGGGTGGGCCACTTCCCCAGCCTGCCACCTTGGGGATTCCTACGAGCCCCACCGTTTGCTCTGCTGTCCTGCAGCTGGACTGCTTCACATGCGCAGCTCTATTTGCACCTCTTCCCTGCTGATTCGATTCCCCACTTGCTTCCCTTCCTATCTCATCATCTGTGCTGGCGGCCTTTGGAGACGATGAAGGCTTCCTCCTCTCATCCGTAGGTACAGACTCAGCTTCTGTTGTAGAGACAACTGTTCATGTCTACTTTTCATCCAATCCTGTGGAGATTAGGATATTGCTAACAGAACAAGAAATTGCATCCTGCCTATTATCAGCTGGCCTGACAGATGTACTGGTGCATGGAAACGGAGGTGGTGGCATAGAAATAGATATAAAAATAAGATTGTCTTTCTACACGGCTGGCAAAAATGAGTCTCCCAGCATATTACAGCATACATATTCAATCTTATTTTAACTTAGTCCTCTCTGTTATGTGTTAGAACTTCCTTTTCTTCACATTGATATGATTTGATTTAAGATTTATTTATTTATTTATTTATTTATTTATGCATTTAGAAACAGAGTCTTCCTATTTAGTTTAGATTGGGTTTGAGCTTATTGTGTAACCCAGGGTGACCTCAAACATTGCAGGCATCCTCCTGCTTCCACCTCCTATGTGCTAAGATTACAGGACACGCCACCACACTGGCTAATGATTTATTTGTTTCATAAATGATAATGTGCAGTTGTTACTACAGGATTAAAGAACTAGGTTTC
>NW_004524705.1:7130687-7137558 GCF_000260255.1 Octodon degus | reverse complement strand
GAGATTGAACTCAGGCCCTTGTGCTTGTCAGGCAAGCGCTTATTCTACTGAGCCATCTCCCCAACCCCTGAAGAACCAGGGAAATGAAAAATAGTACTTTTCTACCCTTGAAATAGCCATTCATGTATGTTATTGTTCAATGTATATTATTCCAAACATTTTAATGGTCTTATAGACATGTATTTATTATTTTATAATCAATAGCACAAATATATACATAATAGTATCATATATTAACTTTTTGTTTCTTTATTTAAAGAATAGGTCTCAGATATTTTACAACAATGATAGAAGCAGGGATGCCTTAATCTTTTAATATCGCCTTGATATTCCATATTGTGGATTCACATATTCCTTTTGATGATATTCAGGCTGTTTCTAAATTATTGTCACTTCAACTAATGTTCAGTTGGACATTTTGAGGATAATGCTTTTAATTTTTAAGACTCACATAGTGCTAAAAATGGCTGACTGTAAAAAAGAATAAGTCCCTGCTTCAGGAAAAATTTATGAACCAGAGCTTTTAAAAATAGATATTTTGCAAGATTGCTCTTCAGACACTTAACCCTATTTCCTCCTTGCTATAGCATATTGGCATAAATTTCATCAAAAATGTTTTGAAATAGTATACTCATGATGTCTTATTTCTTATTAGCCATTATTTACCAAAAACAATATTAGAAAATATTTCATGGATTGAGTATGGTTGAATGCCTTGTAAATGGCTACTTGAAATTCATTTTTACATTTTTCATGACCTATTATACTAATTTATCTAGATGTGGAAGTTACATTAGGGCCATTACTAGAAGATGAAGATAAATTTCACAATAGCTGGACTTTTCAGATTATAGCTATAGACTATTAAGTAGTCCAACAGTGTTTAGCTTGCAATGTCTAAATTTTAAGTAGCTCTTCCCATTTCTTTTCCCCACAGGACATGTATTCAAGTTGGACAAATGTGGCAAATTCTGCCCTTATCCTAACTGAAAAACTAGCCACTAGCAAATTAGAATTCAGCAGATTTTATGTGTTATTTACTTGTTACTATTTTTATGAGTGGGCTGGTTCTTCTCTTCCTGTTGTGGCCTTCTCTAAACTGAGACATAGTGCACAGTTATATTTTGTCTTTAATCAGTCATTTAATTAAAACTTAAGCTCTCAATCCTTTTTATTTCAATGGCTGTAAATAATGGTGTTGTATCTTCGTGCTTTTAATTTTGTATTGATTCAAGTCACTTAAATTAAATGAAGGGAGACATTTGGGACTGACATAAATGGAGTAGACATTTATATGTGCAAACTGGGTAACTACACTTCTAACATCCATTTGTTTCTATATCTGGCCAAGAATGTGGAAGCAGATGCAGCAATAATTGTCACCAATGTTTTTTAAAAGTTAGATTATATTGAAAGCCCTTCCAGACAAATTTGAAGAAGGCAGTGCAGTTGACATTAATTGACACAACCTCTACTTCAGAAATTACAGCCAACTTATATGATACAAGACAATAAAATATTGTTTAAATCTGTATTTTATTTATTTTTTATCTTATTTTATTTTTTGTGGAACCAGGGATTGAACTCAGGCTCTTGTGTTTGCCAGGGAAGCCCTTATTCCACTGAGCCATCTGCCTGGCCCCAAAACCTGTATTTTAAAGAGACATTCAATTTTAATATTGTGACCTTTCAAAATGATCATTCTCTTAAAAAATTAAAAAAAAAGCAAGATAGATCATGGCAATTTCATGACAGATAAAAATTTGAGTTTGGACTTAAATTTTTCTCAGAATTTTTTTTTTTTTGAGCAAGTTAATCTCCTTTAGATTTGATAGGGGGTCAGAGAAACAGTATATAGCAAAAACATTTGCAAAGTAACTTTCAAGTAGTAAAACCTAAAACATAAATTATAAAAATTAAATAGCGTAAGGGCTGTTCTATGGATTTCTGTCTGTCTCGATCTTTTGCCTGCTTAGAAGCAGCAATGAGGAGCTTCCTAGCCACAGTTGAATCTTCTACTCCTTACTTCTAGTATTTATTTGAAAAGTTAGCTTTTGATATGCTTCTGCTGTTTATAATAGCCAAAGTGGCCCACCACAGTGATGCCAGAAGCAGATGTGTGTTTTGCCCTCCATCACTTCCAGGTACAGTATGGGCCCAAGCACACCCAAGACTGAGTAGGTTCTTGGGGTTGTGGGACTTGGGCACGATCCAGTGTAGTGCCAGTCTTGGTGGCCATGGGACTTCTTTACTAACACCTTACATGCCATAGTATAAAGGGACAGCCACAAGCCCATCTCAGCAGTAGGTGGCCCACAACTGTGCAGGCCTGAGATCTTTCTCTGTTCTGTGCTGATATGGGAGGCCTGTGGGCTCAGACTGTGACACTGCAATGACGGTGGTGGCCAGTGGGAGGACCTCAGAACCTGGCTGGGTCTGCTCTGTCTCTATTGAGTCTTCCCAGAGCTGGGCAGAATTCTGTGTTATTTGAGCACAGGTAACCGTAGACGAACATTTGAGTCTATCTCAAGCCTGGGAAGAAGCTCAAAAAGAAAGATTGCTCTTCGTATGCACTCTCCTGATTCATCCTAAACAATACACAGACTGTACATCTGGGACAATCCTGAGCTCGGATTGCCCTCTAGTGCTAACAGAACGACAACACAATCACAACAAACTCCCAGTAGTGCAGAGCCTGAGTGCCATTTAGTGCTACAATAACCGATGTAACTACAGACTTGGAGAAAGTAGGCAAGCTGCTTAGAATTCCTGGAAAGAAAGGCAAAAACAAAGTCAGGTTAGGAAGACTGAAATAAATACCTAATCATTGAATACCTAGATGATGTCACATTCTAGTAAGTATCAAGAAACTTCAGGGAAATATGACCTTCTATAGCTATTAAAATAAGGTCCTAGAACCTCATCATGTAGTAACCACTATGGATGAACTTTTATTTATTTTTTTGGGGAACCGGGGATTGAACTCAGTCCCTTGCGCTTGCCAGGGAAGCGCTTATTCTACTGAGCCATCTCCCAGGCCCCTAGGCTGAACTTTTAGATGTAGAATTTAAAACCTTTACTTGGAGGAAACTTAGTGAGCTTCAAAAGAATACAGGGAAATTATTTAATGCTATAATTAAAAAAATCTTAAAGAAATGAAGGCTGGGGCTGGTGAGATGGCTCAGTGGTCTAAAGCACCTACTTAGAACAAGCTAAGCCAAGCAAAACACAGGGACCACGGTTCAATCCCCCAGCACCACATGCCAGCCAGCCCTGCCCCCTGGTGGGCTGAGCTGGCCACACACACACACACACACACACACACACAAAATAAATAAATAAATAAATATTTCAAAAAAAAAAAGAAATGAAGGCAATCAAAAATAGATTAAACAAAATTTTTGAGCTGAAAAACACATTAAGTAAACTTAAAAATGTGATAGAAAGCAACAATGTCAGGACAGATCAAACAGAAAAAAGAATTGACAGACTCAAAGACACTCACTTGGAAGATACACAGAGAAGAAAAAAATGGATAAAAAAGAAAAAGGATGGGGCTGGTGAGATGACTCAGTGGTCTAAAGCACCTACTTAGAACAAGCTAAGCTAAGCAAAGCACAGGGACCGCGGTTCAATCCCCCAGCACCACACGCCAGCCAGCCCCGCCCCCTGGTGGGCTGAGCTGGCCACACACACACAAAATAAATAAATAAACAAATTTAAAAAAAAAAAGAAAAAGGAATTTTGTGATAGATTTAAAAGAAAATATTTGAGCGCTTGATATTTAAAGGAAGGCAAAAATGTAAAAATAGCTGTAAAACATTAAAATAGAACATAGAAGAAAATATCAAAAGCTCAGAGACTGATACAAATAATTCCAGGGACCTCAAGGTCAGAGATCATTGGGTACATTTAACTCAACTTGGCCTCCTCTAGAATACTTTGTGATCAAGCAGTCAAAAATGCAAGAGAAAGGGAAGATTCTTAAGGTTGCAAGAAAAAGGAAAAAATACATAATGTCCCATTTGAGGAAAATTACAAAATATTAATAACAAAATATTAATGAAAAAATATTAGTGAACTTAGTCTGACCCCACATTAAAAGATTATTCACCATGATCAAGTGGGACTCATCCCATAGATGTAAGGATGTTTCAGAGTATGCAAATAAACACGTCATTCATATCGAAAGAATAGATGACAAAAATTATATCACTGCAGTAGGGACACGATGAAATATCTTACTTCAGTAAAAATAGCTGCTATCAACAAGACTAAAAATGTTAAGTGCTGGCAGAGATATGGAAGAAAGAAAAAGCTTGTACAGTATGAAAGGATATGTGTATCAGTGTAGGAACTGTGGAAAAAGTATAGTTTCCCAACAGGTCAAAAGCAGAATCACTAGCGATCCCAGCAGTGGTGATATAGGTAGAGGAAGGAAATTGGGGTGTGAAAGAGACATTTGCCATTGTGGGATCATTGCAGTACTATTCGTAGTATCCAAGGTATGGAAACCAGCTCAGTGCCTGTCTGTTGGCGAATAGTGATAATATGCGCAAAAGTACTATTCAGTCATGAAAAGAATGAGGTCTTGTTAGGAGTACGATGGAACTCACAATTATTATGTTAGGTAGAGTCAGTCAGATGCAGAAAGACAATGGCCCCGCGATCTCATTGAAATGTGAATGTCATAGGGGGCCAGGGAGATGGCTCAGTAGAATAAGTGCTTGCCTGGCAAGCACAAGGGCCTGAGTTCAATCCTTGGTTCTGAAAAAAAGAAAGAAAGAAATAAAGAAAATGATGCTAACAACTGCCTAAACGGTCACTGACAAAGGATCTACAAAGTACCACACAGGATTTCAGGATAAACCCTGAGGGGATTTGACTGACCTTGTCAGATACTAAAGTTACATCGCTTGATATATAGGTCTTGCTTTATCTTGGTCTTAACCATCTAGCAGAAAAGTATAAAAACGAGGTATAAGGGGTGAAGCCATGTTGGTACGCTGGGCTGTTAAGGGCTCAGGTTAACAACTTACAACATTGCCGGTCCTGTGGGTGGCCCGCTACTCTTATGGACTGCTGAACTGTGTTGGAAAATTTTGCTGAATTCAAGTACCTACAACATTTACATGATAATAGAATACCTTCTCTGACAAAACTAAACAAAAAAAGGATGCAAATGAATGACCATTTTGAATCTGTATATTCAAAATAGTTAAGATAGATTTACAGATACATTCTCTTAATTCAATGAATAAGATTTGCTCTAATAGTGTTTGGGATGTCATATCTGCATCTTGTACAATGAATAACCACTGAGACAACAATGTATGTATGTGCAATGTATGTATGTATTTATTTTTATTTATTTTATTTATTTGTGTGTGTGTGTGTGTGTGTGTGGCCAGCTCAGTCCACCAGGGGGCGGGGCTGGCTGGCTTGTGGTGCTGGGGGATTGAACCGAGGCCCCTGTGCTTTGCTAAGCTTGTTCTAAGTAGGTGCTTTAGACCACTGAGCCATCTCACCAGCCCCTGCAATGTATTTATTATTGAAACTGTCTCATTGCTATTTGTTTCTCAATAAAATTATTAAAAAATAAAATGAAATTAAAAAACAAAATAAAGAAATAAAGAAAGAAATGGAAGTGTCATAAAAATGTTGATTTTACAGAAGGTGGGGATACAAAGGTGGTTACTAGAGCTGGGAAATTAGAGGAGATGAGACATGAGACTATGTCAAGCACTGAGCAATAATTGACAGCAGGACAGGAGTAAGAAACTTTGATGCAGTACTGCACAGCAGGGTACATGTAGATAATGAAAATGACTGCATCTCAGAAAGCTGGCAGGGACAATTTTGAGCCTTCACCCTAAAGAAATTATAAATGTTTGAAGAGGTAAATATGTTTAATCTGGTTTAAACACTGTGCCATGTATAACATGTATTTAAATATTATATGGACCTTCCTTAATATGTACAATTTTTATCTGTTGGTTAAAAACAAATTTCAAGGTGACTATGATGATAACCTGCTATATATTTTCAAAAGTTTAAAAGGAAAACTTTTGAGTGGCTTTATCATAAGGGAGTGATAAATGTTTGATGATACCTTTAACTTGATTTAAACATACATTGTATATATGTGCCAAACATCACATGGCACTCAACTAACATACAGTCTTTAGGTTTTCATCAACTAAACTAAATTTAATTAAAGGGAAGTACAGCTGTGTGACTGTGGGTTTCACAGCACTCTGCAATGTGTTAGTTTGAAGGAGGAACAGGAAACCAGCTAACCTGAAAGCTCCCTAGAGAGAACTAATTCTATGTTTGCTGAGAGACCTTCAAGGCTCTACAGCACAGACCCCAACAGCTCCGAGCTGCCTGAGTGAGGCAAAAAGATCTCACAGCACAACTTGGCTCATCAAACCACGTCAAGGAACACTTTCCCGCTGGCCTTGTAGCTGTAACTAGGCCTGAACATTTTTAGTGACAGACCAAAGTTTTTGTTTTTAGTTTTTTGCTCTTCAAATAAACTTTGTAGTTTTAACAAAAGAGTTTACTTTATCTGTATGCTTTGGAATTTGTTTAAGGTTATTCCTTAATGCTGGAGAACTTGTTACAAAGATGGAGTAACTGTCACTTTCAAGGTTATTTTGAACTGTAGTTTATGTATCTTTGAACGGGCCAAGACATCATTAATCCCTAATTGTACAGCACACTTTCCACAGTCAAAAACACCACTGTGGTTAAATTTAAAAAATGGGAGGTAGGGGCTGGTGAGATGGCTCAGTGGTCTAAAGCACCTACTTAGAACAAGCTTAGCAAAGCACAGGGACCGCGGTTCAATCCCCCAGCACCACATGCC
>NW_004524705.1:7124214-7130587 GCF_000260255.1 Octodon degus | reverse complement strand
GGGCTGAGCTGGCCACACACACACACATAAATAAATAAAAATTAAAAAAAAAAAATGGGAGGTGGCCAATGTGTTAATTTGAGCAAAATGTGGTTTTACATAATTTTAAATTTAATGAAATTTAATTAAAATGTCAAAATTATTTCTTTAAACTACGTTTAGAAACCAAAAGAGGTCAAGCGAAGTCCAAAAAAGAAAAGAAGTACTAAAAATAGAGACAGAAATCAGTGACTTTAATGGCAGAAGACTTTTAAAGAAAAATGAGGCCAAATTTATTAATAAAACTGATAAACTTCCATCTTTATTGATTAAAACAAATCCTGAAAGGAACTAAGTTTCCAATATCAGGAATAAACGAGGGACATAGCTGTAGATTTTATAGACTTTCTAAAAGGACAAAGATGATATGAATAATAATATGCCCATGAATTTAGTGATTTAGGATATTGACAATTTCTCCAAAGGACCTAAATCACCAAAAATGACTCAACATGAAAGACAACAGTGAAATAGATCTATACAATAAAGGCCCTTAATTTTTAGTTGAAAATCTTTTCAAGAAGAAAATTCGAAGGAAAATCTCCTTTTGGAATGAAAAGTTCAATAATATTTTAATATCCTCGTAACAGAACAAAGCAGATGACCACACTCTCCTTATGTATGTGAAAAAAGAATTTATCAAAATCTGATACCTAGTCATGATAAGAAAACCACAAACAAAATAACACAAGAAGGAAACTTTTACAATATAATAAAAGTTGATATATCCCTTATAAAAGCAACATAATACTCCATAACAAATGGCAGAATATTTTCTCCATAAGAACAGAACAAATTAATGTTACCTTTTCCTACCACTTTTGGTAAGAGGCAGACAGATTTGAAAGAATAAAGTAAAACCAGTTGTATTCTGCAGATAACATGATATATATATTTTAAAAATCTAAGTCATTTTTCTGTTTCTGGAGCAAAATCTCAAACTCCAACAATTTAGACAAGGAGAGTTTTACTGTGACTATGGTTGCAGATTGTTAAGTCCGTGGCTGCTTGGATCCATGGAAAAAATGGCATGGTGGGAGGGCATAGCAAAGTAAAACTGCTTGCACAAGGAAGAGTGGAAGCAGAGAAAAGTGGAAAAGGAAGGACCAGGGACAAGAATAAACCCTTCCAGGTCATGCCCCTAATGGCCCACCTCCTCCAACCAGGTGCTACCTCCTAACAGCACGCTCAGCTATGAATTCAGAAATGAATTCATCTGCTTTATGAGTCCAGTGTCCTCCCAATTCAATCATCTTCCAAATGTTCCACTTCTGAACATACCAGGTTTCTGAGGGGCATCTAAACCATAGCACCAAGAATCTCTTAGACCAACAAATTGGTATCACAAGGCCACAGGATACAAAATTAACATAGAGAACTCAGTTGTTTTCTATATAGTAGCAATAAATCAAAAACTAAAGTAAGATTTACCGAAGAGATATTTATATGATCTAAAATCATGAAATAAAAATAAAAACAATAATGTGAAATGTTTATAAAAATAAAGACAATAATATAAAATGCACTCTATACTTAAGATACACACAAAAATTATAAAATATTGATGAATGACTAAAATATAATTATGAGTAGGAAAAGTTAATATTAAGGTAATAATGCTCTTAAAATGAATCAATTCATTCAAAATAGTCAAAAACAAGAACTGGCAAGATAGTTCAGCAGACTAAGTGCTTGTTTAGGCAAGTGCAGGGCCCAGTGTTCGATCCCTGGTACCACACACCACACCAGCTCTGCCCCCAGGTGCACTGAGCTGGCCATTGAGCCTGGGCCTGGTGGTGCTAGCCTGTAATCCCAGCTCTGGGGAGGCTGAAAACAGGAGGATCACTGTGAGTCCGAACTGTGTAGTGAGACCTTGTACCAAATATGTTTTTAAAAAATCATAAATTCTCATCAGGCTTTATAGAAGAAATTGATAGATATTAATATATTTTGTGGGGGTCTAGCTGAGGAGCCAGACCATACAGGTGTGCTCTAGAGGGTGTATTTCTTCGTGGACTCTCTGTTTTCCTTTCTTCTGGCCACCATGAGATGAGCTGCTTTCCTTTATCTAGCATGAGCTTGTTCTGGGATGCTTCTGCTTTGGAATCAGCCAACAACAGACTCAAAGTTCTGAAATCATGAGCCAAGATAACCCTTTCATCTTTAAAGTTATGAATGGTAAGTATTTTCTACCAGCAAGAGAAAAATGTTACAAGAGAGATGGGATTTTTGGTTGTAACCCAACCATGTTACTTAGAAGCTTTTGGACTTGGTTTGCAGAACTGAGGAAAAATTTAGAGAATCAATAATTACTTTCCAATGACCATACAGAGTTTGTATCTCAGAAGCACAAATGTCTCTGACATACTCTGAATCTCCCATGTTTATATTATTTTGAAAATCTATGAAGACACAAACCAAAGTAAGATTATGTAAGAACAACAAAGTGAAGCAATCATCCACTCCTGTAATCCTACAAAAGTCTGCCTAAGAAAGTTTTTATTAAATACAGATATTATATTAGAGCTCTAAAATCAAACATGCAATCAAAAATGGACAATTAAAATGAGTAGATACATCTCAAGGGGGAGAATTACAAATGGTCAATAAGACAAGAGAAAGATGGTCACCATTTTGGCCATTAGAGAAATGCAAATCAAAACAGCACTGAGATTTTATCTTACTCCAGAAAGAATGGTGATCACTAAGAACTCAAAAACAATAAATGCTGGAGAGATTGGGAGCGAGAGAAAAGAACCTTTTTACATTGTGGGAAGGAATGTAAACTAGAACAGCGGCCATAGAATTCTGTACGGGGAGTTCTCAAAAAACTAAAAATAGAAATAGCACTTGACTTAGCTGAACTACTTCTGGGTATCTTGCTGAAAGAATTACAAAGACATCATATTACAGTGATAAATGCACACCCATGTTTGTAGCAGGTCAGCTCATAATAGGTTTCGGGAAGGGCCGATATGTTTATGAACAGATAAGTGAGCCATGAAAATACTATATATATATATGCTGGAGTACTATTCAGTCATAAAGGGTGAAGGGTAAATTTGAGTCATTTGTGAAAATGGATTCATATCAAGACCATAGTGCTAAGTGAAGGAAACTGGAAACGTGGTTTCACTGATAGAAACAATCCACAAAGAACAAACCAAAAGAAGGATGGTAGAAAACAGAAAAGCAGACTTTGTGGACTGAAAAGAGGCAGTGGGGATGATGGATTAGAGAACTAGAAGCAGGAGGGCAGCTGGAAGGATTAGGGCAGGATAGGAATGTGCACAAAATTCCCAGGCTGAATGTAACCACTGTGTATCACAAATATACGGGGTAACAAAGAAGATGCACATTATTTCCAATAGTTAAACCTTGAAAGTCAAACCTTGAAATACTCTCCAATGCTTGATACTTCTTTGGTTAAAAAAAAAAAATTATGCAAAATGAAACTCCCATTTCTAATCTGTCAACAAAACAAAAATACTTTTAATTTCTGCTTTAAAAATCCATACCAGCTCAGCGGGTTAAAGTACCTGCAAGCAGGCACAGGGGCTGGGGGCTCAATCTCCAGGCCTGCTGTGCCAGCCCCACCCCTGAGGCTCACTGAGACAGCAACTGAGATTGGGCATGGTGCTGAGCACCTGTAATCCCAGCTCTTGGGAGGCTGTAAACAGGCAGATCACTACGAGTCCTGTCTAGTAGTGGGATCCTGAACACCCTGTAGATGCTTCCCTAAAATACAGAAAAAGAAAAGAAAAAAACAATTACCATATTACTTGGCTCTGAATCACTGTTTTTGACTTTGAATTTAGGAAGCTGCATTTCATTGGGAATAACTAGAAAAGATTTGTTTTTATTATTGTTTAGTAAAGTTGAATAAATGTCCTAAAATTCAGGTTTTCATATAAAAGTTTTTCAAATTATAATAAAAGCAACTGGGTAAAATAGAGTTAATAAGTAATATTAAAAAGCCTCCAAAAACTTTGTTATATATTAACAATAGATCATTTTAAAAAGTGATTTTAAATTTGAATATAATAGAAATTCATTAAATCAATGATATTTATAGCATTCTCTTCTTGAGAAAATAGTTTTAAAACCTATTTTACTATGATATACCTAATGATGCCTAATAAATATCTTTGACAAAGAGTTGAGATGTATTTAAAAAGCAATCAAAAGGTTTAGAAGTGCAGTTGTTATGAAAGATAGCTTTATACATGTCCCCAACTTTATCTCAATAGACTTTATCTCAATCAAAATCACCCACAGCAAAAGGACCAATGGCATGGTCCATGATAAATCTTCCTGAGAAGAGTTTTAGAGAAAAACCTTCATTATATGATGTAACATTTGATTCATCACGTGAACTAGAGAAAGCAACTTCTTGTGTTTGCTAGCTTAAATTATAATTTGTGCTTTAATTCTGGAATGACCCTGTCTTTCTTGTGTTGCTCACATGGTAAACGTTGGCGGGATTCGCCAGCCTCTTTCTCTGTTTTCTACACATGAAATTTCTCACCCCCTTAGGGCTATCTCCATCCAGGGCAGTCTCCTCTCCCTCCCACCTACACCGAGCCAGAACATTTTCTTTTTCTTTCTTTTTTTTTTTTTTGACATCAGTTATTTTTATTTTAAAGAAAGAAAAAAAGAATAAAAACAGTGGTACAAAATCTCAAAACAAGATTTTAGGAGAGTAACAATGGTTAGTACATTGTGTATTGTTAATGCCAAAGTAGTTTATCATATTACAAGATATAGGCAAGAAATAATAAACAAACAACATAGGTACAAATCTCTGGTTTTTTTTAAGTCAACAGAAAATGGAAATATACTTTTTAAAGTTTCTAATACTAGGAGAAGATATCATACAATGTCTTTTTAAATAAATTGTAAGTCAAAGATACAGTACAAATCTTAGAACAAAAATTAAGATTAAGTAGTATTCAGAAAATCAAATGTTTCAAAACAATTAAACTAAGAAAAAGTTTTCATGATAGCAAAGAAGTACTAAGAGCAAAACATAAGATAAATACTAGAATGGCAAGTAAATGACCAGCACTTCTAACAGTTTGAGGATAGGATATCACACAAAGTTCTAGTGTGTTGTGGACATGCATAATGACCATAACAGTTACTGGTGGCTAGGCGTCACTTGTGGAACTGAGCTACAGCTATTTCTTTGAAATCCACCCTGTAGACTCAGTGGAATCATGACCCATAGGGTGGAAGAGAAGTCCATTTGTAGAGTGTGCTGATGGAAATATTCTGCTGCTGAACACAAAAGAATAATTGAAAGACTACTGTTGTATACCTCTTATTCTCCTCTGTTTGTTTGCCCTATTTGGCGGGTTCTTTCCATTCTCATTCATGGGGCTATGATCAATTTGCTTCCTCTCTAGAACATCATTTAGTAGTCTGTGTAGGCTTGGCTTTGTCATCATGAAATTCTTTAGTTGTTCTTTGTCATGGAAATATTTCACTTTCCATTATATTTGAAAGAGAGTTTTGCAGGATAGATCAGTCTGGGTTGGAATTTGTTTTCTTGCAAGACTTGAAGTACTTTGCTCCATGCTTTTCTTGACTTGATGGTTTGTGAAGAAAAATCTGCCGTTATTCTGATGGGTTTTCCTTTAAATGTGATGTTTCTTTTCTTTAGCCGAGCCAGAACATTTTCCTGCAGAATCTTTTTACAGATTTCTCTGCATGCCTGAGTGAGAGATTTCGATGCATCAAATTCCAAGAAGAGAAAATGAGCCATTTTTTTATTTAACATGACTAAATTTTAAACTCTCCAATAATATTTTAATTCAAAAATATTTTAGCCCATTTTATGAGAGTCATTATAATGGGTATAATTGTGCTAAGGATCAGTGAAGTGATATGGTTGGTTATTGAATGACTGAACAAACAAGAGAAAAGGAGGCTGAGCTTACGCACAAAAGCATTCTAATGCTGGAATGTGACAGGCATTAGGGGTGTTCAACAATCCATCAAGTCTCAAGAGAATGTAAGTGAATTGATCACATGAGAACTAAACTGAGACAGAAGTGGCTGATCCGATGTGTAAGTCTCCCAAGGATTTGCTAAGAGAAAATATTTCACAGTAATAGGATTTCAATATGTTTACTTACTTAATTTGGACAGGTCTCTTAGGCAGATTCTCTTTAGGTAGAGGTTAACATAATCTGAAATTAGTTTTGATCTATTGTTGAGGAGGCTAGCCTTCCTCTTTTATTTTTTTATTTTATTTTATTTTATTTATTTATTTATTTATTTATTTATTTATTTATTTATTTATTTTAGTGTGTGTGTGTGGCCAGCTCAG
>NW_004524705.1:7116927-7117694 GCF_000260255.1 Octodon degus | reverse complement strand
ATTCAGCTGTGTTTGGTTGGAACACTCTGTATATGTCCACCAAGTCCATTTGTTTCAAGCTCTGGTTCAGTTCTGTTATTTCTTTGCTAAGTTTTGGTCTGATTGACCTATCTTTTGGGAATAAGGGGGTGTTAAGGTCTCCTGTTACACTTGTGGTATTAGATATTAGATTTTTCATGTCCATTAAGATTTGCTTTATATAGTTGGGTGCTCCCATATTTGGTCCATACATATTTATGAGTGTTACCTCTTCCTCTTGAGTTTTTCCCTTAACCAGTATATGGTGTCCTTCTTTATTTCGCTTGATCATTGTTGGTTTGAAGTTGAGACTGTCTGAAAATAGGATTGCTACCCCTGCTTTTTTTCTGAGGTGCTGGGTAGTGTAATATTGTTTTCCATCCTTTGACTTTCAAACTATGAATGTCTTTATGAGTTAAATGTGTTTCTTATACATAGCATATTGTTGGATTTTGTTTCCTAATCCACTGTGCCACTCTATTTCTCTTAGTTGGTGAATTGAGTCCATTTACATTGATGGTTAGAATTGAGATGTATTGACTTACGATTGACATGGTATTTACCTGCTGTCGTTTACTCCTCTTTCTCCTGTGTTTAATTCCTTTCCCTATTTAGTTGGCTGCTTCTGATCACATTCGTGGAGTTCTGATCGTTTTGGTCCCTCTCTAGAACATCTTTCAGGAGCCTGTGTAGGGTTGGCTTTGTCATCACAAAATTCTTTAGCTGTTCTTTGTCATGAAAGTATTTCA
>NW_004524705.1:7100393-7116622 GCF_000260255.1 Octodon degus | reverse complement strand
GTTACCTGAATGTCAGATTGTTTCCTCATATTTGGGAAGTTTTCTGCTATTACTTCTGCCCACATTTTTTTAATGTCATTTGTGTTGACTCCTTCTTTCTCATTGATGCCTATTAGTCTCACATTGTTCATCTTTATGTCATCTTGCAGGTGATGCATTATTTTTTCCTGCATCCTAGTTGTTTTTAAGAGATCCTTTCTTACCTTTTCACTAGCTGCACCAGCGTCTTCTAGATCTGAAATTGTCTTCACTTTCACTTAAATGGTTTTGCGAGCTTGTGATTGAGATTTTAAATTCCTCTATATTTCTTTGCCTCTGCTTCATGTGATCTATTTTTTTCCTGTATTGCTTATTCAAGGAATCTGTCATTTTTCTAATCTCTATGTTTTTTTTTAAATCAATGTCTTTTTTAGAAACAGTTATTAATTTTCAGATTGGGTTTCCTCCCTATGTTTCTGTAGTTGATTCCTTATTTCAGATGCTATGAGTTCAGAGAATTCTTTTCTTCTTTCAGAAAATTCCACTCTGCATTCCTCTATAACTTTCTGCTGTTGCTTATTTACTATCGATGCTATTAATTCATACATTTGAGCTGAGCTAGTGTCCTCTATACTTGTTTTGGGTGGCCACTGGGTTTCCTCCATATGTTTCTGCATTTGACTCTTTACTGCAGATGTTATTAATTCAGAGATTTCTTTTTTCATTTCCACTCTGAGTTCCTCTACACCTTTTTGCAGCTGTTTCTTTATTTCAGAAGCCATTGATTCTTTGATTTCAGCTGTGTGATTCCCACTTTGTTCTGTGTTAGTGTCCTCTGCACTTTTTATGGGTGGGCTTGGGTTCTGAGAGTGCATTTTGCTCCTTCTCATTGTCATTTTGTGTAGCACTGTCTTCTCACCTTTGTTGTAGATCTTTAGTGCAGTTATAACCTTAGCACCTACTGAAGTTCAGGTGCAGATCTACAAAATTTGGATTAATCCAGTTGTGCCTGGCTTGGGTTTGGCTGCTGTGCTCAGGTCTATCCTGCTGCTGCCCTTGGGGGTGAACCTGTTGTTCCCCCTGGCAAGTTGTTCTGCTCCTGGACTACCTGGGTATTTCTGTCCCTACACTCTCTGAAGGGATTGCAGCAGCAGGGTTTCACCCCAGACCTGTATGTCAGGCTTGAACTGAATCTGGAGAGGACAAGTTGAAGTAGTGGGGAGAGGCAGCTCTCCCACACACTCACTGCACCTGGGCTAGGATTGGATCTGGGGGTTCCCAGAAAGCGGCAGAAATTCCTACTTAGTCGAGCTGGGTGGAGGAGTTGCTGCGGAGTGGTGTGGGGCATCCCAAGGGGGTTGAAGGGGGTATTTTCATTGAATGGTAAAAATATGGTAAAGAGAATTTCCCTTAAGTGAGAATATCACACTTTGTTTGGCAATGAAGACAAATTCAGTGAAAACTTGTTTGGGTGCAAGGATTTTCTAACTAAAAATAATAAATTGTGCTTTATCTTTCCAAAAATTGTTTTTCTCTTTGAAGATGAGAAATATGATGTGTCCTTTTCATTACATTTCCATCCATTTCATGACTAAGATTCCACTGAAACTGGAAATATAAAGAAGAAAAACATTAACATTGTACTTTTTTTTGTATTATTATTTTTTATTTTTTTGTATTTTAGCGAAGGGTCTACAAGGTGTTCAGGGTCTCACTAATATATTGGACTCATAGTGATCCACCTGTTTACAGCCTCCCAAAAGCTGCAATTACAGGTATTTGCCACTATGCCTAGTTTCAATTGCCATCTCAGCATGCCCCCGGGGTGGGGTCTGTATGGCAGGCCTGGGGATTGAATTCCTGGCCCATGAGCCTGCTTGGAAGACCGTTAATCTGCTGAGCTATTTGGCCAGCCCTATTTTTGTATTTTTGAGACAGGTTCTCACTGTGCAGCTCAGGTTGGCTTTTAGCTCACTTTGTAGCCTGGGCTGGTCTCAAACTCACAGTGATCTTCCTGCCTCGGACTCCTGATTACAGGTGTATACCACCAGCCCTGGCTACCACGATATACTTTCATGAAGCACAGCATTAGATCTGAGCTAAAATATAGTTCAAAGCAAGCACATTAAAAAGATTTTTCAAGTGGTCTTTATAAATCAAATTGAAACCAATACTTTAGAAAGCTAGTTTATATATGAAAAAAAATGAGATCTTAGTAATTGTAGCAAAGTGGATACAACTGCATGTCATTATGTTAAGGGAAATATGCTAGGTGCAGTAGGACAAAGACAGTGTGTTTTCTTCTTATACATAGATGCTAAAGAAACAGACCAGAATATATCCTTAAGGTATTAGGAGCTGAGAGGGCCGGGTGGGAAGGAAGGAGGGCACATTAGGAGTACACAGCACAGCAGCAGATGCACGTGTTCTACAGAGCAGTGAGCACATAGAACAGGCTCACAATCACCCATGATATATTCTACAAATTACTACAAGAGAGGAGTGTGGAGACAGTGTAATGCAGCGAGATGGAGGCATTAATTTTCCTGATTTGACCAGCATGCATACATATATATATATAACGGAAACATCTCATGGTGCTGCAAGTAGCACTACTACCTGCTAATGAAATTTGTTTAAAGCTTAAGGGAAGCGAAGAGTACCCCGATTTGATCATCACATATTGCATACATGTGATGAATTATTACACTGAATCATGTACTTTTGGACAATTAAAATAAAAAATTAATCTAGCTCATACTCTTGATGGTTGCCTTTTCAGCTTGTCTAGCTTTGGAGTGTCATATTTTTTATGTTTAGAGGTAAATTCTTTTTTCAAAAAGATAAGAAAAACTATTACAAAAGTATTGCATATAAACTAGTGAGCAAAAGAAAATATTTATATAAAAAGCAACTAATGAATATTTTTGGATTCTACTAAATAGAGCCCATAAGCCTTCTGTGATATTACATTGTGAGAAAATTTTTTTTCTTGTTCCTTATTAAATTCTGTGGAGTAGTAGTGAATTGAAATCCACTTTAGAGTGAGACACCACATGATGGCACTGTTCACTAAGAAACTACTTGAATCTGAGGCCCTGGAGTTTAGGGTTCTCTATGGGCTCCGTCCCTTGGCTCTGTCAAATCGGTCACCTCTCTCAATGGTTGTTTGACTACTTGGTTCTTAAAGGTGGAAATACTGACTGTCTTTTACTCTGTCAACTCTTTGCTGTATGTACAGTCTATTGGGTGCCCCTCACAGACACTGGAGCAACTTAGAAGCTATGGGACTTGGTGCACTCATTTGTTCCTTTGTGTACTTGTTAACACATGGATAGCACCGAAAGAAAATGAAGAGCACCTGTGAGCCAGGGGGTGGATGCACCATCAGTGTGTGTTTCAGATATGTGTGACAGAGGCTGGTGGGTCGTGGGGCTGAACCAACAGACCACAGCGTGGAGAAACAAGGTATAAAAGCACATAATGCATGAGCAGAATGGGATGGTGGCCAAGGTCACTGAAATCTGAAGGTCAAGATGGCAGAAGTGCTCATAGCCCCTCCCTTCTCCTTTTCTACCATACCCCATTTTATTTGCTAAGGGTCCATCAAGAAATATTTCCTATTCTGTTTGAATATATGCTCAATTACTAGAGGCTTAAAATGTGTATATATTAGACAAATTTTTCTTCAGTTTCCACTTTATAAGAGTAGGTTATATTTCTATCCTGCACAAAGCTTTAGGTTGCTGCTAGATTTTATGATCTTGAGACCATAAGACAATGAATCAAATATTGCTCATCTGCATTTATACCCATACAACCATGCTCTTCTGCATTTATACCCATACAACCAATTATGATCATCTAGCTACATATTAATTTCACACAAAGGGAATTTTGCAAATAATGTGAAATTGTTCCCATGTTGAGTCATTAACGCTCATTTCCCTGGTGGCCGCTACAGAGTTCCAGCAGGTCAGGGATTTTTGTCTGTTGAGTTCACTCAAGGTACCCAAGTTCTTACCACGTGTCTGATATCAAGCAGGTGCTCAGTAAAACAGTTCAAATGAGACAACTTCAAAACAGGTTGGCAGGAGAGTTACAACAATTAATACATTGCATATTGTTGTAGTAGTCATTCGTAGCACAAGATTAAAAAAATCTGGAACCAATCCTCAAAAAAAAAAAAATGAGACAAACAAGCTTAAATATCTCATGGTTTCTCATATAAAACACACCAAATATAAGGATGTAAAGAGCAAAGTAAAAGATGCAATAGGAAACAGGGAGACAGAACTTTCTGCAAAAGAGAATGTGACCAAGAGAAAGAAGGAGGGGAGGGACAAGGGGAAGAATAGAAGAAAGGGAATGAAACAAGAAATAAGATGCGTTACGTACTCCCCACAACTCCCCACATTGAATATAATCATTACATACTGTAAACATGTACTAATAAAAATAAATTTTTTTAAAAGAAAAAAAACCATTTCAAATGAATACATATATATATATTTGGTTGAACTAGGGATAGAACTCAGGCCCTTGGACTTGCCAGGGAAGTGCTTATTCTACTGAGCCATTTCCCTGGCCCTCAAATGAATAAAATTAATAAATCTTTGGTTTTGTACCACCATGACCCAATGAGAAGCTTGACTGTCAAGGAATGTGGTGAAATCCAAGCAGTATGACATTGAAATTAGACTTGGAAGAGTGAAGCCTTGGAAGCATGTTTGGAAACTCATTTGCAAAACGTCTATCTTCCTGATGCATTGTCACTCCACAAAGAATGCTGCCACTATGCATTATAAACACACACTAATAAAAATAAGGTTATATTTCTAATTTGTGATGTTAATAAGCAGAAGATTAAACTGTGTTATACAATTTTAAAAGTAGAGTAGGATTTGTCATTTAATGATCAAAGATCGTTTAGAGCTGGGGATTTCAATGACCTGACTGGAGTTTCATCTTAGTGATGCCAGAGATGAGAGGAGGCGGCGCTCCTGGGTGAGCTGTCTTGGACCTACTCTAACCTTCAACAGTCTTCAGTCATTCATTCCATTCTGGGTGTGACCGAGTAAGGAGCTTCCTAATTGCTGTTGCTATGTTTTCTATAACTGATAATAAACGAATTGCCATCCCTCTGGGCTGGGCATCTGGAAGCTTTCTGCAAGGGGGTGGAGACAGCACATGTTAGTTCTTCTGGCTTCCGAAGGCTGGCTGAAGGCAGGGGAAGCCATGCACTTTATCCTTTGGCATTTTCATTCATGTTTGCGTCTTTGTTATTTGTCTGTTGACCTCCTGCCCGCTCCTTAAGCAGGCCCTGAAAATGGTCTCCCTTCTTAGTCATCAACGGTTGATCCCAGGGCAGCCTCATTCTAAAACATTTATATCTTCACAAAATGGGACTCTAAAAACAAAGGAACATATTTTGGTATAGGAGGCAGTGAGACATGCTGTATGAGACTCGAGGCTCTGGAGCAGAATTTCAGCACTAGAAATCCAACTCTTCCCTCTATGGTTCTGCCACGTTAGGCTAATGACTTAACCTTTTTGGGCTTCAGTACTCTTGGGTGTAAAGTAATGTCTAACCACCAGAGGTCTGCATAGGTAAAGTATCTAGCACATAGTGAGGGCTTTATTAAGGGCCGGAATTTTTAGGCATCAATGAGTGAGAGAAGGAAGTTTTGTGAAGTTCTTGGGGGCTTCCAGCATTCACGACTATTTGCAATTGATCACAGCTTGGGTAATCCATCAGCTTAATCTGTATCCTCCATACCTTAGATCACATGGAGAAGCACATGTAAAATTAAGAGCACACTCTATTTTGGAATTCTCTGAGTGGCCTTTTTTCCCCTATAGGGAACACATTTTCTTTCTTCTCTGCCAAGTAGGGAGTAAGCTATGTTTAGCTTTTCTGGCCAGATAGTCCTCTCTTCACCTAGTAACATATGGGGCTTATGAGCTTAGAAATCACTTCCTTAATGCTGGCTGAGGACTACTGAGGCAGAAAAACATTATGCAGGCCATGCAGTACTATATTTTCAGCATTATTTGCATAAATGAAATGTAGTGTTGCATTTTCAGAATTATTGGCATAAATAAAATTCTTATTTCCCTGGCTTCTGATTTCTATTTTTTCTCATCTTTTTCAATTAATTATATTTTCAAAATGTGAAAGCATAATCTCTTTGTATGACAGAAAATTATACTTGTCACTTAATAGCAAGTTCATTTAGGAATTGAAGGGTGCAAACTCGAATCCATACCTTACAATGCTATCCTATAAACAGGGGTCCCAGACACAGGTTGGATGCCCTACTGAGGTAGCATGGACTCTGGACACTCAATGACTGGCAGAAGGAGCCATAGTTCAGTGAGCTTTTACGGTTGGGTTGTGGGCACCTAGACAGCTAGGAGGCTACTTAGTCCAGAGTTGATGCGAATCACTAGGTCATACAGCAATGCACACAGATGAAAAGATTAGAACTCAGTTAATATAAGTCAACAAGACATCTAAGGTAGATTTTTCTATTTAACCAGCTTAAGGAATGATTATAAAATAATGACAAATGTCTATAAACCTGTCCAAACCTATTTTCTACTCTGAATGAGTTATAATGATTCTACTTTATGATTTAATGCAGATTCAGTATAAACTCTATAATGAGTGACCCTCAATAAGTTCTCTTAGTTAAATCACCCATCAACATCTGTATTTGTCATTAGAAATTGAAAAGTTAAGGTACACCAGCAAGGTTTTTTTTTTTTTTTTTTTTTTTTTTTTTTAATTTCAGAGTTCTGATCTGAGTTCCTCTATACCTTTCTGTTGTTCCTTTATTTCAGATGTTTTTAATTCAGACATTTCAGCTGTGCTAGTGTCCTCTGCACTTGTTCTAGGTGGGCTCAGGACCTGAGATTTTGCTCCTTCTCTTTGTCATTTTGTATAGCACTGTTCTCTGACCTTTGGTGTAGAGCTTTGGTGCAGTTATAACTTTAGCATCTATTAAAATTTGGGTACAAATCTACTAAGTTTGAGTTCATCCAGTTGTGCCTGGCTTGGGTCTGGCTGCTGTGCTCAGCTCCTTCTTGCTGCAGCCCTTGGAGGTGAACCTGTTGTGCCCCTCTGGCAAGATGTTCTGTTCCTGGATTAGGTGGGTGGTTCTGGCCCCTAGTCTCTCTGCAGGGACTTTAGCTGCACAGTTTTACCCCAGTCCTGTATGCCTGGCCTGGGCTGGGTCTGGAGGAATCCAGGGGGTGCAGGAGAGCACAGAAGCTCTTCCACACACTCGCAGGGCCTGGGTTTGGGCAGGTCTCCACCATCGAGTTTTAATTAGAAACATTTATAATGTGTATTTGAGTTTGTGCTTAATAAATAAAATCAGGGAGAGAGTGTGAGGTATGTATGATGCAAATTATGGGGATATTTCAGTTCTTAGGTAAACTAGATAATAAAGACCAGTTTGAGAAACTGAGGTTCAGTTTGAAATAAGGCCAGAAAAATGGTCTTACTTTTAAATTTAGTTAGGCTGCTGGTGATTCACAGAATAACTAAATGAATACAATTTGTACCTGTTTTGATAGATACAAAAGAGGGAAAAAGGTTGCATAGTTACGAAAGAAGCGAATTTAAATGTTGTAGTTAATCCTGCCATTTTACACAATGAATGTATGCTAATTATGATAAAAAATCCTTACATTAAAATATTTTAAAATCTCCTAGCTCTTTTCTAAAGCTCTTCCTTTTCTTTAACTCATCGTATCTTAATGTTAGAGTGGGAATTCTTTTTCTTTTTGAGGGGAAATTCCTGAGAAGGAAAGAATAAACAACTCTGTTTGATAAACACTCTTTCCAATTTTTTATTACAGTTTGATTAAAGCTTTTCATCTTCATGGCTGTATACAGATTGTTTTGTAAATATTCTAGGGATATATGAAAAAAATACATTCTCTGTTAAAAGAGTAAAAGTTTGTTTACATTAAATCAGGTTTATTGGCTGAATTATTACATCCCTCGTGACTTTTTCTGTTTCAGTTTTCTATTAGATTTTGTTAGTCCTGAAGAGTATATCAAAGTTGACTACTATACAATTCATTTTAAAAACTGTATTTGGAGTCTCTGTTTCATGATCCATACTCATGTAAGAGAAGTTGTATTTCCTACCATTGCCTACTGTTCCTCTCTATCTTCTGATTACTGTGTTTCATATTTGTGAAGGAAAATTATGCCAAAGTTGACCTATGTAAAGCACTTGAAAACATCTTTCTGCAAAGAAATTTTCATTCCTGACAAAATATTTCAACAATTTTCTGGTAATCTGAATGGGACTAAGAGCATTCTTAGAAAACACCAATTGTCCATTGGAGCCTAATAATCACCAGCTACCTATTACAATTATTTACATATCTTTTGAAAAAGAAAGTATGCTAAGCAATTATTTAATTGGCCTGTTTAAATCTTCCTTGTAGCAACCCTGAAATAAAACTTGATCCTGTATCAAACTACATGGAAAGTTTTTTCTTGTAACTCTTTGGAGAACACTACACTTGCTGCTCAAAAGAATCATGTTTTGTGACTGAGCTGTGCTTTGAATGTCCCTGAAGGACACATTGTGATTAAGGTTTGCTCCCTGAGGGACCTTTGAGGTAGGGCCTAGGGGAGTGGCTGTGGGTCACGTGGGTGCCTGTGGAAGGTAGTCCTCATGGCCTTGTAGGGGGTTCATATGAGACAGTTGCTACCATACTCTGAGTTTGCCCCCACCCTTCCTGGTTGAGGTGTGGCCGCTGCCTTCTACATGCACCTGTGCCATCGGATGCCACATCAGTGGACGCCTATCTGATTGTGGGTTATAAATCACTGTAACTATGAACTCAGCAAGCTTCCTTTTCCTTCCTAAATGGGCTGTGTCAGTTATTCCAATGACGGAAAGGGGCCAATACACTGCACTTGTTTTCTTTTTTCTTCCTTTTGCTTATAATTTTCCTAACATTTTGTTTCCAACCATTTATTTATAACGTATAGCTGGCAATAGATTGGAACTCCTAATCTAATGACAGATTTAATATATTAATACAGTATAGCGACTGATATGTTGATTTTATTCCTTCCACCCCATTTGTGTTTTTTTCAACTTTTTCTCTTCTCTTTCTTCTTTTGCTAATGGTCTTCTCTTAGGGAAAGGAGGTTGTTTAGTATCCTGACCATTCAGTGGCATCCTCGGTGGCATTCTAGCAGCTGTGCCTGTTGTTGTCACCTTCTGTAAGGATGCTATGTGTGAATCGTGTTAAGTGGCCTAATAACTTCTGTGCTGAACTTCTCATTCTGCTTGTCTCCTCAGTGGTTCTGGAGCTGGGCACATGCTCTCTCCGCCTGGACTTTACAGCGCCCCGTGTCAACTCACTTGTTGGATCATTAGCTTTGCTTGCTTTTTGGTTGGCAAATGACAGGTCTTGGGGTTTCCAAATGATAAGAAGTGAAGACCCCTTCCACCAGGAGACACGCATGGCACGTGTGGAGCAGTCTCCCGTGTTCTCTGATTTTATCCTTGCTCTGTCTTAGTGGACGCCCACCCACTGCTGTGATTGTGCCCACAGCTCTGTGCAGGCTGAGCTGTTTCAAGGGTTTTCTACCTGCTGGTCCTCACGTTGGGGCTTCAGAACTCATCTTCAAGTGGGCGTGGTTCACTGTGTCAGGTGAAGAGGATTATCATGGTGGTGCGAGCAGGTATGGAGGAGGCTGCTGTCCTCACAGAGATCTAGAAGAGGAGTGTGGGGCAGAGAAAGAGAAAGAGAGGATAAGGATGAGGCAGAGGGAGAGCAGTAGCTGGAGGCAGAGGCTGGAGGTAAAATGTTTGAAACTGAACAATCTGCGTCCTTTAATGAGGTTCCACCTCCTACAGTTTCCACCCCTTCCAGATTGCCCATGATGTCATGAATCCATTTGTGAGGTCAGAGCCCTCATCATCCAGTCCAGCCCTGAATGCTGCCACACTGCATACCAAGCACTTAGCACGGGAGCACTGGGGGGATGCAGGATCCATGCCAGAGTATAAGAGCCCTGAGCGTAGGTTGTGGGGCCTCTGTATCAGCTACCATGGAGGAAATGCTGATCAGCAGAGTAGATAAATTCACCAGCTTCTTTGCTGCTCAACCCAAGCTGGCAGAATGTAATGCATGAGTGGTGTAGCCAGCTGTGGTGCATGGCTCAGTGACGGCCTCTGTAGGGCTTTACATCTGGCTGTGTTCCCAAAGCCACATGCACCTGCACAGGACTGAATTGGTGATTGGACTGGGGGTGCACTGTCGCTGACTGGCTAGGAGGGAGCGTGTGCTCAGAAGAGGAGGTCTCTGGGGCTGTGCCCCAGGATGCTCCATCTCCCTCCCCAGCCCCTCTCTTCCCCCTCTGCCTGCTAGCCAGCTTCTGTGATGTGAGCAGCTCGTCCTCTACCACGCTGCTCTGCTGTGACTTGCTCCCTCGGAACCAGCCAACCATGGAGCAAAAGTGGAGCCAAAATGGACCTCTCCTCCTTCAACATGGGGGCACTTATCTGTGACAAAAAAAAAAAAAAAAAAATAACTTGAAAAATTGTAAAAAAATAGACCAAAATAAGTCACTTTGGGAAGGGCCAGCCAAATAGCTCAGTGAAAAAAAAAAAAAAAAAGATAACTTGAAGCTTTTATAGGTAAATGGATGCAACTAGGGATCATATTCGTAAGTGAAATGAATCAGAGCCATGTGTGTCAATGTTATATTGTCTTCCTAGTGTCAGAACCCGAAAGAGTAAATAAATTCTGAAGGGTACAACAGATATGGTAAAAAGGAAAGCACCTGCAAATAAGGAATAAACAATTAGGATGAGGTAAAGGAGAAAAGACAGGAAAAAAAGAAAGGGGGAAAATCATGTGTGTATAGACACAGGACAGGTGAGATGATTGCGCTACTAATGTCTCTGAGTTTTTGAAGGTAGCACTTAATGCTTGAAATGTTTACTGTGAGCAATAATGCGGCTCGCGCTAATCTGAGCAACTACAATGAACACAGCAATGTTCAACATGACAAGCACTGCTGAAGACCTATCATCTTTTAAAAAGGTTGTATCATTTCTAATGTCTCATCTGTTATTTTTCTATTCTCTTCAGAATGAATAAAACAAAACGAGCCTAGGACCGCCTCCCACATGCCAAGTCTGGTGTTGGGTCTGCCACTAGTGGACGTTCAGCTCGTTGGCCAGAGGCCAGCAGCAAGCCTCTCACACAGCTTCGCCTATGCTACTTGTCAGTTCAACTTACTCCTTTCAGTGTCAACGCAAAACATTTAAACATATTTACAGATTGTGAAATCATGACTGCATTATAGTTTAAGACGTTTCTACCGGTCCTGGAAGAAGCTCATTAAGAGTCCCTGCCTATTTCTGCCCCTGGAAAGGCTTTCCAGAGGCATAGCAGATGCACTGGCTTAGAGATGCTGCCTTGTAAGGACAAGGCTTTCCTCTGAGCTGCAGATGTATCTAGGATGGCTAGATTTGGGTGCACTCTGCCTCAGTAGCCGTGTGCTTCCACTGGGTGGGTCACACGGATCTGGAAACCGACAGGCGGAGGTAGGAGTAGGCTCTGCTATGGTTTAATATCAGTTTGTCCTCCAAGATCACGCGTGCTAGAAGCCTGAGGTGATGTAGAAGGTGGTGGTTTATTTAAGTGGTGGGTCTGAGTGGGAGATCATTAGGGACACTGTCCTCAGAAGAGATGAGCGTGTCATGTAGGAACTCTTAGTTATCACAAGAGGGTTCTCACATCCATCTCAATAGCCGCTATGCATGCTGCTGTGTGATTCAGTTAAATAAAAAGACCAAGGCTGGCGCCTCCTCTGTCCTCTCTGT
Source organism: Octodon degus (assembly GCF_000260255.1). Taxonomy (NCBI): domain Eukaryota; kingdom Metazoa; phylum Chordata; class Mammalia; order Rodentia; family Octodontidae; genus Octodon; species Octodon degus. The sequence continues at coordinate 7,104,767 of NW_004524705.1, read as the reverse complement.
TTGGAGAACAATGTGATCTCTTTCTTCCACTACTGTATGATGTCTCCCATGAAGTTTTCACAGATGCTCTTGAACCTTCAGGGCTTTGAGCTAAACAAACTCCTTCCTTTATAAAATTATTTACCCACAGGCATTTTATTACAGTAATGAGAAATGGACAAGTATAGATTTCTTGCCATCATCTTAGTGATTTTTGGGGGAAATTGGACTTTTCTGTCATGCGTTTCTGGAGTTGGTGGTTCTGTAGGTTTTGGTTCCCAGAAGAGAAGTGCTTTCACCAGGGAGCACATGGAGAATCCATTACGCTGAACTTTCAACCATGGCGATTACCCAGCTTCCTTTGGTGATTTTTCTCTCACTGGCAGGACAGATTGACTCGATCACCAAGAAGAGGTGGGATGGGTATGATGTGATGGGGAGAGGGAAGTTGACTGGTGAATAAATGGACAGAATCAGCAGATGTGAGTCAAGAAAACCATCATCATCAGGAAGTCAGACACCTCAGAAATGAGAATCTTGATCATCCCACCAGGAAATGTGTGTACAATTGCAAAGGTGCTTGTTAAGGATGGAGGCAACATGGAAAGGACAGCATGGGAGAGAAATAATGACTATTCGCTAACACTGGCACTGGTGAAAGCCATGGACTCTTATTTTGTCCCATTCTTATAAGTTCTCTTTGGCAATAAGAGCAATCCAAATCCTGGGGAATCTAGAGTAAACCTATCATGTGAAGAAGGAGATCCCACAGGGGCAATGGCAGGGTAGACTGCAGGGCACCCCCAGTCCACTCTAGGGCCAAAACACTCCTTCCTCTCTCTGCTTAGGGGGGTTAGCTGTTGATGGCTCACAGGTGAATGGTTTCCTTGCAATTGCCCTCAACCAAGGGAGCTGTGTCCACTCCAGCGATGTTTATATATAATCATTAGTCTATACTTAGGCACAAAGGGCCAGAGCTTCCACCAATTCAGGACATCTTGGGAGCATCGTGTCAGCTTCAGAGGCCTCTGAGCAAGTGACTGAGACTTCCTGCCACTGAAGAGAGCCCCTTTGCCTCATCCTACCACTCTCACTCCACTGGAGGAATCGCTACAGACTCATGAGCACAGCAGCACTCATTCTCCGTTCTCTGATGCAGGGTCTGTTTCCTACCCAATTCGAAGGTGGCAGAGTATTTATTTGACTTTTAAAAATGATAAGGAATGGGATGTGTACCTTGATTTAAACACTGCACAATAAATACATGTATTGAAACATCTCATAGTGCTCTATAAATGTGTTTGATATTTTAAGAAATGACATGGCATTTTTTTTTTTTTTTTTTTTTTTGTGGTATCACGGATTGAGTACAGGACCTTGCCCTTGCCAGGCAAGCTCTTAGTGCACTGAGCTATCTCCCTGGCCCCCTTTTCCTTTCTTTTTTTTTTTTTTTGACATGGCATTTTAAAGCTGTGTCTACCAAAACATTCAGATCAGCAATTGATATTTTAGTAAATGTAATTACAGGAAGAAATCATAGCTAACTCCTTCTGCTCCTGTAATAGACAGCTAGCAGGTGGTCAACCTCTTACACCTGTTAAGGCGCAGGTTGTGGGAGGCCTACCTGAGGATTGTTGCCAGCGGCATAAAAGGCAAAATGGAAGAAGCTGTTGCGATGCTGTTCCCAATGCTGTTCAGAGAAACTGTTGGAAACTGCTAGTTCTCTTGGGCTGTTCTGCTGGGAGACATTGTTATGCTGGCTTTCCCAATGAATTTGGCTGATCTTGTTGGAGAAGGAGCTTGGGACCTCATTGATCCTGAGAATGGCTTCAGTTCACTTTTGGGGAGTTCTGTCCTCATCCTGAGATTTATTCCTGGCTCCTGAGGGGAAGATGATACATTGCTTAGCCTCATGAAGGTTATTTCATTGGCTTTTCTGATGGGAACTCAGCTTTTCTTGTCACTGGAGGAGCTTGGGCCCTCACTGTTGCTGAAGATGGCTGTGGTACTTTGGGGATGCCCTGGTGCTTACCTGCCTGACTCTAGTGCAGATCCCTCAGCTTGCTAGCATAGATCCTTCTTCCCTTTGGCATATACTCTATAGCTTCCACCACTACCTTTGGGGCTTTCTAGCACAGATCCGGGAAGTGGGCCTGCATAAAATTTTGTAGTGGGCTCTAGGCCTCTAGTTGGATCTGGGAGAGGCACTGTTATGAACTCTAGGTCTTCAGCTGGACTCATGCAGGATATTAGGATCCAGGCCCCCATCTGCATTCTTTGGTCTTTATTGTATGGAAAGATTTTCTGCACTTCCTCTATAATTCTTTGGGTGATTTCTTACAAACTAATATTATAAATGTGTTCTGTGTCATATTTTTCCCTTTACAAAAATCCCAAACTACAAAGAACCCAAAGCCATTTTTGATTTTGGACATTCCTTTCTTGAGTTATTAAAAAATTGTTTCCATTTTCAGATCCTACTATGAGTGTTTTTTAGACTAGATGTCTTTTACCTAATGATCTCAATGAATTTTATCTTTTTATTATTCTAATTGACAGACTAGTGGGTAGAACATGAAATCACTAATGGGGGCAATATTTTATACATTGCTTCAAGTTAAAAATCTATTCCATCCAGGTTGGCAGTGCAATGCACGGTGTGACCAGTTGCTTTTATTTGACAGAGTTATAGCTAGATTTGTTGTCAGGGACAAATTGCTGAACTTTCATCAATTAAGTGGATGGGAAGAAATATGTCTTGCAGGAAACATGAACGCTGTGCTAAGAAACACTCGGGCCAGCCTATTGAGACTCTGTTATATGTGGAAGCTCTGCACTAAAACGTTACTTTGTCCATCTTAAATATATACTTTTTAATTTAGTTATGCTAAAATGTTGTGACTTGGAACTTTTCTTAGTCTTAAAGTAGCCTAGTAGTGTGACTATATAATAAAAATATACTCTGTGTCCCCAAAACATTGAAGAAAACATTTTGAAAGCCTTCACCCTAAAAAAAGAAGAAAAAAAATATTTGAGACAAATATATTTAACCTGACTTAAATATTATGCGATCAATACATGTCTCAAAATATTGTGTGGTACCCCACTAAAGTGTACATTTTTATATTTTATTGTACTAATTTAAAATATATTTAAACTTAGCCCATAATTCAGAATATAAAATCCACATAGCTCTGTAAGAACATCGGTATGTGCTCACTCCATGTGCTCACATCCACCAAGGAATTCCGTACTTAAGCCTAACAGCATTGTAACCACAAAAACCATACTTCCCAGCGCACTCCCAAGCTAGCACAGAACAGTGGGTTCCAGTACAAGCATAAACTACAAATGGAGCAGAGCAGAGTTTAGACATAAACCAGTGTATGGATGGACAGTCTCCTGATTTATGAAAAAGAAGACTATGTGTACAGGAAAGAACATTGAACTTTCCATTAAATTAAAAGGTGATAGCCTGAATAGGTAGCTAGCAACAACAACAACAGCAGAATAACAGGAATAAAAAGTTTGACTCCCACTTCATCCCACATACAACATTGACTCCAGGTATTTGGCTGAGTTGAATGTTCAAGCAAAACAAGGAAAATTTCCGGGCAAGCAAAGATGGACATCTTTTATGGCTTAGCAAAGTCAAAGAAATCTTTGACACGGTATAAAAAATATTTGTTATACAAGAAAAACATTGAATTCTAGATTATATTAAAATTAATCTGTTTATTAAAAGGCACCATTGAGATGACCCAGGGCCATGGAATCCTGAACAGACCCAGAGCGCTGGCCTGGTGAGTGAGTGAGACGAACTGGGGCTGCGGGATCCTGAACAGACCCAGACGCAGGCCCGGGGAGTGAGTGAGATGACCCGGCCCGTGGATCCTCATTCGACCCAGGCTGCAGGCCCAGTAGGGAACCCTTCAGCAGAACTCCCTGCAAACAGGCTAGAGGCAAGACCCACCCAGCTGATTCAGGAGTAGAACATCTTCCCAGAGAGACACAAAGGGTTCAACTCTAACGCCTGCAGCAGAAAGAAGTGGAGCACAGCAGCCAGATCCAAACAACACCCACCTGGAAGATTCTAAACTTTGTAGATCCAGACCTGGTGCTAACTTAATAACTCTATCTAAGCTCTACAGCAAAGCTCAGAAGACAGTGGTATACAGAATGACAAAGAGAAGGAATAAAATGCAGTCTCAGGCCCTAAGTCCACCCAGGATAAATGCACAAGACACTAGCACTGAGGAAACTGGAAATCACACACCAGATATCTCTGAAATTATAGCATTGACAGTAAAGAATCTACTGCAGAAAGGTATAGAAGAAATCAGATCAGAAATAATTTCAGAACTAAAAAATGTAGTGGTAACTATAATCAAAGAA
>NW_004524705.1:7064567-7098953 GCF_000260255.1 Octodon degus | reverse complement strand
ACAAAGGTGTAAGTTTTGCATGTCTTGCTGGTATGAAAAAGCTGACAGTGTGAATCAGAACCAAACTATACAAGAGATATGAAATGGGGAGAAATTGTTCAAGAGGAAAGGGGAACTAGGGAGTGGGGAGGGGGAAAGGAACAGAAAAAAAGGAAATAATGGAAACAAAACTTTGTGAAAGGGAAAGGTTTGAAAGAAAGGGGGTGAATGGGAGAAAAACAGCAAATCAAGCAATTTGAGGTACAGGTACAAATTCCCTGTGACAAATGTGATCATGTATATGTTTAAATGGCATCCATAAACTTAATAGAGTAAAATGAAAAAAAAAGTAAAGACACCACTAATAAAGAAGCAAGCTATGGGCTTGGTTAAAAAGTTCAAACTCTACATATATTTTAAGAGCCTTCTCTGTAAGACAATAAGACAGTTTAATAGTAAAATGGGCAAGATTTGACAGGATTTAATAAGGCTACCTCAATGGCAAGTAAACTTACAAGTCAAGGATTAAATTCATTATTTTTAGGAAAATGGCAAAATACTTCAAATTCATTAGCATGGCTATGATATGTTAGTACTTCAAAGGCATTACTATAAATAAATTTAAAAATAAACACTGGTGAAGATTCAGAGAAACTGGAACACTCACATACTGGAGGAAGAGCTATGAATTGGTCAGTTTGGGGACATGACAAACACACTAGCAACAAGTAACTCAACTCTAACCATTATTTCATAAACAGAACACATGCATTCCAAACTACGTCATCATAATAAAAAAGTATGAATTATCAGACATTGTTTGATAATAATAGAATTAGTAGAGATAAAGCCAATGCTAACTAAACATGAATATAATTGAATGCACCATCAGCAACAATATAGAAGAATTTCACAAATATAGAGTGATAGCCTTGAAGACTACCTGGTGAATCTCCTAGAGGTCTGGGTCGGGGAACCATCAGACGAGGTTTCTAAAGACAGCATTAGTACCTCTCCATAGCAGTCTGGACATCAGAAAGGCTAGGGAGAAGGATTTTAAAATACTGGGCCTTTTGCACTGAGCTCATTTCTTGTTCTTCCAGACTGTATTCCTTGCTTCTGAGAGTCTGTGGGAGTTCACAAATCTACATTGTTAAAGCATCCAGGTGAATTTTATGCATTAAATTTTGAGAAACATTGTTCTTATGCCTGCAAGTTTCTTTCTAGGTAAAGAGGAAAAAATATTATTATAGCACACAATACTAACATGTTACTGCTTCAAAATATTTTTTCCCCTGTTTTCTGGCATCTCATTTCTTGATACTATACGTAAAGTTATCAAGTCGTGAAATGTGGCAAGTATAACTGAGTCCATAGTGGATTCCAATAAAATTTTTATTTTATTTTTTTATGTATTTTAGTACCGGGTCTATAGGGTCTCACTAAACAGACTGGACTCAGAGTGATCCTCCTGTTTTTCAGTCTCTCAAGCGCTGGGATTACAGGAGCGCACCAGCCACACCCAGTCTCAATCACCCTCTCAGCGCGCCCCGGGGGCGGGGCTGGCACAGCAGGCTGGGGATCCACTCCCAGCCCCTGCGTCTGCCTAAACAGCCCCTTTAATCTGCTGAGCTGTCTGGCTGGCCCTTTAAATAAAATATTCACTGATGGTTCTCTAGCATTTTATAATTTACATAGTTCACCTTTGACTGGTTCATTTCAGAAAACAAACACAAAAAATCGTCTATATATTTCAGCAGAAAATGTAATTTTTTCAGTAGAGATAACAAATTTTGCAGAACCCACCTGGTGCTGCTCCATGGAAAAAGAAGTTTGTCTGAAATTCCCAAGCTTTCCTAAACAATTCTTAATAGGTGACACTAGCAAAAGATATACATTTCACTTCTGCCCTTTGATCAGTTATATTTTCCCAAAAGTTACTACTTATTTACAGTAAAAATAGAGCAAAATAATTTAAAGTTCTCGTAAAGACTGCATATTTCCATAAGGATTTCTTGTAGGATGCAGTAATTTTTATTTTTTTTTTCCAAAATGGTGTCCAAAATGCCTAGTAATCTCTTCTAAGGAAATAAAGACTTAATTTTGGGTCTCAGTCCGTCGGGCCGAGCATGACAGCTGACAAAGAGCTACACTTCTTCATGAGCTGTGGTCCATTTCCTGACGTCCGGGTTTATGGCCAGCTATTATCTTTTACTGTTGAAGTATTTTGCTTCTGTTTTGCTTATATAGTAAAACAGGAAGCTGTGAGAGGCTGTAAAAGAAAGTTCCTGCAACCATTTTCCCTAATGAGAACATGAGTGAAAACGAAGACTGTTAGTTAAATGGAAAGCAGGCCCTTTGCAAGTGAAACCATGGCATGTCCCAGACAAAATATATGCCGGAAATGGTTGCAATGATTTCGAGGCCATTTATTAAGTCCATAAAACAGATCCCTTTCAAATGCTTTTTTTTAAAAAAAAAATGTATTTGGTTGTTACAGGGTCTCTATGCAGCTCAAACTTGTGATCCTCCTGCTTTCAGCCTCCCCAGTGATGGAATTACAGGTTTAGGCCACTGTGTCTGGACTCCGGCAGGCTTAGTGTGGTCAGGGGCGGGGCCAGAGCGGCACGTGGTGCTGGGATTGAGCCGCTTGCCTGCGCTTGCCTGCGCTTGCCTAAGCAGGAGCTTTAGTCTGCTCAGCTATCTCGCTGGCCAAAAATGCTTCATTTTTTAAAAGCTTATAAATATTTTTATTTTTGGTAAAATGTATAAGGTAGGTGGTCTAAAGATATCCATGCATCTTATTTCACTTTAGGTAAGTAACAATAACAAAGGGTACATAAGAGGTGTTTTGAACATAATTGTAGATTTCTGAAAATGTCTAAGACTCATCCTATCAGTCAACTTGGAACGGAACATACATTTTGGACAACCTATAAAAACACTAACATCAGATGCCTTTAATCTAGCATTACTTATTTGTGAAATTTTATCATTCTCCTAATGGATGGTGATTTTTTTTCTATTCCTCCCTTTGTCTATGCAAGTAAAATAACTGTTTAAATGCATACAGTTTTCTGGGAAGCATGGGAAAAAAATTTCCAGAATGAAATAATGTATGAATACTTAAAGAAGTAAACCATAATTTAAAAACCATAGAATATTTAAGTGGAGAAACAAATTCTAAGCTACATTTTCCAGAAATGTATGTATGTTGCTGCAGGAATCAAGCATTTACTACTTTTGTGAGACTATGTCATTGTAGATGAAAGAATGGACATTTATATGCATACAACTTAACGCTGTTCGCTCTTTTTAAAACCATGAGCTCTTACTATGGAAACTGAAATGACATCTGTTGGACTTTATGACACTAAATGGCATTCAAGATATTCTTTGTGCTTGATAAAAAAGTTAACACATTTAAAGAATGATTCTAACATAGGCTCCTCTCCTGTGTTCACTTATTTTCTTTCATTCTATTAATTCTCTCTAAGTTAAATAAGAGCATGATCCTCCACACCACCCCCTGGTACCCTGAAGAAAGTAACCACACAGCGAATTGGAAACAGATTGGTGTTGCATTTTTAAATAAACCAATCTGAGGAACATTGGAGGTCTGTCCAAGTCTGGAAGTCTCACCTTTGGGGTTCGTGAGGAAGGAGCAATAAAGGAGTAATTTCTGTCTCCACAGAGAAGATATCTGAAAAGAGCAGGGAAGGCAGGCAGGGCAGGGAGGGAAGCAGAAAGCTTAGTAGCTAAATACAGCTGCTCCCAATGCTGTGTGGACACCACCTTTGGGTTTGCACACTGGATTCTAATGTGGTTTCCGCTGTAAATGACCTGTGCATGGATGAAAATATTATGATCACTCTGGGCCTTAGTTTCCTTATCAACAAATAATATTCAAAGTTTTCTCTGCACCTTAGAATTCCTAACTCATTGGGCTGAACATAGATGAGATGCAAAATTTATTTTTGCCTGCATGTGTGAAAAGATACAATAAATTAGTACAGGTGTGATTACTCACCTTTTGGACTTGTTAGGTTTTCGAACTACTTGCCAAGCCTAAAAAAAAAAAAAAAAATCTATGTGCTTAATACAGCAAGTGGCTGAAGCTCATGAAATTCAGTAGCATAATTAGGTGTAGCTCTATAGTAGAGAATTAGAATCATTTTTAGTTGACTATAGCATGACTTTTTCAGAGTAGTGAAGATAAAATTAATTAAGTATGTTTATTAGACTTTTAGGCTATTCCTAGGGGATTTTAAGTGTCACATTGGCACCATCTATAGATTCTAGTGTGAAGTGCACCCGCAAACACTACGTTTTGTTATAATCCATCTTTCCTTTTTATTTAACCTGAGTATTATCACCTTCAATTCAGCAGACATGCTGCATAGTTCATCTGAAGCATCACTTGCATTTGGATGCTTGGACACCAATCAGACAAACACCACATCCTCCTTACCACTCACCTACCAACACTCACATTTTTCTGGATGATGTGACATTTCTTGAAAATGGACAAGCTCAGACCAAAAAGTGGTGTTCTGGAAATAATGTCTGAATAGAGATTTCCTGTTAGATTTCCATCACTTGGCTCTTTATTCACATATTTGTGTTGTACCAGGAAAAATGAGTCAGATAATTTAGTAAGAAATTATTTCATTGAGTAATCTATTGGAGAACTGGATCCTAAATGTTGTAGCCTGAGTTTTACAGGGAAAATGATTTAATACAGGGCACATAATTATAGGATTATTTTACAGTATTCACCCAGAGAGCTTAGTACAAGAGGGCAGGTAATCTGTCCACACGCTGACGATCCAACGAATCCAGTTAGGGCCTGGATCTTAATGTCCTTCATGAGTCCAGCTGAAGACCTAGAGCCCATAACAATGCCCTCCACAAGTCCAACTGAAGGCAAGAGCCCATGACAATGTCTCATGCAAACCTCTTTCATGGATGTGCACTGAGAAGGTCCGAAGGACAGTGGAGGAAGCTACAAAATGTAAACAGCAGGATAAAGGTTCTGTGCCAACAGCTGAGGAATCTGCTCTGGAGCCAGAAAGTGATGATCAAAGTAAGAGCCAGAGCTCCCCTGAAAGGTACCTCAGCTATCCTCAGTGACAGTGAGGTCTTGAGCTCCTCACATGATGAGAACAGCCAAGTCTATAGCAGGTAATCTAGTGGACAAGCCTTTCCAGAACATTCAACCATGCATTGTTTGACTTCTAGATCCAGGAAGCGCTCCTCAAAGTGAGGAGCAAGACTCCCCCAAAGTGAACTGTAGCCATTCTCAGTGACAGCAAGTTCCAGAGCTTTTCCAACAACAATGACAACAGCCAACTTCATCTGGCAAATCAGCATGACAAGCTCCTTGGGAGAACCAATAGCCCAAGAGAACCAAGGGCTCCCTAAGCACCTCTTCTTCCCCACTTCTCCTTTTTATTTTATTGGCAGCAACCCAAAGGTGGGCTCTCCAAACCCAGAAGACACCATGCTGGTTCAGTGCAGCTGGGTGTTACAAGTTGACCACTGGCTGTCAACTAGCACACTAAATACTTGTTATAGATAAAGCTACCTTTAAAGTATATCATTAAAATAATCTTATTTGAATCTTCACTCTAGTAATTATTAGCTCAATCTTTTCAAATATATTCACACATGCTTCTAAAATGACCTTGATATAATTTTCCATATCATTTCATTGTAATCTTTTTGAATAATACTTAGGAAGAATTTAGAGCCTCAGAATTATCGTGTTTACTTAATACTGACCAAATTCTTGATGCTGACCTGAAATCATTACACATATCTTTTTCCTTTATATAGAATAGGTAAGTATAAGTTATTATGATGCCCCTTAATGAGGACAGGGGCAGGTTAGTAATTCAGCTAATGTCAAACTGGACATGAGTGAGGGGTCTGTAGGTTGTAGGCACATGGTCTGACTTAGAACGTATGCACTAGTGTGCTTTACTGCGTCTCACAACTAGAAATGTGTGCTAATGACGTCAGGACTGGATAATGTGGAAAGATGAAGAAATACAGTTGCTCAGGTTTTATTTTAGGGATTTATACTAACAAATTACTAACTTATCTAATGGTCACCTATGTTTTACTTTCTTCCACACTTCAAGATAAGAAATTGTTGAGGCAGTTACTCACTATTCCAGAGCTCTTTGAAGGAACGTTCTTGTCACTGGGTTTCAGAACATACTTGACAGTAAGTATCCTGTGCTTAGCTCTACATAAGAATAGGGCTCTGGGGCAGATGCAGGGACTATTTGTGGGTGAATCTTTGCAATAGGAGTCAAGACATGTTTTATGTCTACCACGATAAGTAAATCAACCACATGGATGGACAAATCCAAAAAGCAACTAATGACAACCGCGAGTAGTAAATATGAAAATAGAAAGGGACTACTCTTTGTATGCAAAATAAGCCCTAAGGAAAAAAAATGACAATTGTTTCTATACACACTACAGAATACCTTTTTGTATTTAAGAAAAAGACAATTTTTATTTGAAAGGATATCTTCCCTAGAATATTTATCCTAGAATTTTTCAAACTTGAAACAGTAAAAAGTTATAGTCAGTGATATTCCATGGCCTGAAATAGAAATGTGTGTATATCTATTATGCAATCGTTATGGTTGTAATTGTGTGCAAAAAAAAAGCCTTCCCGTGTATTCAGGCCCTAAAGACAATTGGATGATCAATTGTTATTTAAAGCCTGAAGGCCCTTACATATTTGCTTAACTTGAATCTATTAGGAATTAGTCAGTTCCTAATTGTATTAGGAGTTAGTCAATTTTAGGAGTAGAATGAAGCTTTTTCTATAGAGATGTCTGCCCTTTGGAGTTCTATCTCCTTGTTGTTGAATAATCCATACCTATAAGTCATTTAAAATTTTTCTAGCTTCAGTGGCTCAGTGTCTTTAATGTGTGGAAAGAACTTACAGATACTTGTAGAGCTGAGAGCAGAGTCAGCATATAGTTTTATGATCCCCTCATTTCCCATCATTTTTGCAATAATTTCACTCTCAACTAATTCAGTGGCTCTCCTTTTTTGTACTAAACTTCATAGAGCCTTTCCAGGGCATTTCACTGAATTTGCATATGGCAGTAACTTTCTTGTCATAGTTATATTTTTTCCAATTAATGACAAACTTAATTGTTATATAACTACAATGATGACTCTGTGGTAGAATGACGATTTAAGCTAAAATATGAATGACTTAATAAAGAGAGAAGTTTTAGCTCTATGAGTGAAAAATCTAGCTTAGTATGGGTGGCTCAATAATCCCTAGGTCTCCTCCACCTAACTAGTGCTCTGGTCATCCAACTAGTATCATGAGATGACTGGTCCCATCTTGCCACTATGTTCATATTTCAGCCAGCAGCAAACAAGGAAAGAGAATGGATGTATGCGTTATTGCATGTAGTAGTATGTAGTATGTAGTAGTATGACCCTTGATTTGCATACATGGCCTCAGCATAATTTTCTTACCTAGATGTAAGGGAGGCTTAGAAAGGTGCCCTGCAGCTAAATTACCATTTGGTGGTTCACTAAAAAATTATATCATTATAAAAGAACAGAAAAGAGTGGAAGAGATTATTGAAGTAGATTGATGAGATCTATTAACCAGTGTGATTCTTTTTTGAATCCAGGTGGATGATATCATAGGTTTTGCACTGACTTGAATTCTAGTCTTGCTATGTGGAGCCTGTTAGACCTATCTAACCAGAGTCCATGTCCTGCTTTTAATGTCTGTGTCCAAGACTCTAACATTCCTTGTCACCAAAGTCCTGAGTCTGCCTCCAGAACCTCCCATGTGCCCTTTGCCGTGAACTGCATGAACTCCTGGGTATGAATGAGAAAAGGGGGGGTGCTTTGCTTGTAGTGCAGGTGGACTGGAAGTGGACAGAGTGGAAGAATGTATCAGCAAAGATGCCAAGTGCTGGCAAGTTCCAGCATGGAATTCAAAAGAGTTCAGATATATAAAATTGAATTTGGCTTTTTAGTTCATAATATCTGTCTTTTGCCACGTAAGGCCATTAGATCACATCTACATCCATATAAAAACTATGAAATAACAGTATAGGTTAAACGCGACCACATTAGTGTTCCTGTTCGGACAGTTCCACCGAGTGTATGCTGGTTTGGAAAATCTAAGACATGGCTTCATCTATGCTCTTGTGTTAGTTGATACATTGTGTCAACTTGCTTGAATCAGCTTGGGCAGATCTCAGCATGGGGGCCCAGCCCTGCAGGTGGGCAGGGCCCAGGAATTGAGAAAGGCAGGAAGCCGCCCTGCCTGGTTTCCTGCCGCCCCACCCTGCTTCCGTGGAGAAGTTTCAGTCTTCAGAGGAGCTTGATCTTGGCAGCCGCACCACTTTGGAGGAGCTCGAATCTTCGCTGTGGAGTGCCGGTCTTGGCAGTCAGTGTAGAAGGAAGAGAGAGGCTTGATGGACGCCGCTGCAGCTGCTGCTCCTCCTCTGCTCTTCATTGTTTTCTGCCGCATGAACTGCTGTCGTTTGCCTTGGAGCCATCGGAGTACAGACTGAACCCTCCAGTAACTGGGAGCTAAACAAACCTTTCCTTCCTTCATTTTGAGAGTTGGGTATTTGTCCCAGCAACGAGTAAAAAGTAACTAAGAAAGTTCTCCTTCACTGTGTTTTCCTCTTATCATAGAATAACTCATGGGTGTCATACGGCAATTGTCATATAAGATGTGAAAAGGATAACTTGTAATATTTTTAATGATTTAGGCTGAGAAATCATACCTCCACCATATTCCTGTTTACTATAGCAAATAACAAGGCTTGCAAGGTAAGGGGGAAGGAAAATAGGTTCAAGTAGTGAATAGAAGAAGTGGCAAAATTACAGTACAAAATGGCATTTGATGGGAGGGATTTCCACGGCCTGAGAAACAACCCGTCACCACTTTCTACTTATTAGGTTTTAAAAATCATGATATGAGGGCTTCATTTGTTGTCTTGCCTCAGTCACTGCAAATAGGAAGCAGGTGTCTGTCTTCAATTATCTAAGTATTCACTAGTTCCTGCACATGAAATCCTCCCTCCACAGTTAAGAATCTCCATTCTTAATGAAAGCATCCATGAAGTCTTAAGTCACACACTCAAATCCAAGTCCTCTGGGAGACGCGCAATGCTTTCCAATGAGGCTAACGGTGCTTCGTTGGTGTCTGGTGATGCACTGAATCAAATTCCTGTACTTGCACTGTGCAAGGGGGGAGTAGAAACAGGGTAGTAACTACAGTGGAAATGTTTATGGAGAAAAGGGAAAAGGGTAGAACATAGAGCAGTTGTGTGGACAAATGCCCGGAAGCATGTAGAAGCACAGGTTTCCTGGGAAAATAGCCCTACTCACAGGCTTCAGTAGGCCTTAGCATTTTCCTGATTGATGATTGCATTAGTCACTTTTCTCATTGCTGAGACAAAATACCTGACACCCCAAGTCAAAGGAGGAAAGAGTTATTTGACTTAGAGTCTTTGGAAGTTTCACTCCATAATTGGCTGCTTCTAAGGCAGGGCGGCTCAGCAGAGAAACACAGATGACAGTGGCTATAAGACAGCAAAAGCAATAAGGGAAAGGAGACACAAGACGCTTTTTGTTCCTTGTTCTGTATCCAGTCTACTGGGATTACAGTAGTGCCAACTCAACCATTGGGCTGATTTAGTAATCACCCACCCTTAATCCTAGCAATGCACCACAAATTAGCTGCATACTCTAGATCCAGCCACTACTGAAATAGCCCCACCTATGACTATATGAGGCTTTGGGAAGACATCTAGACACAGCCATGACAATTTTTCAAGAAGTGGGCTATGTAGCATGGGAGGTCAGCCCACATTGCTGGTACAAAAGACTTGGGATCACTTTAGGGATCAAATAGCTCTGGGAATCTTATTGCTAAAGAGAATAAAGACCAATCTCCCATCACTCTATTTCCTAACAACAGTAGTTTTCTTTGCTCGCTTCTGCTTATTGCCATGTAGTGATAATGGTAGCCAAAGAGCTACATATGATTACAAACCCAGAAAGCCTAATCTTTTATTTACTATGCTCTGTGCTCCGTCTGCTCTTCCTGATGTATGTTAAAGGTTAAGTTTGATTATCTGCAACAAGAGGGATAGACAGGGCACTGAAAACTTAATCTGGTTTTAGTTGTTGGAATAGGTCTCATGCTTTATAGCACACTTTAGAGAGGAAATGAGTGTAGAATAATCTCTTGAGTTGTTTAGCTGAAAGTTGGCTAAGAAATTTTCTCCTGTAGATTAAACACAATATAACTGAGTTTCCAATATTAACTTCTTAATCTTGATATCATTTTCTTGAAATATTACCCTGAGGTGGCTGAGAGAATTATCTCTGATGTCACTAGGGCCAGACAAATCTGTTGTTCACTCCCCACAGTCTACCATTCCTCTTACCCTTGTCTCATTTCACTCTGAGTGCAGTAAGTGAATGTCTAGATTGTTTTTCTCTTTGCAGTATAAGGGCTTTAATCCAGGGCCTTCACCTTGGGTTTCTTCTGTTTTTATTTTGAGAGAGCATTTTTGTCGAGTCACTACGTCGCTCAGGCTGGGTAATGCTGTGGTCCTCTTGCCCTAGCAGGACTGTGAAGACTGCAGGTATGCACCACTATAGCCGGCCTCTAATCTAAAAACTCTGTTTTTAAATGCACAGTTTTAATCAATTATAACAAAGGATTTTAAATACTTTCAATGTCTTTTCATAAATGCCTTAAAATATGTTATTTACCTATTGACATTCCTGATCTGTCTATACTAATTTTTTTATTGTTTAACTTATGCTTTGTGTTCAAGGTTCTTTCACTTGGCTTTTTTACAACACTATAAGATGCTAACTAAGAAAAGCAATCCACATGTGTAATTAATAAATATTTATTAGAAAACAAAGAGAAACAGTAAAAGTCAACCTTAATATTATATCTCATTTAACTAATTAAAATTATTTAGTATGACTCATAAAAGTATTAAATATATATGGGTTTTTTGTATTACATTTTATTTATTTATTTATCTGGTACATGGTCTCACTACACAGCTCAGACTTGTAGTGCTCCTTCTGTCTCAGCCTCCCCAGCGCTGGGATTACAAGCATGCACCACCATGCCCAGTTTTGGTGTCCAGCTTGGCATCTGGGGCAGCATGGCATGAGCTACCGGGGATTGAACCTGGGGTGTTGTGCTTGCCAGGCCGGCACTTAAACTGCTGAGCTATCTCCCCAGCTCAGTATTAAATCTTGACACTCATCTGTATTTTATACTTAAAGCACATATAAATTTGGATTATCCATGTTTCCAGTGCTTCACAGAGTTCTGTCTCAGATCTCACACTAACTTGGATACAACTAAGACATATTAGTTATCAGGTACACTTTCCTAAACATTACGAACAATGAGATAACAGTGGTGTCTCAACAGAGAATCTGCTGTTTACTGACAGGAACAAGAGAAATACTCTGTGTTGTGGTTTCTTTCTCAAATGATCAAGTTCTATCTTTAATTCGAGCCATTCTTATTGTAGTTAATAATTTGATTCATTCTTGTTGGAGATCATTAAGTCCCCTTTTATTATTATTTTTTCTGTAAACAAGGAGACCATTTTTTTTTTTTTTTTTTAATTTGGAAAAATGCTACTAGATTCAGGGAGAAATCTACTCAGGTTTCCCAGCTGCCACTTTCTGCTATTGTGCAGAGAAAGCCTTCTCAGGGGATCCAGGCCAGAGCAGAGTGTCCTACTGTGCAAAGCTGGACTTGACAAGAAATTATGTGAGGAAAGACCAAATGCGGGTGCTAGATGACTGTTGGAAATCCATCTCTAGTCTAGGAGTAACTGAAGTTGTTAAATGTCACTCTTGGTTTTGTTCCCCCAAGGAAAACAATTAAGTCTTCAGGCATGTATTTCAAAGCCAGCACCCTAACATCCTACAGAGAAAGATCTTTCTCAAATGGGATGGGCATCAAGAGATAGAGGGAGAGAAAGGATAGAGGGGGGAGAGAAGGGAAGGAAGAGCGTTACGATGTGTCAGGCACATGTGCAGGCTTCATGCAAGAAGCATAACTGTCACATCCTGCAAATGAGCACTAACAAATCTTAATTAAATTAAAATGGTCACATGTGATTCTGGTCTACCGTGCTGGACAGTACAGGTCTAGAAGCTTCATTTATTATTATTTTTTTCTTTCAAGGGTACCACTGCTGTTTACAGGCATTAACAGATATCTACAAATACCTGTTACTTTTTTTTTTTTTTTCAACAGAGGAATTTCAGATTTCCTCCTCTTGGACTTGTCCACTTAGATTGTTTTGGGAAGGGCTGGGGAGGTAGCTCAGCAGTCTAAGTGCCTACCTGGCAAGTGCAAGGGCCCAGTAGTGCATTCTGTGCCAGCCCATGCCGAGCCAGCCACCTAAACTGGGCATGGTGGCACATATCTGTAGTCCCAGCACTGGAGAGGCTGAGACAGGAGGATCGCTATGAGTCTGAGCAGTGTAGTGAGACCCTGTACCAAACAAATAAATACGTAAATAAATAAATAAATGATAGATTATTTTGAGAGCCTCACCATATATAATAAAAATGGTTTCATCTGGTCCTTTTTTTTTTTAAACTCAAGAAACATCTTGATAAATGCATGCACATAGGAAGACTTAAATAATTGCAAATTGTAATTTTTTTCAAGATTAAAGCTTTCTCTAGGTATTACTCTTCCATCTTCAAAATATTTTTCCGTAATCAGAAAGGAAAGTTGCCAATAAACTATTTTTATACTATTTTCTAGAAAAGAAAAAAGCATATTAGCGGAGACCCTGTGGACACTTATACTAGGTACTCAAACTCAGTGGCATTCAGCCTTAGGATAGGTAACAATTCAAGGTAAAACTCTTTAAAACTGAATGAAGCTCTTAATTTTCTGCGTCACTCAATGACAAGCACATAGGAATGGGAGTAATGGGAATCTCCAGTGGATTTTCTGTTTCTGGTATGCAGAGGTAGTGCCCATCCCCAGATTTCTGTCTTTTGGAGAGCGCTGGACATCACGTTTGCTTTATTTCTTCTCCCAACTGTGGTATCCATGCAATACTACATCGTTCCAGTTCCACTTGAGAATTATATGCTGCCCGTGCTCAGCAACGGTCTTCTATCCATAGGGATTTTCCAGTTCCAGGGGAGTGCTTGGTGAGAGGGAAGAACTTCCTGTCATCAGCTGTATCTCCTGCTCACAGGAGCTGGGGAGCTGGAAATTCTCCCTCCTCTTCTACACACTTCACTTGGCAGAACTTTTCAAGATAAGCCTTAGTTCTTACATCATCAATGTTGTATTCTTGGTACTTTTCATAATCATAGCAAAAGGGTGGCATTTTCATTACAAGGAGTCCCCAGTCTTCACTTAGAATATGGCTGGTATCTGCCTCCACTCAGTCAACCAGTCTGTCTCTCTGTCTCTGTCTGTCTGTCTGTCTGTCTGTCTGTCTGTCTGTCTGTCTATCTATGGGCCAGGGAGATGGTTCAGTAGAATAAGCACTTGCCTGGCAAGCACAAGGGCCCGAGTTCAATCCTTGGTTCTGTGAAAAAATAAATACATAAAATAAAATAAAATAACTATCCATATATCATCTATCTATCTATCTATCTATCTATCTATCTATCTTTCTATCTATCTTTTTCTATTGGGCATAGAAATTAGGGAGTGCCCAGTTATATCTTTGGCACTTTTTATTTTTATTTTGATACAGAGACTTGGTGAGTTGTCTAGGTTGGCTTTCAGCTTGTGACCCTGGGCCTCAGCCATCTCGGTAGCTGGGATTTCAGGTGTGCGTCAGTGTCCATCCCAGTTATTAGATAGTCATTTTAATTACTGTATCAGTCAGGGTTTTACTAGAGGAACAGATAGAACACAAGATGTGTAAATATATAAGCAATCACAAAATTGGGTGACAACAGTCAGCCACAGAGTCGGTTGAGGGAGCATGCGGAGGGAGTGTGTGCACTGGAGACTGAAGGATTCAGTCCGAGGTCTGGAGCTCATTGCAGTGTTCTGTGCAAGTCTGTATCAGGAGGCTGATGGGTCTGTGACAGAAAGCTGATGAGTCTACACCAGAAGGCAGAAAGATCCAAGGCAGAGGCCGAAGAGTCTGCGCTAGAAACGAATGTAGGGTCTCTTGACAGGACATGTGAAACTGCAGGAACTGGATTGGTGGGTGCTTCAGCCTGTGGTGATGTCATGACGTTGCAGATTCAAGTGGATGAAAAGGGGGAGATCGTAGCTGCCAGATTTAAAACATTTGGCTGCGGCTCTGCGACTGCCTCCAGCTCCTTGGCCACCGCGTGGGTGGAGGGGCAGACGGCGGAGGAAGCCTTGATGGTCGGAAGCAGGGACACTGCCAAGGAGCTCCGCCTTCCACCCGTGAAATGCAGTGCTCCACGCCGGCACAGCATGCCCGCAAGGCTGCCCTGGCTGATGACACACTGAAGCAAGAACCCAAGGAAGGAGACACAGAGAAGAAATGAGCTGGGCGAGGCTCGGGCGGCCGCGTAGCTCTGCCCACGGCCGCAGGAGCGCGTCCAGCTTTCCGAAGCTCCTCTCAGTACTTCAAAGGAAGCGTGAGGTCCGCGCAGTATTTCCCATCCACCTTGCAGCTTTGAGCACCAAAATACACCATTTAATCCTTCTGCATCCTCTGGTTTCTTTCAGTTCACTTTTATTACCTTAACGCATATATTTAGTATACTTTGAAGTAGGTGCATGGCCTCAGAATGGAAATCAGCAGAATCTTAAGTTCTGGTAGTCCGCCAAGTGCATACGTGTCTTACTCCACCTGGATCTATTTTGGGGAAGGCTACCAGTGGAATGCCTTGGTCTGATTACTTGATAGAGCCAATGACTGTACATAAAACAGATACATATGAACGTAAGATGAAAAAAAAATTCAGATTTTAAGTAGCCTAAGTCACATATATTCTATTTATGATCATTCACCCCCAACTTATAGATACAGGACACATTTGCTCACTGATCCCCCATCCTCTAAGTGGAAGGGATGCCACCTGCTCCTACTTTCCTAAAAAATACAATTCCAAGGCTAGATCTTTGCTGATACAAATTTCTAATACCCATGATAGAGCTGGTGTTAGCTTTGTTACGCTAAACTGTTTTATACTTGTTGCCAAACTACGTGTACCTCTTCTTTCTTGGGAATTATCCTCAGTAATTCAGAGAAACACACCCTTTTCCTTACTTTGAGCTATCAAATAAAATTTTACTGTACCTACATCCACTACTTGTTCTCCCAATTAAATCTTACTTACTTCAATTTAGCAAGTACTAACCTTTGAAATCGCTTCCCTATTGGTGTATTTTTTGTGATAAATATTTCTTAAGCATAAACTATGTGATGATATGGTTTTAAGCATGAAAGGTAACTGGGAGCAAAACCTACAGCAGCCCTTGCTCTCATGGAGTTTAAGTTCTATCAGTGAAAATGAAGACGTTCAATACAAAAAGTATGTGGGAACGAAAAGCGTGCTTGAGATGTTACTCTTTTAAATAGTATGGGCAGAGAAACACTCAGTTGTAAAACCAACCAGAGTCTTACAGGAAGCCAACCATGCAGAGCTCTGGGGGACAGTGTTGTACCAAGAGGGAAGTGGCTGCCACAATGTCCTGCTATGTCTGAGAAGGAGCGGATGCTCAGTGGAGCTGGAATTGAGCTGAAGAACACTGGACCTTGAGGTCCTCAAGGGAGTAGAGCCCCGGACTCCAGAAGGCGTCACAGACATTCGTCCTTTGACTTGGATTCTGAGTGGGGTGAGTCACCACTGGGGAGCTCGAGGAAGAAAAACAAATCATACAAATGAGACATTTCTCTGTGATATGTATTTACAAATGAAGCATCAGGCTTGGGGCTATTTTACAAATTTGTCAAAGCCTATGCCAGTGCCTGAAGGTGAAAACAGCTGCATGCTGAGAAGAGACCACTGGGGTGTCCCGATTTTCTTTACATCAGTACCTGTGTGCAGCACCAGTGTTTATGTTCCTGGAGTGGAGTTGGTACATGTACAGAACACATCTTAATTGCATTTTTAATCCATTTTCCTTCCCTTCCTATCCCCACCCTCCACATTTTGATCAATGGAATAGAATGGAGGTTGCAGAAATGACCTGGGCAACTCAACTATTTGATCTTGGCAAAGTGGTCAGAACGTATACTGGAGATGAGAGCATCTTTGATAAGTGGTGCTTAGAAAATTGGATGCTTTGGCTTTTTTAGGGGTATAAACAATCCCAAGGAGTGACATCTGGAACACAGTTCAGAAACTTTCTGATCAGTCTCCAATTTCCAGGCAAAGAAAAGAAAAGATGGTGGAATGGGGGAACAGTCACAGCAGGAAGATCTTACAACTCTGTACAACAGGGCAGGAAGTCAGAGATCTTTGCATCTGAAATTGTTAAGAACTGCTTTTTGGAGAATATAGTCTAAACCATTCTCAGAGAATGATGAACCTGGGGGTGAAACTACCAAATATACAAGCATGGCTTGGTTTGGTGATACTTCTTAGACTATGAATATTCATTGTGGATGATTAAGTGCAACTAATTAGGCTGATGTGTAACCAAAGAGCCTGCTGTTGTCCCCACACCCATTGGAGCCTCCACGCAGCTTGGGATCATCATGATGACCCGGGCCATGTCCTAGACAGCAGACATCCTGAAAGAAGCCCACATCCAAGCGAGCAAACCACGCTGCCTCATCTCAGAAATTATGATTCCAATTCACTCCTTAGATCATTTGCAGAAACACAACACTGAAAACAAGAACCTTAAGTTTCAAATACAACTCTAAATTTACTGTGAATAAAGACTGTTTTTCAAGACACATCAGGCTAGAGTAGCAACATTAAATTTTAACATACACACAATAAAATAAAAGTGACAAACTCACTTTACTTTTCAGTTCCTTACAAAGAGAGCAATGGAGTTTTACATGTTTTTAAAAATGAACTTTAAACACACACAATATGTATTTATTGGATTAGCTTAATCATCACCCTGGCACCATAATCAGTCATTACTGACATCTTAGATATTTCCCATTCGTATACTCTTTCTGTCTTGACTTTTCTTCCTGACAGTACTGCAACATCATATTTATAATTTATATATGCACATAATTCTACATTGGCACTTTACTTAACATGATGCCAAAACATTTCCTGTGTTCTTTCATAGACTCGGCATAATATAATTTCAGTGTAACATTTCTAAACCATTGCAGGATTGTGTAATTCCTGGCTCACCCTCTTCAGTGACTGTCCTCACCTTTGGCCTGAAGCCCTGGAAATTTTGTTGAGGGCTTGTGTTTGTTGTCTTTTACCTTTTGCTGACTTCCTCATGTTTTGCCTTTTCTCTGTTTTCCCAAATATACCATCACATCTGGAGATTTTTTTTCTTTTTTCTGTATTTTAGGGAAGGGTCTACAGGGTGTTTAGGGTCTCACTACTAGATCAGACTCATAGTGATCCGCCTGTTTACAGCCTCCCAAGAGCTGGGATTAGAGGCACACACCACCATGCCCAGTCTCATTACAGTCTCAGTGTGCCCTGGGGGTGGGGCCAGCACGGTAGGCCTGGGGATCGAACCCCTGGCTCCTGCGCCTGCTTGTGGTGCTTTAATCAGAAAGGGTAGTCTTGATAAGGACATGTTTAAGTTTAGATCATGGACTTGGGCAAATTATCTAATTTCTCTAAAACAGAACTCCATCATCTATAAAGTGAATAGAATACTAAGCTGAGCCCCGGATCTTGAGAATTAAATGTGTGTTTTCAGAAGAGAAATTGGCAGCATCAGATTTTTAGTATTCACTGGGTTTGCCGAGGGCCCTGGGCCTCTTGGCTTGAGCGGCTGGCTGAGTGTCTCTTTTTCCTGCTGAACTCCTTGTCATTTTAAGGAATCTGTTTTCTGCTGTGGAAGGAAGATAGCCTGAGAAATGTGTGCTAGCAAGAGAGGTGAAGTAGTTGTTGGCTTGTTGGGAAACATGAATTAGTTGATTGGGGACAATGAGACCATTAATATCTTCTGCCCTGATCTCCCTCAGTCCTTCAGTAGTTCTCTTCATTTGAAGAGAAATGAAGATGCAAAGTTGGCCAGCGTGGCCCACACACCAATACGCACACACCATACACCTCAGGGCTCAGAGAAATACTGACATCAGAGAGGGATGAAGAAGAGGAGAACCACTGAAGACTGCAGACACCGCTTGTTATGGGTACAATCTAAGAACTCTCAGAATGAAGGCATCTTGCTGTGCACTGAAATGGAAAAAGAGCCAGGGATGGTTTTGTCCAGTGTTTCTTTTCTGCTATTTTGTTTTTTCAAAATTTTAGTCACCACAGCTTGTTTACCCTCCTGGAGGACATCCAAGAATTTGAATTTTGAAGTTTAAGAATAAGGTGAACCTGACTTGTTATACCTAGACCCAAATCAGATCTTTGTATTTTTCATACACATCTTTTAAATCCTTTATACAAGGCAGCAGATGGAATGTCTTTCATAGTCTATGGTTGACTGTCAGAAGATTGTGGTTATGAGCATGACTTTATTTTTTTCCTATGATTTTTTTTCTCATTCCACAGATTTATTACTAATCAGTGCTTGGGGCCAAGTGAGCCCACCCCAAACACAACCAGACCAGCCAGCCCAGTGGCCCTTGAAGGACAATTGTCTGTTTTGAGACAAGAAAGAAAGAAAGAAAGCATTTAAAATTAAGTTATAAGCATGCAAATTGATAATTCATCCTTTTTGAAAGTCAGCACAGTGTAGGAAGCAGGTAGAAAAATATAAAAGGACACTGTATATATTAACCACATATCACATGCACTTTTTTCTGTTATAATTTTGGCCTTTGCTTATACATATATTTCAAAAAATAAGATTGCATTGATTGTTTTTAAATATGCTATGCTTACTTCATACTATTTTCTCTCTGTGAACCAATATACTTAACAGTTGCTAAGAATTACATTGCATGAATGAAAACTAATCTATCTGCTTCTGTAAACAGGCATTTAGATCCTTGTCAGTTGGGTACTGACTTTGTTTCCAGACTTTCACTGCTATGGATGAAATGGTGTTGAATGGAATCCAAGGGGAGAAGTGTGTGTGCTTTTACACAAAGGAGAAAGTGATTTGCTGAAGATGTGGTGAGGAGCAGAAGAACATCAGCACAGGTTCAGCGACAGAGCCAGAGGCTCAGCAAAGAGGAAAGGGAACGCAGAGACATCCTAGAGGAGGAAAAGACACTATTATTATGCCAAAGAGGGAAAGACTAAGAACCATTGTATATTTAAGATTCTAAATCACAATTTTAGAATTGTAAAAAGGTACAAATTTTAGGAGACAATGTTACATAAAACCCTACTTTGGTTATACTAAGTTTCAAGAAATTATCTGATATTTTTATACACATATTTATGCATGAGTGATACTGAATCCTATGCAGGGTTAAGGTGAAAATTATTCATTTATTTATTTATTTTTGTCATTTTATGGAAGGGTCTACAGGGTGTTCAGGGTCTCACTACTAGATCATATTCTTAGTGGTTCTCCTGTTTACAGCCTCCTAAGAGCTGGAATTACAGGGATGTACCACCACGCCCAATCTCAATTGTCAACTCAGTGTGCCCCAGGGGTGGGACTGGAACAGCAGGCCTGGGGATTGAACCCTCATCCCTTGTGCCTGCTCGCAGGCACTTTAATCCATTGAGCTATTTGGCCAGCCGAAGATGAAAGCTATTAAAATCCATCATTATGCACATTGTCATTAAAATAGTGAAACAAAATACTTCTTTAACACATTTATATACTACCTACTGAGTAGCAAGTGATATGATAGATAAATGAAGAAGCATAAAAGTGAGACTTTTGAGCCAACAATGAAGTGATAAGTGAACAGCTCTATGGGGAAAATGATTATATTTAAATTATGCTGATATGAGCTGCTTGGAAGGAGGGAGACTCCTACCTCACCAACATTGTGGAGCAACACTGAGTGTTATGGTTTGTGTCTAGTTGTCCCCCCAAAGCCTCATGTAGTCATGGAGCATGGACTTCTAGAGTTTGTGATTAACTCATGATCCACTGGGATTATGGGTGATCCAAGGCTGGGATTATAGGTTTTAGTACTATTGGGATTATGGGTGTGAGTGCTTCCCCCAGGCTTAGGCAGATAGCCTGAATGCAACCTAAGACAGACACACTTCTTCTCTGTTGCCATTGTTGCTCCTTCGTTGGCTCCTCTTGCTCTTTGCCACTACCATGAAAGGCTGCTTTCTGCCCTATGCTGCTCTGCCTTGGAGCCAGCTGAGTACAGACTGCAACCTTTAGTAACTGAGAGCTAAATAAACCTTTCCTTCCTTCATTTTGGGTGTTGGGTATTTATCCCAGGAACAAGAGAACAATAACTGAGACACTGAGCCTTGGTAAGCCTTGGGATCTTTGGGAGGTTGAGTCTGGAGGAATCATGGTGCCTGGCCCATCTCTTACACCACAGGCCAGGCAGCCAGTGTGAGAAGCATCCGGGACACGGCAACAAGCTTTCTGGAGAAACTCTTGGTAGATCCACTCTAGCAAAAGGAAATGCCTTGCATAGAGATGTGTCATTTGTAATTGGTCCTGTTATATAACTATAGGCTTTG
The DNA here is from genome assembly GCF_000260255.1 of Octodon degus. NCBI lineage: Eukaryota > Metazoa > Chordata > Mammalia > Rodentia > Octodontidae > Octodon > Octodon degus. The sequence goes on along the minus strand of NW_004524705.1, from coordinate 7,078,220 downwards.
CTGCTATGGTCTAAAGCACAAAATCAATAGTTAGGACATTGAATCAATTGCTAAACTATGCTTATTGCTAATTGTAGTACAGTAGCTAGGATGTCATATGTATTGTCATCACTTCTTTTCTCTTGTGTAAATATGTTGGAAAGCTCTGGAGTAATAGTCTCCCCATAAGCATATACTAAAAGACTAGGGACTGAGACACACAGAAACCAACATCGCACTCTCAATTAATTGGGAAGGTAAAATCTTGGGATAGATACAAACCAAGAACTTGTACACATGGAAGATATCGCAGGAGTAGAGTATTTCTGGAGAGGGCTTGATATTAGTATATAGCTACCTAGTACCAAAACTCACAAGGATTATCATGGAAACAATTTAAAAAAAAAAACTTTGAAATAGAAAATATCAAAATTAAGGAGAAAAATGCAATCTGAGCCCTCCAGCCCTTGCAGAACAACTTCAGGAAACATGGATTTACAAGAATTTGGAAGTCGCGCACCTGAAAACGATGGCAAATGAAGTAAAGAAACAGCTCCATCAGGCTATAGAGGAAGTGAGATCAGACATCATCTCCAAGTGAAAAAAAGAAATGCCAATCATATAGAAAGAATTACTCAGTATGTATAAAGGAGACATAGACAAAATAAAAAACATAGAGGAGCAAAGAAAAATGATGGAAACCATGAGTGAACAATATGTGAAAGAATTAGGATGCATGAAACACATTCAAAGAGATATCCATGAAACTGAAAATTCCATGGAAAACTGGCAAAACAGGTTGAATGAAACTGACTATAAACTTTCAGCCTGTGAAGACAGGATTGCAGTTAGTGATCACAAAAGGAAAGATCATGTAAAAATATGAAGGAATCAGAAAAAAACCTCAACAGCTGCAAGATGATGCAAATAAAAATAATATAAAACTCATTAGGTGTCAATAGAAAATCAGGAGGCAACATGGATGACATAAAAAGGTTATTTGTAGAAGTAGTGAAAGAAAATTTCCTGGGCACGGGAAAGGAATTCCATGTATCATACAATTAAACGATGCATACAGAATTCCAATTAGCCACAAACAAAATAAATCTACCAAAACATATAATAATCAAGATCCCAGGAATTCAGCATAAGAACAACATACAGCGAGCTATTAGAGAAAATAAACAGATATAAAGGAAAGCCCTTTAGAATCATGGACGATTTCTAAACACAAACCATCAAGTAAAGAAGAGCTTGGAATGATGCATTTCGGGTCCTGAAACAAAACAAAAAAACCCTTCTAATCCACATAGATGTATTCTGAAAAACTATCTTTTAAAGTTAGTGGAAAAATAAGATATTTTCATGACAAAAATAATTGAAGAAATTCATGATCACCAAGGCAGTCTTACAAAGAATACTAAAAGATACTCTAGAGGAGATAAAAATGACCACAACTCCAAGAACAACAATAGAAAAGGACCACCAACAGAGCAAGCAATTAAATGGAGGGGAAAAGTAGGGAACCAAAAGCAAGAAAATAACAACAAAATAAGCCACTATGTATCTGTAAAACTATTAATGTAAATAATCTCAGTTCACCAATGAAACAGAATGACAGGGTGAAACAAAATTCAACAATATGCTCTGTATAAGAAACATATTTAACTCAAAAGGAGATTCATAGACTGAAAGTCAAAGAATGGACAACAATACTCCATGTGAAAGCAACCCAAGCAAAGCAGGAATAACTGTTCTGTTTGGACACAATGTGAGCTTCATTTTTTGGGATTTTTTTAAGCACCAGGGATTGAACTCAGGCCCTTGTGCTTGCTAGGCAAACACTTAAACCACTGAGCCATCTCCCCAGCCCACAATGTGAGCTTCAAAGCAAGAATGATCAAAAGAGCCAAAGAAGGTCAATGAAAGCATTCCTCAGAGGGAAATTTGTATTTATGAATCTTCACATCAGGAATACAGGAGGAGCACATATAACACATTATGCTGCACATCAAGCATTTAGAAAAAGCAAAGCAAGTCAAGGCCAAAAGACCAAAATAGGCAGGAAATTACAAAGATCAGAGCAGAAATTAATATAATGGAGAATAATAAAACCCCCCACAAAGAATTAATGAATTGAGTTGGTTCTTTGAAATAATAAGTAAAATCAACAAATAACTAGCCAACCTTATCAAAAAAGAAAAGGAAAAACTCAAATTCATGCAGTCAACATTCAAAAAGGCAAACTCATTACAAGCCCTATAGAATTCAGAAGATCATCAATACCTACTTCCAAAATCTTTATTGTCACAGGATGGAAAACACAGGAGAAATTGATAGATTCCTAAATATATATGAATTACCAAAGCTGAATCAAGAAGATGTAAAATTTTTGAATAATCCAGTATCAGTCAATGAAATTGAAAATTTAATTTAAAAAAACTTATCAACAAAGCAAAGTCCAGGTATTGGTGAATGCACAGATGAACTATACAAGCAATTTCAAAAAGATTTAATGTCAGTTTTTCTCAAACTCTTTAATAAAATAGAAAGGAAAGCAATTCTCCTCAACTCCTTTCTAGAGGCAAGTATTGCCCAATATTGCCCAGAGAAAGTCTAAACCAAAAAAGAGAACTACAGTCCAATCTTCCTATTGAACACAGATGTAAAAATCCTCACTGAAATGCTTGCAAAGAGAATGAAGCAATTCATCAATATTATAACCCTGATCAAGTGGAATTCATCCCAAGAATGCAAGGATAGTTCAACATATGCAAACTTTGTTAAGAGAGACAAGGAAGAAAATGGCATGATCATACAATAGACACAGAAAAAGCTTTTGATAAAGTCCAACACTCATGCATGATAAAAACTCTACAGAAAATCTGCATAGGTGATCTTTACCTCAAACTGATAAAAGCCATTCGTGACAAAACAATAGCTAACATCATACTAAATGGACAAAACATTAAAGCTTTCACTTTAAAATCAGGAACAATACAAGGATGCCCACAATCACCACTCTCACACAATGTATTTCTGGAGATATCAGCCAGAGCAATTAGATAAAAGAGAGAAATAAAAGTAATAATGATAGAAAGGAAGAAGTGAAATGATCATCATTTGCAGATAGCATGATACACTGTATAGAAGACCCCCAAAACCGCACTAAGAGACTTGTAGACTTAATAATCAAATTCAGTAGCACAGCTGGATAGAAAGTCAACTCAAAAATCAATATCATTCCAGAACACAAACAAAAATCACACTGAGAAAGAAATTAGGGATTCCACATGGTTCAGAATAGCATCAAGAAAAAGGAAGAAATACTTATGAGTCAATCTAACAAAGGAAGTAAAAATTTATATAGCAAAATTTATAGTATTCTGAAAAAAATATTGAAGAGGATGTCAGAAAATGAAAGGTATTCCTTGCTCATGGATAGGCTGAACCAATATTGTGAAAATGGCTATGCTTCCAAAATTGATATACAGATTTAATGCAATCCCTATCAAAATATCATCAACATGCCTCACAGTTAGAGAAACATTCCTAAAATTCATCTGGGAACACCAGAGGTCTAGAATAGCAAAAGCAATACAGAATAATAAAGGCAAAGCAGGAGACAGCACAATCCCTGGCTTGAAAATGTACTACAAAACTACTGTGATAAATCAGCATGGTACTGGCAAATAAAAACAGATCTGAGGATCAAGAGAACAGATTAGAAGGTGCAGACACAACTATACACACACTCAACTACCTTTCTTTGACAAAGGGGCCAAATATACTCACTGGAAGAAAGAAAGCCTCTTTAATACATGCTGCTGGAAAAAACTGGCTTTCCCTATACCAAAGGCTAAAATTACATCCATATCTATCACCATGCACTAAACTAAAGTCAAAATTGATCAAAGAGCTATATATTAAAATGGAAACACTAAATATACTGGAAGAGATAGGCAAAGACGAAATTTCACAAGAAATACTTCGAAGAATCAACAACTGGTATCTTATCTTACTGAAAAAATTGTTTACACATCAAAAGAAATCATCAGCAAGGTATAAATAATACCCATGAATTGGGGAAAAATTTTAGCTAACTGGACTAAAGGACTATAATTTTAGTCCTTAGTTTTTTCTGCAATAAGACTTCTATCTACAACATATAAAGAAATAAAAGTTATCAGCTCCCTCACTCAAAGACTCAACCCAAAAAATAGGCATCTAAGTTGAATATATACTTCTCAGATAAAAAATACACATGGCGAATAAATACATGAAAATATGTTCAACATCATTGGTCTTTCAAAATTAAAACAGCACTGAGATTCCATCTCATCCCAGAAAGAATGGCTACCATTAAGAATTTAACCAATAACAAATGTTGGGAAGACTGTGGGAAAACAGGAACCCTTATCCACTGATGGTGTGAGTACAGACACTGAGGAAGTCGGTTTGGAAATTCCTCAAAAAAATAAAAAACACCCCCCTCCCCGGATTGGTGGTCCCATTCGACCCAGCTATTTTCTTTCTGGATATTTTCCTAGAAGAACTGAAAACATCATACCACAGTGATATATGTGTGCCCATGTTTATAGCAGTGCATTTTTTTCATAGCTAAAAATGTTTATAGCAGTGCAGTTTTTCATAGTGGAAAGAACTCACATGCCCATCAACTGAGGAACAGGTAGAATTAGAGAACTACTCAGCTATAAAGAAATGTATCCTCGATCTTTTATGGAGACTATGAACTAGAGACTATGCTTATAGGTGAAATACATCAGACCTACAGGGGTAACATTGTATTGTCTCCCTAGGGTAAGAACCTGAAAGAGTAAATAAAATCTGAACGATACAATAGATATTGTGAAAGGGGAAAAAACTGCTAGAGAAAGGAGGAATAGAAAAAATATGTATATAGCTAAGTTAATGGTACTACTTATTTGTATTGGGTTTTTGAAGGGAAGAGTTAATGTTGAATGTTTTGTTTGACCCACTTTACGTGCTCACATCTGCTAATCTGAGCAACTACTTTGAAGATAACAATATGCAATCTAACAGCCATTGTTAATTTCCTGTCATCTTGTTTAGGAATTCTGTATTGTTTATAATGTTTTTTACTTCTAATTCTGAAATAGAAATGTTTACCAAAAAAAAAAAAAAAAAAACTATATTGATAAACTTCAGCCTTAGTCATAGCTCTAAAGTAAATAGGAAACCCAAGCATTTTGTCATTTGTTGTAATAAGCACAAAACCAGTACCACCAGTAGGTGGGGCCATTCCACAGGAATTCAGATTCCAGGGAACAAGGACCTTACAGTTTTTTTTTTTTTTTGGCTTGCTCATTCTCCGGGAAGTCGCAGTAAGGCTGTTTAATCATAGGAACAAATACTGGAGTTTGCAGGGGCCAATTGCTAACTGCTCCATCTACCTCATTGTCCTAGGACACCGAATGTCTGAAACCTAGAACACATACTCGTTGCTATGTGTTTCTCAATAAAATTATGGAAAAAATAAATGACTGGTTTTCTAGATTTGTTGCAATGACGAGGCTTGCATTTTCAAACAGAAGCGTCCTGCCCGCGTGACGGCGCCCAGTGGGCTGTGCGGCTGTCAGGCCAGCCCAGGCAGCGAGAACAGAGGCTCCTTGTGCGCTTGGCTGACGTTTGTCCGTCTCTCGGCGGCCGGGCACCTCCACGGCTTGGCAGAGAATGATTCCAGACTGTGCAGAGCAATACGGAATCTTTTCCAAGACAGACAAAGACTGATTTACAGAAATGTAAGAGCAAGTGTTTCAAAAATATAAAATAGGGCTGTGAGACTGGAAAAAAAATGAACAATTCTACCTCAGGAACTAGTGAGGCTTTTACTTATTTTGAATCGTAGGAAAATCGGCTTCAACTAAGCTGTACATTAAGCCACAGATACCTACATTTCTTCCATAGACCATAAGTGCTGCTGGCTTTGTCTTACATGAGAGTTATAAGACTAAATGAAGGCTAAACTAGAATTTAAATTCTATCCTTTCTGTCTGAGATAATTACTCCCCAAACCTCTAATGTTAAACAGACGTGTTCCTTTCAAAGGAATAATTTGGAAATTGCGGTTGGCTACAGAGGAAAGGACTCACAAAAAGTTTCTCATCTCAATAAAAACTTTATAATGTCAGGTGGGATTTTTCAAAAACAGTTGGGAAATGCCTAGCAGAGAAAGAGAGAAGTCAAGAAAACTAGTTAGAAATAAAAGATGGCTAGAGGCAAAAGTGAATCAAAATAAGAACAACAAGAGCAGTTTCAGCTTGCTTGTGTTTGGGTAAACAACTCTGGGAAGTTGAGAGACCTTTGAATTCAGTAGAAATTGATGCTGTTTGAGTATGGAGGGCAGCGGTAGTAAGAAGTCCAAGCTCATTTGTGGCCCTTCAGCCTTCCGATCGATCCTCACACAGGTTCTCACTGTGAGTGAACCCACGGCAAGGAATTGCAGTCTTTCTTGCCTAGACCTGAGGAGGGCTTACAAAAGGGGGCTGATCCAGCAGGGCACAAAGGGATCAGGGAAGAGGACCAAGAGAGAGGTAAGGAATTTGCACTAGAGACCAGCTTTGCTCCTCCCGGTCCATGACTGGGACAGAAAGCAGAACACCTGGAGACTGCATTCTCTCGGCTCTAGCACCCCCTCAAACTGCAAACTTCACTTTGTTCTTTCTTTTTCATTGCAGCTGTCAGGGATTTGGCAGTTTTCTTTTAGCATTGATTTCTTGCCATCCACTGCAAGCTAGTTCACCAATTCAACACAGTGCAGGATGGTGCTCAGATATGTCCAAATTGTCCACTCAAATGGTAATTCATTTCATTGTCGTCATTTTGACAGCTGACTCACAGTCGCTCTGAAATTTGGCTCTGTGCTTTGGCCTTTGTGAGTTCTTCTGGGTCTCTCCTCCTGACTCCCAGAATCTTGGTCTCTGACTGCTTTTCTGTTCTCTTCGTTGGCTTTGGAGTTCAGCTTAGGATTGCTCGCTCCATCTCTCTCACATGTACAAGAGGATGGATCGTCTCCATGGCTCATCTTCTAGTTCACTGCTGATGAATCTCAAGTCTGTGGTCAGCACAGTGACTTCCAAGCTGCAGCGTTCTCTGTCTAGCTGGCCCAGGGTGCCTTCCTGAAAGTGGCTGTGGGCAGGTCATGCCCTGCAGGTCTTATTCTGAGTTGTGGTCTTTCCCACAGAATCCACCCTCTTCTGTTCTCCACAAAGCGAGCACAACCAGCTCCCAGGCACAAAACGGCCTCAACACGACTCTTCTCTCACTTCTCATTTCATATTAACCAGGAAGTCTATGGAATTGTGTTCACACGCATTGAGCATTGTGCCTCAGCTATATCGGTGCTCAGATCTTATCTTATTCTTGCCTCAACCCCTGCAGTAACTTCCCAGACTTGTCTCTTTCCTAATTTCCATTTGATCTTTTATTCAAAGTTAGGAATGTTGGCCCTGACCTTTCAAAGGACAAAGCCCATTGGACTTTGCCTGAGTTACTGTTTTCTCATTGCTGAGACAAAATACCTGCTGCCCAAAATTAAGGAAGGAAACAATTACTTAGCCCACAGTTTGTAGAGGTTTCAGTCCATAATCAGCTGGCTCCGAGACAGGCTGATACAGCAGAAGGCACAGTTTGTGGCAGCAGAAGCCAGTAACTCACCACGATGGAAAGGGGAGGAGCAGGCCTCTCCCTCTCTTATTCTGTACGCAGGCTCCCTGCCCTACAGCAGAGATGGCACTCACAACCATAATTCCAGCCATGAATCAATCACAGACTTTAGACTCAGCCACTCTAAAACGCCTGCCCACCCATGACAGCATGAGGCTTTGGGGGACATCCAGACACAACTGTAATAGACCCCACAGACTTCTGTTCTGGCAAATTTTCTCTGGCGTTTTATGATCCATTGACTAAAAGCCAAGCATGTCCACGTGGTACTCAAGGTTCTTCATTATTTGGTCCTGACACACTTTCCAGGCGTATGCCACACCTCTGTATAGCTAAGCCACTCTCCACGAGGGAGCTCTTATTCCCAAAGCTCCTTCGCAAACCCTAGTATCCCTGCTTAAGTGGTCTCCTTCTTCCATTTTCAATTATATTGTCAAGGCTCGGATCAAATATCAACTTCTCTATGACATGTTTTAGTACCTACAATAGGATATGAATTCTATAAATGTTTCATTATTTTTCTAAAATTGTAAAGCAGAGATTTACAGTGCAGTCTAAGTAACTAAATGATTCATTCATTTATTTTGCATTAACTTTTATGAGTAATTTGTGCAAGCCACCATTCTGGACTACAAGACAAAAAAGGGAGTGAAATTCTACCTCTGCCCTTATAGGAATTACAGTGTATTTTAAAGCATGAAGACAGAGAAATGCACTATTATAATGCAATTGACCATGCTTTATGCAATTTATCTACCCTTTGCCTCTGTTATTTTCTTTCCAGTGCTAAATGTGAGTTATGTGTACATCAAATGGATCTTGCCTCTGTCAGGCCTTAGGGACATTTCTCAGGCTTTGCCTATTTTTAGAGTTCTTCTTCTTAAAATTTCTTTTTCTTCTTTTCTTGCAGCATAACTAGAGCTTACAGAATTACACTTGTGTTTTCATTCCTATAAAGCTGCCTTACCATCACTTGACATATTTGGGTTTTTTGTTCTGTCCTTTGAGAACACAAACAGATAATCACTTGCCTTTGTATATAACAACTGGGAAATGTTGAATAGACACAATGGTCAAGAAATTCACCAAGTTTAGGAGGATGGTCTAAAATTAATGTATTGTGAAAGTAACTAGGTGCAGCATTTTTTTTTTCTTTTTTCTTTGTAGTTTTATTCTGAAATAGAGTCATTGTGCTCCTTCTCTATCCCACTAAATGGCTTGCTTGCATCTTTCTCCCTAGAGGTCACTTTCCAATCAAGGATGCTGGCAAGACCCTGAAATACTATAAAGGGAACTAAATAGTCATCATGTAATAGGGTGTGTTTCAAATAATGGGAGTGATGCACAATTCTGAGACCTATAGGCTGAAGGAGGTCTCAGGGCACCTGACCTCAGCCTCACGTGATGAGTTCACTTGTGTTCTCCACAGTTTACACTTTTCTACCCTAATGTTTCCCTCAAGTCTACCCAGAAATTGACAGCATTTCCTCACTCTCTTCATCCTTTCCTTTCTCCTACCTTTTGGAGGCTATAACTGATAAACCCAAACCTGCATATATTTAATGTATACCACCTGGTGGGTTTGAAAACATAAGTACATTCATGAAACCATTATCATAAGTATTACTCAGTTATGAAAAAGATAAATTCAAGGCTTTTATAGATAAACAGATGCAACTACAAACTGCATTGGTAAGTGAAATAAATCAGAACCACATGTGCAAATACTGTATTGTCTTGCTAGTGTAAGAACCTGAAAGAATAAATAAAATCTGAAAGGTACAATAGGTACTGTGAAAGGTAAGAATCTGTTCAATGGGAAGAAAAAACCTGGAATGAGGAAAAAGGTAGAAGAAGGGAAAAAGATATAGTCATGTATATTTTTTATTTTTAAAAATTGTTATTATTTTCCATGTATTTGGTACAAGATCTCACTAAACAGTTCAGACTTGTGGTGATCCTCCTCCTTTCAGCCTCCCCAGTGCTGGGATTACAGGCATGCACCATCATGTTCAGACTCAGTAGTGGCTCAGTGTATCCAGGGGTGGGGTCTGTGCTGCATGTGATGCCAGGGATCGAATCCTGGGCCCTGTGCTTGCCTAAGCAGGCGCTTAGTCTGCTGAACTATTTTGCCAGCCCTGTACTCATGTGTGTATGCCAGGCAGTTTGGATAATTATACTGCTGATTTCTGCTAGTCTATTGAAAGGAGCAGTTAATGCTTAATTATTTTTTCTTGCTTCTTTTTAATTTCTTAAAAAAGTACAATAAAAACCATTTTGCAAGTTTATATCTGGTAACCTAAACAACTAATCTAAAGGTAGCATTATGCAATACAATAACCATTGTCAAATTCCTATTATTTTTGTTTAATGAAATGTTTCATCGTTTATACTTTTTTAAACCATTTTTTAACCTTTAAAAAATAAAGGTAAAAATGGAAAAATAAAAACATAGGAGGTATCAGAGTGACCTTAAAAATGTTCCTTGAACTTCTTATTTTTTTCTTTTTTTCATTGCGGTTGTAAGGAAACCTAGCGCAAGATCTGTCTTCTTGAGTCTTTAAGTGTATAACACCATATTGCTAACTACAGGCTCTGGATTGTGCAGTTTATCAAGCAAAGATTTTATATTGCATAACTGGAACTTCTCACACCCTGAGCTGCTTGCTCATCCTCCTGTTCCCCAGTCCCCGGGACCCACAGTTCTGCTCCTTGATTTGTAAATTTAACTTAATTAGTGACTTCATCTAAGTGGAATCAAGAGGTATTTATCCTTCTTGATTGCTTTATTTAATTTAGCACAACCCTCCCCATGCTCACTTATATTGCTGTAAGTGACATGATTGCCTTCCTTTTAAAAGGCTAAATTATATTCCAGAATATGCATATGTCCAGTTTTCTTTACTCATTCACCTGTAGGTGGACACTGGGGTTGCTGCTGTATCTCAGACATAATGGACAGTGCAGTAGCCAGCTCGAGGGTTCTCCGGTCCCTTCGTGGTCTTGATTTCCATTCCTTTGCATTTACATGTGTCCCCAGTGGTGGGATTACAAAATGATATTTGTTGCTTTCAAATTGCTTTTCATGAAACATCATATTTTTCCCATAGTGGCCACAGATTTTTTCATTCCCACTAAAAGAAGGAATAAAGACAACATGCTTTAGTATGCTTAGTCATGATGCGCAGACATTAATCAAGAGGAATAATGCACTTGGTAAATGCATTTAAGTTAAAAATTCATGAATAATTTTGACTGATAATAGAATTCAGATATTTTTGGCTTTGCTATCTGCATTTAAAGAAAATCATTTAAGAAGAATGAAAATAAAAGAAGCAGCAAGGTATACCACATACAGGTACAAATTACTTATGATTAATGAATGCGCATCTAAATGCAATAATAAAACTTAAAAAAGCTTTCTTATGTAGATAATATAACCCAATAATGTCTTCTTTTTTTGTAGCAATAATTTATCTAAGTATCTCAATGTATTTGTCTAACTATATAACATATCAAATTACATATAATTTATGTTACAGTTTAAGAGAATATGGAAAGCTTAAAGAGGTTAGAAGTTAATATTTTATTCAACTATGACAAAATAAGCATTAATTATTTTCTAATACTTAGATATAATCATTGTAGTTGTAAGTTGTGCCATAGCAACACATTAAAAAACGAAAGGACAAGAGAAATCTAATACCACCAATTTACTCCTGCTTTCTACCTTTTAAGAAATATGTTGCCCCAAAAATAATACATGTAAGATAAAGTGGAATCCTTAGTGAAAGATGAGATGTGCCTCGAAAGTGTGAATTTTAGTAAGAACCCAAGAAAAGCTGGTATGATAGATATTTCAGCAAGAGTAGTTTTAGAAACTTAAGACTTGTCACACACTATAGTATGAAAATTGTCTTTAAAAAAAAATCTGTACTTAAGTTTCAAAGCCCTATTTTTTTTTTTTTAACTGGGAATTGAATTCAGGACCTTGTGCTTGCTAGGTCGGAGCCATGCTGTTGAGCTATAACCTTGGGGCCAAACCTTATTTTTTATAGTTTCAAAACTTTATTTTTGTACTCTGCAATTGAATATATTATTTTATTTAACATTCAGTTATTTAGTTTGGTTAATTGTAGACTCACATATTTGCCCTTTAGGTTATGAGCTCTGTATGTAAACTGCATGGATTAAAATCCTTCTACGTTGTGTAGCTTTGTGAATTTAGCAAAGTGTCTTATCTTCTTGGACCACAATTTATCAGTTACAAAATGGGAATAACCTTTCTTCCTAAGGCTGAGGCCAGGGTAAATAAGTATTTGGGAGACAAATTACCTGTCAGGTGATCCTTGTCTATGATTATTTAACTTGTGGATTTGCCTGTACATGGATTTAAAATAATTTTATACCCTTTTATTGTATATCTGGTCTTAGAGTATATGTCAAAGTTTGTTCATGAAATTTTAACTGATGCCTGCTGTTCAGGGGAACTCTCTCATAAAACTCTCTTAGCAGTTGTGCTGGACATAGAGTCCCTATTTAGATGAGAAATTATGGGTCACTTTGAATGTGTATAACTTAATCATGTATTCTGGAGCACAGTTTTCTTACCTAATAAATATCATTTCCATTACACTTACCTTTATACTGTGCAGAGAGCATTTTCTTTGCTGCTTTTATTCACCATATTTGGAGTTTTGTAGGTAGAGTTCCTTGTGGAGCCTGACAATCTGTTTCCTATTAACTCTACACTTCTACTGGTCCTGTAATAGCCAAGCCTCTTTCTGAGAGGCTTAGATGCGTCCAGAAAAGCAGGGTGCCTGTGGTTTCTGCATCTGAGCCCCTGGAGCCCAGTGTTGTTTCCAGCCAAAGTCTATGATGGTGTTCGCTGCATCATGGAGATTTATGCCCTCTCCAACCTGAAGCCAGCTCTGCAAGCTTAGCCCAGACAATGCCCGAGTTAACTGGAAAAAGTAGATTTCTTTTTTCTTCTACCATCTTTTCCAGTTTTCCAGGAATAATTTATTAGTTCCATCTCCTCACACTTCAGGTAACAGTATCACCTTTTATGTGAAGGCTATTTAGGAATGTTTTCTGTGCTTAATCAGACAGCCAGCATGGTTACCAATGATTGATAATTTAGCTCTTAAATTTCAGGGTAAATTAGTTGAGTGTTTGATTTCTGCACAGTGGAAGGGCCTGAAGAAGAGAACTTCTCTTATCCTTTGAATGTGAGGCTCAGTTACGTTTCTTTCTCCTTTTTCCCCAAAGCTGAATTGCAGTTGTAAATACTGGTTGGCTCTTAGAGCTGTGGATGTAGAGAATGATGCTGAGGGGCAGATACAGATTCCCTGCCTGACCAGAAGTGTCATAGTGCATCACGTGACATCAAGTGGCTTGGCTCTGCAAGGAAAGCATGCAACGTTCTTTGCCTCCAGGAGCTGTGTGTACAACCTTGATGATTTCCTCGGTAGAAGAAGAAAAGTTGAATTGCAGGTATGTGAGGCCTGCTAACTCCAAGTGAACCATAACCACTTGTTTGGAGGACTAACTAATTATTTTAAGAGGGCGTTCATGTCCATGCACATTGGGAGTTCTGTACTTTCCTTGCAGTAAAATGATACTTACTATCTCAAACAAATGGATATCTGTCGGGGATTTGTTTCTTTTATCCAAGGTCACTTTGTGGTTTAGTTAGAATCAAAGGATATAACTTTTTAGTATGTGTATATCTAAGAAATATTTAGGGTGTAGTTCTGTTAAAAGTCCAGTATTTATTTGAATTATAGAAAAAGGACAAATACTTTTGTTAGCACATTCATATCTTAAAGATCATATACATTAAAATTCAAGAGTTATTTATCTGAAATTCAAATACAGCAGGGCATTTTAAAATTTTATTTGCTAGATATGGCAATCCAAATCAAAATTTACCTTTTTGGTGAGTCTGTAAAGTGAAGAAAAGAG
>NW_004524705.1:7062657-7063972 GCF_000260255.1 Octodon degus | reverse complement strand
GTGGCTCAACAAAAATCTTTCCATCCTAATAGACTGTTGCCAAAGTCAGAGTAGGGCTAAATGATAAGAAACATAAATTAATAGAAATGGGCAGAATTCAACAGACAGGCAAGGCGGAAACAAGATGGAAACTGACAAAGGAGGAAAAGAAACAGTGATGCAGAAAAATAGATTTCAATGAGATTTGTTTTCTAAAGAAGAGTATGAAAATAGAAAGGATTTCCAAAAAGCCTTACTGCCCATGGTAGTGTCCCACGGGAACACATGCCCCCTTGCCTCTTGTGGCCACCGCTTCCTGTCAGCTGCGTAGCCCCAGAGGAGTTGAAATGGCCATTTCGTGGTGGTCTGAATGTGCTCTGCTCAGCAGAAGTGGTTGCCACGTGCTTCTTTTTCTTTTAATTTATGTACAAAGTTGCTTTATCCTTACAGTGAAATTATTTTGCTAAAGACTGTGCTGGGTACTGAGAATATAAGTATATATAAGTCATATAATCTTTGATCTTGAGTTCACAGCTCTGTGTGTGTGTGTGTGTGTGTGTGTGTGTGTATGTGTGTGTGTGTGTGCATGTGGGGCAGGATTATAAATAACCTAATATTTCCAACCTATAAATTTTACCATGAATTTAAATAAATTACAGGTATGGAGAGATGGAGAGTCCATATTTATTATTACTATCTGAGACACTAATATCCATGGTAAGTACACAGTGAGAGAGAGAGAGAGAGAGACAGTATTGCTGAGAGATAGCCCAGAACCTGATAAAGTGTGTTTTCCTCATAGCCTTAAAAAGTTTCTTTTTCTTTTTAAAATATTTTATGTATTTAGTACAGGGTCTCACTAGACAATCAGGCTTGCAGTGATCATCTTGTCTTCAGCCTCCAAAGCACTGGGGTGACAGGCATGCACTCCCATGCCCAGTCTCGGTGGCTGGCTTGGCACTACTAGGGTAGGGCCGGCACAGTGTGTGGTACTAGGGATCGAACCAGGTTCCTTGCACTTGCCCAGGCATGCACTTATACCGTTGAGCTACCTCTGGGGCCCAAGAACTTTCTTACTAACCATCAGTCCTCACAAATTTTACATTCTATGCATGTACGTGTTAGCAGCTGAGGGTGTAGGGTGATGCAAAAACTCAGTACTAACAATGAAGAGAAAGAATTCAATGAACGAGTAACTGATAATCTTTAAACTTTGGAACTGAACGAGCCACCCCTGATACACAGAGCAGATCTTGGAATATGGGCCCAGGAATCAAGGTTTGCTCCTTGACTTAATCTGTGGAATCCCTATCCACCACCTTCATTACTAATGTCC
>NW_004524705.1:7051669-7061812 GCF_000260255.1 Octodon degus | reverse complement strand
TCTGACCTGCTCAGTAGCCTCCATAACGGCTCCCACTCACTCTGCCCAACAAACAGAAAATATACTAAAAATTTCCTGTTTTGCTTTCCACTTGTGTAGTGATTCCATTTAGTTGTTTGGATTTTTAACAGAGTCTTGATTTTTTTCTCAGTACATTCCCATGCATATTTAAAGCTTTTAAACAGTCTTTTCCCAAGTTTTTTCTCTAACAAAAAGGAATGTGAAGAAGAGTAAAAAGCCACTTGTTTTACCATGTATCCCAGTTTACAGTGAAAAACAATGAAATGAAGAAAATAAGAAATCTCTAGACAGAAAAAGGAAGATAAATATAAATAATACAAAAAGTGAACCATTTTCTTGCAAGATGGGAGTAGCCATCCTGCTAATGTTCAGTTGTGTCAGAATGATTAAATAAGCAAATTCTAGAATGAACAAGTTGAGTACATGAAGTCTGGAAGAATCAGTGACTACAAGAGCACTCTTTGGCTGTGGTGCTCGCTGGATGTCTATTCCAGTGAAAAGCTAGCACAGTGAAGTCATCACAGCTGTGGTCTCGAAGTGCTGAGAAAATGCATGAAGC
Source organism: Octodon degus (assembly GCF_000260255.1). Classification (NCBI taxonomy): domain Eukaryota; kingdom Metazoa; phylum Chordata; class Mammalia; order Rodentia; family Octodontidae; genus Octodon; species Octodon degus. Next base: position 7,061,232 of record NW_004524705.1, on the reverse strand, counting down.
ATTAACCTTAGGTACTGTTTTTCATGGCTAAATGTAGGATATAGCAGAGTCAAACAAATGCGTAAGTCAGAATCCCGACACCCAGCAAGATATGAACTGATATGGAGGGTTTTATTATATACATAAGGATTGTAAAATTAGCTCCAGTGCTGACCAGGATGTTTAAAAACTAGAAACAGGGCCAGAGAGATAGCTCAGTGGTCTAAAGCGCCTGCTTAGGCAAGCTTAGTCAGGCACAGGGGACCGCGCTTAGATCCCTGGTACCACATGCCATGCCAGCCCCACCCTCAGGGCAGGCTGAGCTGGCCAAAAACAAAACAAAACAAAGCTAGAAACATTCAGCAAATACCTTTATCATGATTACCTCCTTATTTTCCAATCCCATCCTCAAGTAAGCAACTCTTGGGTTCAGATTCAACCCTCAGATAACTCTTAGCTGCATGTGAGATGGGCAGAGTACTGTCCTAAACGGCTCCGAGTCAGACAGATCACTTTCTACATGTCCTCACTCTACCTGAGGAATGCACCCATCCTCTGTGAGCCTAAACCTCCTCATTTGTGAGGCAGCACCTAAGGGGAAGGAATCCAGCAAACTGCACATGTCATCTGTGGGGCTCTGTCTCAGTTCATAGCACACATTCCATAAGTCCGCAGTGTTTTCTTAATTTTTCAACTTGGAATAGGAAGCTGAAAAATGGAAAAAGAAACAGATGCTGTCGATGGATGCCTTCATAACCTTGACCTCTCCTGCTTGTCTGGTATAGTGACTGTTGCAGGCAATACCAAAGGGGGAGACCAGGAGAGCTGGAGTGTGGGAAACACTCCCCACACAGTTAGCAGCACAGAGAGCAGAGAGAATACTGCAGATCCTTCAGGAAATTCCTGCATATGTCAGAAAGGACGTCCATGTCTTGATGTCATTTCTAAGAGATCCACACAAATATTGATGTAGCACCCTAATTTTGGCTTTCCACACAATATGAATGGCTTGATGACTAGCATCCATTTATATTTTAGTCATCGGATTTCAAAAGATCAAAATAGGTGAATTACAAAAATGAATTCAGATTTTTCAATACTAAGTGTATTTTTTGGTGTGAATTCATTGATTTCATTAAGATTCTTTAAAGTCATAATCAGAAATGGCTAAAAGAATTTTTTTGTTTACTGAGTTATACCATTTCTCTATTGGAGGTGGAATGGAGACAATTAGGAAAACAAACTGATAATTAAGGTCTGAGATAGATTTTGACATGAGAAACAGCAAAGCTGTGGAAACCACCATCGTGGCTTCTTGGAAATCAGCTCACAAAGTGGGGAGTGAGGTTTTCCTGCTGAAAAACCAAAGATGGCTTTTTCTCTTAAAGAATTACCACTTATTAATGCATTTTAGTAAGCATTTGAGTAGCCACTTTATGCAGTGTTTTAAATATTAAAATAAATCCTGGTAGGGTTTCTAAAAACCAAAGCAAGGATCATAGATTTTTATGGCAATGGCAAGAGAGGAAGAAGAAGAAAAAAAAAGATGCAGTTTACTAAGTCTCAATTTTGATAAGAAGCAAGGCACCAAGATGTGTCACTTTATGTAACATGATTCAATCACTTTCAAACAGATCTTGAGGTCCCTGTCAATGTTTACAACAAACCTGGCCTTGCAGTCACTATTTTCTTACTTCTTCAATTTAATCACACACCTTCTGACTGTTAGCACTTTATAACGTTTTAAAAATTTACTTTTCCTTAGAACAAGATGCCACAAATAATTTGTTGACAGAAGTTCTCACCCTCTGAAATGTGGGCCACAGTCTGAAACCCCTTTACCTCAGTTCTTCCGATTACCCAGTGCTCTTGGCAAATACTGATTATAAATGTCATTGGCTTTGGTGACTCACCTTCAGTTTTTCAGCTGAAGAAATGGGTCATTAACTGATTTTAAAAAAATTCCCAGAAAGGTTGGTTCTACCCACTTGTCCTTCATTTAATTACCAACCTGCAAAAGGGAAGAAACAGATATCATACTAAATGACATTTTGGAGCAGAATAAAAGAATTGGGCTGCTAGCAGAGCATATGGAAAAGAATGATTAATCTCTTGAATTTGATAGTCAAAACATTTTGACACTAACTGGCAGTTTTAATGATCACTATAATTTAGCTGATGGGTTCATTAATAAAACGCCTAGTCTACTTTATAACATTTAACTCCGATCACTACAGTTAAGGTTACAGAGAACACGGAAGTCATTCCTTTGGACCCCTGTGGCATGCTGTCATAATCCAAGAAGGGTGCTGTGCATAATGATTTCCACAGAACAAGTAATAAGGAAGGTAATTTTATTTGCTAGTAGCCCTTGGTCTTATCCTGCAGATGAAATGCCCCACAGCTCGCTCTCTCTCTCTCTCTCTCTCTCTCTCTCTCTCTCTCTCTCTCTCTGTGTCTCTTCTCTCTCTCTTTCTTTCTTTTTTATTTTTCTCAAATGACTTATCTTCTAAGCACTTATTCTACAAATTTTACTTGTTTGGAAATAAAAAGCAAATGAGTATTTTTGAATTAATCAGGTATAGTAATCTTGTAAACCCCATTAGAGAAATGGAGAATCAATAATGTCAGTTTGGGAGCAGTAAGGTGATCAGTCATTTTGGGATAAAGTTCAGGAAGCTTCTATGCTATGGAAGTTTAACTTGTGATTCTTTGAGGCTTAAGAGGTTATGGTTGAGTCAATCTCTTTCAACAATTAATGTACCTCAGTAAGTCTCAGGTGATGTTACTTGGTATCCTAAGTGTTTCTTTTTTTTTCTCCATACTTTTATTGAGAAACAAATAGCAATGAGACACTTTCAAACCAAATTGGTAGGACAGTTTCAATAATTAACACATTGCACACATTCTTCCTAGTGGTTGATTGCTGTACAAGATGCAGACATGATAGCCTATTTACAAACATTATTAGAACAAATCCCTCTATTCATTAAGAGAATGCAACTATATATCTATCCTAACCACTTTGAATACACAGACACAAAATGGACATTCATCTGTATCCCCTTTTTTGTTTAGTTCCATCATTTGAATATTATAGGTATGGTAACTCAGCAAAATATTCTAAAAGAGTCTAGTAGTCCATAATAGTACTGGGTCTTCCTCTTGTCTGGCAGTGTCAGAAACTGAAAAATATGGAATGCTTCACGAATTTGCGTGTCATCCTTGCACAGTGGCTGTGCTAACCTTCTCTGTATCGTTCCAATTTTAGTATATTGCTGCCGAAGCAAGCACCACAGTGTTTCTTAGGAGACAATGAACATGCAATCTTTGTTCTGAGCCTTTTTGTTTCTTTTCGTCCTCCTTCTTAGAATGCACAGGGCCATTTTGGACCATGAGGTTAGTTCTACATGAAACAGAGTGACAACACAGGAGCATGGATGTTCCCCGTCCCTGTGAGGTGCTGTTCAGCCTAGGGCTGCTTGGATGGACCTTCATAAAAACAAAGGAATAGTCTTAAAATTGTTTATGTTGCAACTATCTTTTTTAAAATTTTACTTTAAAAAGATCTCATATTAACTCACATCAGAATGTGCAGGGACCAATGCCAAATCTGTAATTAATAATACTTTCTTCAATGTGACACATCATCAGCAACACCGTAATCGATGTAAGGTCCTTACATTTCACCTCTGATTTATGTTCTGTTGCCCGTGTCCCATCCTTCTCTCTGTTCTTCACTCATTATCCGGATGAGAAGACATATTTTCATCCTTTTGGAGCAGCTTATGTGTTAACACCACAGGGCACAGGGGCCGTCTCTTATTCCACAGCATCCAACAACTATTTAGTCATTGTGTGCTGTTTCTCCAGCTCTTTTGCTGTATGACAAGATTTCAAGCTAAGTGACACTGGAAACACACAGTGCAGGCAGAAAGGGGGCTGATTCTGCCTACTGGTCTCTGGAGACAACATCAAGGCTCTCACTGATATATTAGTTAAATTGAGTCACAGACTTGAGCAGAGAAGGCAGACTATTTTGGTCAGAATGAATGGTTTTCAGGAAGAAAAACACTCTCATAACTGATGGTGTAATTTGAAAATGAAGAAGTTTAGCATGCAGGGTAATGGAAGAAGAGGATTCTAACTGTGTATCCTTTCCCTAAGGACCTTCTCTGCCTTGCTGATCTCCTTTGGTGCATCTTTGGAGCACCACAAGGGGAGTTTAGACTTGGGATGATGTGATTAGTTTTGCATTTAAAAATAGCTGATAAAAGGGGATAAAATGAGAGGATGGGAAATAGTTGCAGTATCCTTGGGAAGCTCATTTCATGTAAGGGGGGTTTGGACACGAGAGACAGGTTCTGAGGTTTTCTGAGAGAGGTGGTGCTTCATCAGGGTGGGACAGAAGGAACAGAGTAATTTGGGAAGGGGGAAGAACTTTTGGAATCCTCAGAATATAAGTAAAAGTTCAATGCTGTCAAGTTCTTCAGGGACTATAGGGGCTAGAAGGAAATATGACTGAAGCTAAACTGTAGGTAGAAGAAAAACCTTTCAAAGGTATTTAGGGAGTAGCCGTGAAATCAGGATAGTTAGGGAAATAAGAAATTCTGTTCATGGTTTAGTCCTTATTCCTGCTCATGATTTCACCTTCAGCTTCTACTCAAATAGAGTTCCATGCCTAATAGTGCAGTTGCTCTTTAAGCATGTGCTGAATAGGTAAACAACCTGATTCAGACAGTATTGAGGTAAAACAAGAACTCAGGCGTAAACTTTGGAAAAAGATTTTACCAACCAAAACTGAATCTTAACAAAAACAGATACAAGTTTAGCATCAACATCCCACTGGCTTATGAAAGTGCTTCGATGGCACTTGAGGGTCCCACCTGGAGGATGGTGACAATGCGCCATTACCAGAACACTTTACTTGTTGAATTATGTGTCCTATTCTGTAATTCAGAAGCCATGGTCAAAGCGCCTACAGGGGCAGAGTGTCTGCTCTCAGAAGTAAGAACTCCTTGATGAATGGTTGAAAGTGTATCATGTTTCATCTACAAAATTCTATTGAAGCAATGGAAAATGGCAAATGTAAAAAATCAGACAAAACGGAAATATTATATCTGAGTGAAGAGAGCAGAGAATTTAATTTTGAAAAATTAGATTTATGCTCTGGGGTATAGAATTATAACTCTGAGCAACATCGGTATCAACAACAGGGCAAAGTTGGATAAAAGAAATGTGAATAAAAACACATTTAGGGAGACCACACATACTGAAAAACCAAACTGAGACCCTAAATTTCAGATTTATTTTTACTGGAAACTTCATTAGAAAACTCATTCTAAGCCAATGTGTAAAACAATAGTTAAGTACTTTTAAGGTTGCAGAGGCTTACAAATTAAACTGCTAGCCATGGAATGTAAGATGTTTTCATTTAGATTTTAATTTCTCCTATGTAGGTGGTCCTCAGATCAGAGGGTTTTAGAATAAGCAGAACAAGGGATTGTTATTAAAGTTACAGAGGTTTTTTATTTTCATGCAGTTTTATTTCCATTTAGATTTGCTCAAGCATGAAGAGACAGCAAAACAATGTTCAATTTGACCTTTTATAGTTATGTTTATAAAAAATAAGACAATTTTGAAGTAATTTTTTTTATAGAAAGTCTGTTGTGTTTACTGCTTACAGGGATAAAACATGCTGCTATCTGGTCCCTAGCCCGTTATCAATGTGAATCTCCTCTTTCTCATCATTACCAGCTACCTGAGTGTCAAAGACTTCACTTCCCAGTTCAGGAGCCCCAAGGGTGTTGTTCCAATTAGGAACTATGAGATGGTTAACTTCATGTGTCAGAGGGTACCCAGGTATTTGCTTAACTGTTATTCTAGTTGTATCTATGAGATCAATTTCAGGTGAGATTTATGTTTGAATCAGTAGATCCAGTAAGGCAAACTGCCTTGCATAAGTTGGGTGGCCTTCACTCAGGAGGGTTAGGGTATAAATGGAATAAAAAGGCCTGCTACACGGGGAGTCCCCTCTTGCCTTCTGAATGATATTGAGACAAGACATCAATCTTCCCCCACCTTTGCATTTAGTTCCGGACTGAATCTTTGACCATTGGTTCTCCTGGTTCTCAAGCCCTTGATTTGGGTTGGAATGCAGGCCATTTGGTTTTCTGGGCCTCCTGCTTCAAGACCAGTTCTTCTGACTTGTCAGCCTCCTTAAACAAATGAACTGTTTCTTTTTAAGAAATCCCTTTCTTTCTGTCTGCAGCCTTATCAGTCCTGTTTCTCTGAAGAGCTAAGACTAACACAGATCTTGGTATCAAGAATTAGGGTGCTGCTTTAACAAATGCTTACATGACAAGGTGGCTTTGGAAATTGGTAACACATAGCAGTCAGAAGCGTTTTGAGATTCACATTAGAAATATGGATATTAAAAACAATTCTGGTGAGATCTCCGCTGGAAATGAGAAGGAGATTATCGGAAAGTGGAGGAAAGAAAATCCTTGTTATATAGCTTTGGAGAACATCACTGAACTGTGTTCTATTGTTTTGTAGAAGTAGAATTTATAAATACTAAAACTGGATATTTATTTCAGGAGATTTCTAAGGACTGTGAAATTGCCTCCTGAATGCTTATATTAAAATGCAAAAGAAGAAAGAGGGACTGAAAGAGAATTCTAAGCAAAAACAAATTAGAAAGTGAAGATTTGGAAAACTCTAAGCCTATTGCATAAATAGAAAAAAGAATTATTCTTACCTTTCTAGATTATTCTAAGAGAACACCAAGGGTGGGGCTGAACAATCATTTGATACAGAAAGAGACCAAGGGTGAATTCATGGAGATAACAGCTGTTTTAATTAAAGACAGGGACATAGAGTGCACTGAAGTAGCAAGAAAACTCTCAGCTTGAACTAAAATAGACAGGAAAAGCTGAGAGAGAAACACTAGAAGGTTGAGGGATTCTGTAGATTTTACTGGCCTGGAGCCAGTTGGCAGTGAATGTGTCTTATTCTTGAAGAATAGGGAGAAATGACTCCAAACATGATTCTGACAATCATGGTCGCTACTCAGATTTTGTCAGGGCAGATGGCCCTTTTCTCAAAACTTGGGGTCTTGAGCACCCCAGGAAGTTACCGAAGCAGAATTATCACCTTAATGGCGCCAAAATGCAGACAACTGATCCAGCGAGGTTCACATACAGACCCTCTGGTTGGATGGAATTAATTTTGCTTGGTGTGGGGCATGCTTGGGCTGTTGCTCTTTCCTCCTTTCTCTCCCTTTTGGAATGGGAGCACCTCGCCAATGCCTACCTACCACTGTATTTTGAAAAGAAGTGAATAGCTTGATTTTACAGGTTCACATTGAAGAGAAACTTTGCCTAGCGATGATTGATGGACATCCAAAGTCCTAACTATATCTTATTTAGATGACATTTATTTAGAAATGACTTTGAACCTTAAACTTGAGAGGGGATTCTGGAGTGAGTTAAGATTTCTGAGGCTGTTGGGATATGACTAATGTGTTTTTGTGCAAGAATGACATGGACTCTGTGAGGCCCAAACAAAATGCCACACATTGAAATGTGTCCTCTTTACTCTAACCACAAGACATGGTTGTGTTTGTAGTGGAATCTTGGGAGATGATTTAGGTGAGAGCATGAGGGTGGGGCCTCGAGATGTTGTTAGTGCCCTTTTATGAGAAAGCACCATGATCTTGGTCTCTACCATGTAAAGATACAGCAAGGAGTTAGCTGCCTAAAACTGGGAAGAGAGACTTGAGAAGAAACTGCACCAGTGCAATGACATGTGACCTCCTGTTCTTTATGGTTCTTCCTCTGTAGTATTTTTTTATGGAAACTTGAGCAGACAAATAGAGGAAAGGAAATTTCAAGTCCCTAGTAAAAGTATGCCAGTTAGAATTTCTATCTAACTGGACAGAATTAAAACAGCACCAGGGATGTCTTGATGTGCCTAGGTAAGGAGAGTCTTCTATACAGGTGTAACCAAAAAATAGTGAACTGTAAGCAAGATATTTTATTATAGCAAGACCTGTTGCCATTAATCCCATTCAAAATATTCTAATTGCTTTAAGCACATCTACCACATTGCTCTTGCCACTTTCTGAAGCAATTCTGGAAGTCCCTATTCATGAGTGTTTTTACCAGTTGTGATAAAAAATACTGTGAATACTGAGCTCAGAGCTGTCGAATAGAAGGACAGGCTCTGCAAAGCAGGGAAGTGTGTCCTCATCTATCTTATTCATGGGGTCTGGCACTGTGAGACTTTCAGCTCTTTTCCAAGGAAACAATGACCATGAAAGGGAAATGCTTTGCGTCTCTTCAGGGTACAAAGGCAGACACAACACACATTAAAGAAGACTTCCAGAAGTGCTACAGAAAGACGCAAGAGTGATGAGATGTGTGTTTGCAGTGGGAGAGATGTGTCTTTAGGGAGATGAAGGCCCTGTGTCTTTTGCTGCCACTATACAGTAAGAACTCACTGTGTCTCTGATAGCTTCATAAAAATTCATCTGCTACAGACAGGACTCCCTGCTGCAGGTCATTCGGAGTGATGGGCAGCCTTTCGCCAGGGACATACCTTCCACAAAGTTTTCACTCCACTCTTGGCCTTCCTGGAAGGGCCAGTCCTGTCCATTCTTCCTTGCTCTCCTCCTCTGTTATCCTGCCTATCCCAGGTAAACCTGTGTTCTCTGCGTATGTATGCCTGGGAGTGGTCTGTTTTGAACTATTTTTATTCGACTATTTAATGACTCTGTATCATGCTTCCTCCAGTATTCCTTTATGTGTTATCCACTTGTCTCCCTTTTAATTTGGACTCTAAAAATCTGACTTCCTTGGAGGAAACACAGATGCCTGACGCCAGGCAACTGGTGGAAAGATCCAACACAAAGAGGTGGAGAAAACAATGCACAAGTATTTCCATTTCAGGATACCTCACTGCAAATGACACCAGTGCTATAGCTATTTCAGACATAGATAAGCGTCACCAGGACTTTAGACCAACAGTCTCCATATAAAATGAATATGAAGGAGTGTGTGGGAGAGTTTCCGGCTACCCTGCACCAGTGGGACCTACTACTGGTCCCAGCCCAGGCGCAGCATGGGTGAGACCCTCTTCCATCCCCTTGGGACGCCCCCCACCACTCCGCAGCACCTCCTCCACCCCGCCAGCCAAGTAGGAATTTCTGCAGCGTTCTGGGAACCCCCAGACCCAGTCCTAGCCCAGACCTGGTGAGTGTGTGGGAGAGCTGCCTCTCCCCCTGCTCCACCTTGTCCCCTCCAGGCTCAGCTCAGGCATGGCATACAGGCCTGGGGTGTAACCCTGCAGCTGCAATTTCTGCAGAGAGTGTAGAGGATAGAACCACCCAGCTAGTCCAGGAGCAGAAAATCTTGCCAGAGGGGCACAACAGTTTCACCCTCAAGGGCAGCAGCAGGAAGGAGCTCAGCACAGCAGCCAGACCCAAGCCAGGCACAGCTGGATAAGTCCAAACTTTGTAGAGCTGCACCTGAACTTCAGTATGTGCTACGGTTATAACTACAACGAAGATCTACAACAAAGGT
>NW_004524705.1:7048174-7051549 GCF_000260255.1 Octodon degus | reverse complement strand
ATAAAATGAATATGAAAAGTGAATTTGATGTGTGCTCTCTTGCTACATATATTGCTGTATATCTACACCTAACTATATCTATGTGCTAGAGGCCTCTGTGTCTCCTTTCTCACTTTCATATTTTTGAAACAGAAACAGGAATTCTTTCTAAGCAGGACTACAGAAGTCACATTTGATGGTCCACTGTGAACAAATCACTAGATGGTTCAGCAAAGTTATGCAATGACAGGCTACATGAAGGGGCAAACTCCAGAGGCCACGTGCTGAAAAGAGTCTGATATACCACAGCTCTGATATATCCACTGTCTGAAGACCAACCTAAGACCTCAATTGCCCTCTTCGTTATTGCAATGGCTCAGGACCTCACTTCTGCTTCTGTTTGTAGTGTATCCCACCTAGTGCATTGTCATGAGTCATGTCCTCCTAAACTCTGGGCTGCTTTTGCTTTTCTAAAATAAATATTTAATGTTCTACAGCACATAACTTGAGATTTATACCTTCAGAAAAGTATAGTCTTTAAATAGGACTAATAAACACTGATTTGTCCAGTCTCACTGTTTATTTTGCTAGGATTTCTTAGCGAACTTAATATGTTGATACATATTTTACTTGCACTTGTAGATAAAATCTGTGGTATTTGCAAAACTTACTTAAATAAATCTTTCCCCACAGACCATTAAAGTTTTGTGGACTATCTTTTGGCAAAACACTGGCCAACAACATAAAGTAAAAAAAAGAGAATAAAAGGAAGAAAATGGAAATAAAGCTTTTGTTAATAAGGAAGAGAAAGGGTCAGGGAGATGGCTCAGTGGAATAAGTGCTTCCCTGGCAAGCATAAGGGCCTGAGTTCAATCCCTGGTTCCACCAAAAAAAAATAAAATAAAATAAAAGGAAGAGAAAAGGGATTAAAAAGGGGTTTGGGAGAGAAGAATCAAGTTACATCATGTACAGGTGCAAATTCCCTCTGCTGAATGTGATCTTTATGTATAACTAAAATGTACCAATAAAATTAATCAGAAAAATGTACATATCATAGTGTATTTATCTTTTTAAGAATCTCTATTCTCAAATTTATATCGTGTAACTAAATTTTCTTTTAGCTTTATGTGAGGATTTTTTAACATTACACTTCTGATCTTAGTAATAGTTTTAGACTCATCCATTGCTGGGCTTAAAGGGCTATACTACAAATTTGCTGTGACATCCCAATACCTGCCTCTTACCTTTTTTGGGGTTTATCCTTCTAGGTCTTGCTTTTTGCTGTCTTTTCTATTCTCTTTTCCATTTCCATCACTTTGTCTTTCTGGTTTGTTGTTCTTTATCCATCTCTCAAAACTAATCAATTTTTTTCCATTTAATCCATATGTTAGGCCACTTGGGCTATTTTGTCATAATGAAGTATCCAAAATTAGATAATTTATGACAGAAGTTTGTTTCTCACATTTGGATTCTGGGAAACCCAAGATCAAGCTGCCAGCAGTTTTGATATCTGACACAAGTGACATCTCTGTGTCCTCATACGGCAGGAAGAAGCCAGGGAGAGTGCTCCTGCTTTTGTGAGGGCGCTGAGCATCCATGAGGTGTGAACCGCATGACCCAATCACTTCCTGCTATGGTTCGTGAACCTTTCCTTCCCAAAGTTCATGTGTTTAAATTTAAAGGCAAGCGGGCGTGTTGTCACATGCAAGTAACCTCAGCACTTGAGAGGCTGAGGCAGTGAGAACGTCAAGTGTTCCAGGACAACTTAGGCTACACAGTGAGATCAAGGCCAGCCTGAAACACATAGACAGACTGTGTCCCCAAACTACAGTAACAAGAACAACAAAAAATCCCAAACATAGCGAAAGAAAACTTAAAAGCAAATAAGAATTTTAAGAGGTGAGGCCTCGAAGAAGTGATTAGTGCGGTTGTTATAAAACAGGCTTCATACATCTCTAACTCTCTGCTCTCTAGCCTGCCCTTCCCAGTATGCAATAGCAGGATGCCATCTTGGGTGCAGGGCCTGATCCCACACCAGACACCAGCCTACCAGAACTTTATCCTGGAATCCCAGCTTTTAGAACTGTGAGTTTCGACTTTCTATAAACCATGCGGTGGGGTAGACACTTTCCAAAGGGCTCTACCTGTTAATTCTTCCACAAGAAGCATTTGATTTCAACCTGATTTTGGAGGGACTCGTTTAAACCATATCAACGAATTCATGAAACTCACAATGGTAGGAGTCATAATCTGTAACTCTTGGTGTAAATAAAAGATATTGATACATCAAATCTTCCCTATATGATTTTGAAGAGAAATAATGATCCCAGTTAAAACATTTGCTTTAAATGGAAGAAATCAATTTTAACTGCTGTAAGAGTATAAATCAAAGGATTAGCTCACTTAAAAAGATTACTTAGGAAAATATTACTAATCTCAAGATATTTTTAGTATTTATTTATTGGCAATACTTGAAATTGAACTCAAGTCCTTGCACATAGTAGGTAAATACTACCACTAACTACACCTTTACCTCATGATACCTGTTCAGTGTCTGCAGGGAATTCTTAAGTATAGAGTAGAAGTGTTAAAATTTAAAAAAAAGTTCTCTGTTTGGTTTTTCTCATTGCTTTTAACTCATGAGCTTGGGAGAGATAGAGGTAGAGATATTTTATAGAGATACTTTTGTAGATGAGGCTGTGTCCTTCCTCTACCTTCCACTGATTTATTTTCTATGCATTCCTTAAAACCTCCTTCTCAGGAAAATTTCTGTAATGACCTTCTCTATCATATAATCAATAAAAAAGTAAATAATGTGGGCAGTGAGGGATGGGAAGGGTGGATCAATGGGTACTGAATTGCAGTAGGAATAGAAAACATACAAACTGTGTATCTCAAATATCTACCAGAAAGGATTTTGAATATTTTTGCTATTTAGAAAGGCTCATCATGGGAGGAGAGAGAAAAGTTTAACCTGATTACATAATTTATAGATCTATCAAACCTCATGTTGTTCCCTTTTAACTTAGATATTCTCCTGTGTTTTTAAACATCACTCAAAAATTAAATAAGTAATTTTTATCAATTAGATTCTTAAAATATTTTGCCTTGCGAGCACTATATTTTTTTTCTTTCTTGCTTGTTTGCTTGCGTGCTTGCTTGGTTTCATTCTATCTATCTGCAGGTATCTTTTTTTTTTTTTTTTCCAAGAGGACATTTCTTTTATTCATTGGTTGATTTACTTATTTATTTGTACAAGGGATCAAACACACAACTTTGCATTTGCCAGGCAGGTGCTGTGTTGCTGAGCTATATCCCCAGCCCAAGAGGAAATATTTTTAATAAAAGACAGTTATAATCTCTGCCAAAATGATTTGGAAAGGGAAAAGTTACTTT
>NW_004524705.1:7017857-7043524 GCF_000260255.1 Octodon degus | reverse complement strand
TTGAACTCTGGCCCTTGCGTTTGCCAGGCAAGCAACTTATTCTACTGAGCCATCTCCCCAGCCCCAGCAGGTATCTTTTATAATCTATCTTTCTGTAACTTTTTATTGTAAGAATCCTTTACAATAATAAACATTTTTAATGTTTTTAAAAAAGTATTACTTCTTTTTTTTTAGGTTTAAGGTATTTTCTTAAAAACCTATGCCCGTGGTACTCATACCATTATCAATTTATCTCCTTTTTAAATGGAAATGGTTAAATTAGACTTTGTTTGTTGTTCTATCTGTCCATCTGTCTTCCTATCTTTCTGTTGTAGAACATGTATGCGTTAATTTGTATACACAGCCACTGGAGGTGGTCTAGATTGATACTGAGTATTGCACACCAAGATTAGTCCCTGCCAAAGAAAATTTAAAAGCAGTAAGAAAATGGAATAGTTGACATATCATTTTTGATGTGATTTTTTGAGCTAAAAAAGTCACTGAGTAGTGGAAATAATGGTGAAAGTTAATTAATTCTGTTAGAGCAAAGAGAATTCTTCAATCAACAGGCAATTCTTATACAATTTTTAATAGACTAATTAAAAGAAACAAGTGTCACCAAATGTTCATTACATATTAACGATGTGGTATCAAATTCATAATTTGAATTTCAAGAAACATAGGATGTATGACAACTGTGAGTTTAATTAGCTCAGGTTGATAAATTGCATCTCGAAATTAAAATTATATACCACCCAAATGAATCCTTTCACGTAAGTTTCAAATTTATTAGTAATCCAGGCACTCGCTGACTAATTACAAAAGTTGTTAGGTTATAAGTATAAAAAGGAGGAAAAATTTAAAAATTCATACATCTTGTCAGAGACATTTTAATTTCTTTTGTGTCTCCAATGACTAGAACAAATGAAAAAGCCACACTTCAGGATAAGGGTATTTATTAGTGTTATCTACTTTTGTGTTTCGTCTACTAGAACCTGACAATTTAACTTGCAAATACTTTCCAAGTTAGCAATTTTGTCCTCCAAAAGAGACTATTTTATTAGCTATGTACCATGAATTGCTTTTGCTCTCTTCTTTAATTTTTATGTTGATTGAGTATTAATTGCTACGTACAATGTTGTAGAAGGTAGGAAGAAAATATCTGCTGCACTTTTGTATTTACTGAGAAGTGATTATCATGCATTAATTAACAAACATTATCTTTATTATTTATAAATTTTCATGATTATGGTGCAAAAATCAAGTATCTTTCAAAATGATAAACAAGTCTGACTTTTTTAAAGTATTATTTTTGTCTCCCAAATTAGGTCATTTAAGTTATTTCCATAAAAGCTATGGTCACGGCACTCACACCTTTGAGAATTCATACTCCTTTCTCAAATGAAAAGGGTTAAATTGAGTTTACTTCATACTCACTAAATGTCCTCTCCTGCCTGATTCGCTCCCATTTTGTTTGGCTTTGTCCTCAGTGGGTGACTGTCAGGATTAGTGGCGGCCCCTGACAGTGCAAACCTCCACATCAAGTCCTCAGTTTTCTTCAGGAAGAAACCAGACTGGAAAATCTAACCAGCTACAAACACTGGCACTTCTGATGGAAGATGACTCTAAAAGAAGATGATTCAGACTGGGGAACAGAAAGCCAAAAGTGAAAGCCTAAAAGCCTCAGAGAATCATCCCCTGGGGGCCAGACTATGCGCAGGTGACGTAACTTACAGCACTTGTCCAGCTGGAGTTCAGAATTGCAGTGAACCTTACTGTTTCCTGTCCTTCCCTTTGTGTATGGCACCACCTACGGTGGTTATTCTGTCTCCAGTTTTCCACTTTATAACATGTGTATGAGTGTGTGTGTGTGTGTGTGTGTGTGTGTGTGTGTGTGTGTGTAACTCACAGGACTACTTATTCCCAAGGACTGAGAAGAAACACCCATAAACTGGTTGAAACATTTCTGTATTGGGACCTAACTTTGATGTCAGAAACCTGGGTGTCAACACTCTCAATCCAGTAGTTCACTCCAAGTTTCTAAGCTTTGGTTTCTTAATCTGTAACATAATAGCAATTAAACCAGATCACTTCTAACAATTATTTGCCTGTGCTTTTATGATTATCCCATCTGTAATTTTCCAATTACTTATACCACATTACTATTGTGATTGAATCAAGGGTTGATTTTATCATCTATTTTGTATTGGAATTTGGTCTTTTTATATGGCAGGTTTTCAGAGAATGGTCATGCACTGTGTGCATTCTCTAAAATCTCCACGGTGCTCGTTTTAGAGTCAAGTGTTCATTAGATTCTTTGCAAATAGGAAATGATGAACATTGCTGTGTTCGTCTGTGGTGTCCTAGGCTGACTGCCCTATTGCTGCTGACATTTCCTTTGCTTATTAAAACCATTAACAACGAGAGTGTGCTCTTTGCTAGTGTATCGTGACAGGCAAGGGACCCTACAGCAGTGACCTACTTCGGGGCTCCTCAGGTGACTGGAAATTGACTTCTAACTCATGATGAAATTCAGGAATAATTTACCCCATGAGAACTGTCTGCACTGTGGGAGTTAGCCCTCCTGAGGTCGCGGATACAGAAGGGATTATCTTTGTGACTTTTTGGCAGATGCCGTTTGACATGATTTTCTCTTGCTTCAAAGGACAATTTAATGAGCCATAAAAAGGCCATTGAGTAGCCAGGGGAGTGGCTTAGATGAGAGATCCAGAATACTGGGTTGTGCAGCTGAAGAAGCCTTGGTGAACTGTTTGGGGTAAATTGAACTGGGGTGCACTTCCAAGAGCTGTGATGTTCATTATTCATAGTCTTTTTTAAATGAAGCCAGGAACTTCCCAGTCGTTTAAAATAGCTAACAGAGAAGGAGCTTTTCAGTTTTCTGTTTCTGTATGGATGAATCTGAGTGATAAGCAACTACCAAGTTCTCCGACTCCTTGCCGAAACTTTCCTGGCGTCTGCTGGAGCCTCTAAGGCATGTGATTGCCTGCACTCAGGTCCTGTGACCCCAGCTTCCCATTGGGAGATCTGAGTGGTGAGTCTAATAAACCAGCTCTGGAGACCTTTCGTACTTGGAAATAGGACCACAAGAGAATTCACAGTGGAGTGCATTTTTCCCTGGAAGACATCACAGGACTGTGATTAAGCCGTGAAAAGAATGATACAGCCACGATTTGCGTAATCAATACAATCCACCGCAGGAAGGAAGTGTGATATTTTTGTGACACGTGCTTCCTGGTTTTTTCCTTTACTGAAGTAAATTATGTAAATTCATTTTTAAAATTAAGAGACTTTTTGTACTAAACCAAACTGCTGTTGAATCCAAAGGTTATTAGAGAAAAATGTCCTTTGTCTCACACACATATACACATTCACAAATGTATAAATATCTACCACTGAACCTATTTTAAAAGTCTCAGTGGAATTCAAGTATAGAAATGTTTTGAGTCTCATCAAACTCATCTAGAAATGCACATTTCTTACTATCAGGAAACGTTATTTAGTACCATTACTACTACTTCCATTACTATTGACAAAAGCTATACCACGACAAACCTCTAATCCAGCTCTCTAACTTTGGGTTTATCTCTCCACCCTCTAATTTCACTGAAAACTTTGCTAAATTGTTTAATTGGAGGACCTGCCCTGATCTTGAATCACCCTTAAGGCTGTCTGGATTCTTATCCTCCACCGTCCCCAAGGGAGGCATGACCACCCTAGCCTGTTTCAACCAAAAGATCTGTTGGATCAGTGTAGCCAGAATTTCTCAGTAATCATGTTTTCTACCAGTAGTCAACCTGTGTCTCCCTTAAATGAATTCTGCTCTTTTGCAACTGTCATGAAGGAATTGTTTCTGAGCTCTACCTTCTGCTGCTTGACAATTTCTAGAGTGAAAAAGAAAGGCATTTTATGGCCACACCTTGATTCTTTGCTTTTCTGAGCATTTCTCCAGCCAGAGTAATTTAAATGAATTTCAAAGATAATGCTTAAATGAAAGATTGAATTATCTGTGGCCCATTGAATTGGTGATATTTAAAAGGAGGTTAGTGATTTTATAAGGTCGAATCCTTTGGATCTCTTCTGACTCAGCTGATGTCTACCAGATTGCTGAGCTGAGGAAAACCAGGCTCATCCTACTGGTAGCAGGGGGAAGTCAGAGAATTGCTTCTTAACCTAAAATTTCCATGTGGGAAAGTCTGTAGGGAAGTCTGTCATTAAACCCTTGGACCACAACAAGATGCCACATGATGAAATGAAGCTTTAGTGATGGTTGGACCTCCAGCGGGGACCCATGTCAGCCTGATGAATGAAGTCCCTTTGATAATCACCCTGAGGATTTGAGAATTCATTTAAGCCTTCTCTCTAACATTAAAGAGCTCAAGGGAGCCTCAGAGTCTGCTGTGTTATTTTTTGTACTTCTAACCAGCAGGCTTTGAGGCAACAGTGTGCCAGGCTATCAGCTCAGCAGGAGTCTTGCTCAGAGAGTCCTTGTCAACACATGGATTTTTTTCCCCTGCTAGATGGCCAAGTTCCAGAAGACTCGAGTCATGCCCAACACTCTCCCATTTGAAGCTTTTTCAAAACAAGATGGTGATTTTCATCCAGCATTCCAAAATTAATGTGAACAAGAAGTGTCTCTTTCCCAAGCAATATGGAAATGAATAATAGTAAATTTTGGTTGAATTTTTTACTAATGTATAGTAATAATACATTTCTTCGGATGCTTCAGGCACTTTGCCTAGGAAAGTCAAACCATCAAGCATTTTGTAGGGACAGAAAGTTATGGCCTTATTTGATGCATTAATTTTCTCAAAATCCTCTCTAAACCTTCTTGAGAATGTACACATTTAATTTCTTATCTATTTTTCTTCAGAATCTTCATGAATCTACGGTGAGAGGGCATGATATGTAACAGGAGGTTAGGTGTGGGAGGATGACTCATATGAGGTGCAGATGCTGTTTAAAGTTGGAGAAAAATTATTCTTGCTGTTTGTTTCTCATCCCCTTATTTTCTAAAGTATTCTTTAAATTTGCTTTTCTTACCACTTCACTGAGCACCTTTCAAAGTATAACAAACCATGGCTTTGGAATCACTTGGACCTAGGCTTTGATACTGACTCTGTCACTTAGTGTTCTGGTGATTTTAAGAAGTTACACTGAGTGATTGATCTTAGCCATGGAAAATGTTGCTTCTGTGGTAGAGATGTTTAATTGTGTAAACTTGATTGCTTGGGAAGCCACCTAGAGGATTAGTATAGCGCACTTCTGGATGTGCCCTGTGGGTTACTTGGGTGGAATCTTGGGTACTGTGTCTGTGCCTTCGCTCTTTCTCCTCTGGCACTGTTCCCTTCCCGCCATGAATTAAGGAGCTTTGCTGCATGGCACCATTCCTCCATGAGTCAAACACCCATGGACTGCATCCCTAGAAGCCATGAACCAAATACAAACTTTCAGTGGTGGGTGCTGGGGATCGTGCTCCAGCGACATCCTCCTCCAGTGTTGCCTTTAACATTCTATATAAGGATATAGCTCTTTGTTTTCATTATAAAGGCTACTTTCTTATGCATAGGTGCCACAAGTACATCCGTGAATTATAGAAGTAAAATCAAAATATGCTTTGGGCTCTTTGTAGCTCACTTTGTATAACAATCAGAGAAATATAGCCTACAGAATATCTGTCTGTGTATTGATGTATTCATCTATCATCTACCTCCATTTTGCAGCGCTGTTTTATCGCTTTATTTCTTTTTTTATGGATCAGCTGTTTAATTAGGTTCTTAGTAAGAAATTTAGAACACTAATTTGTGAGTATAAATTTTATTTGTCAGACCAAAAACAGACTGCAGGTAGCCCTGGAGATGAGGAACAGCTTTGATTTTTGCTAAAATCTGTGAGTTCACTGCTTTCTGACCCACCTTGCACTGCTCTGAAATCTGGTATCCCTCTTTCTTGGTGTCAAAGATCTCACCCTCCTGGTGTCTGGGCTTCCACAGCTTTTTGTTCTTGAAGTAAGCATCACTGTTTAGGGATTTTCACTTTGCTGACATCAGTTTTTGTAAAGGTGGCAATGACAAATTTCTGGTGTGTTCTTTGTAAAAGAACTTGATTAAGCTTAAGAGGCCCAGTCACAAGCAGCAAGCCACGGGCCAACTGCTTCAGAAAGACCACTCTTGTGCTTCTCTGACACCAGGTGAGGATGATCAAGATGGTGCCAGGAGTGATGCGAGCTCAGAGTTTCCTCACATGCTGACTGAAGGGTTTCTTGCTGTGGCTCGAGAGCTTTCGGGGCACATCTTCAGTAGGGTAGTATCTAGGCATTTTTTGAAGCTTAACCACCCAGGTACCTCCATTCTTGTCCCCACCGACTGGTTTTGTGATCGTAGAAAGAACTTTTTCCTTCTTCTTCTGAACCTTTGATTTAGCAGCTGTGTTCTTCTTGTTCAAAGCCTTTCTGGAATACATAGCAGGTCGGGAGTATCTACCAATTCCTCTAAACAAGGCAGGATTTCAGATGTTGCCCCTTCTTGGACTTTTTTTGCCTTCACTTTACCCTTTTTACCTGTACTGCTGGCAGAAGCCTTCTTGGCTTTGGGTTTCTTCTCTTCAGTGTCTGGCTTCTCAGTTTTATCATCTGCTATCTTGCAAATGGGAAAGAGAACTAAGTTTCTGATTTCTGTCACTTTATTTCAGAGCTCGATTTATCCAGCAATGGCAGTTTTGCAACCATCCGAGAATGCTTTGCATTAAGACAGTGAGGACTACAGATTCAGTATGTGGACCAGAGTAGCTCAGCCTGCTGCAAAGTGTGGACAGTCCTGCATGTCAGATGCCTGCTCTGACACCAGCAGCACCTGCCACAGAGCGAACTAGAGAGAAAAGAACACTGTTGATACAAAACCCTTAATTCTCCCTCACCTCCACTAATTTTCACCAAAATTCCTTGCAGGATGAAGTTGATCCTGCAGTTCTTGCCCTGCTTCTGTCTCTCTCCCTAGCCACAAAATCTCTGGTAATGACAGTGCTTTTGCTTCTTTTCTTTTCCTGCTGCACAAGCTTGTTTGTAACTTTCTGGCACTTAGCCTGTCTTTACATTTTCTCCTAATTTTCCCTAACAGATCTTTAGCATAACTTGACAAGTTTTTGTTCCTAAAATTCTAGAAGAAGGAAAAAGGGGAAACTTGAGCACTCGTTGTTTAACAATACTTTTTCCTACCTGACATGTCAAGCAAGCACTGCCATCACCAGTACCTGGGGTGTCAAGGAATATGAGTTCTCATGGGAGAGGCACAGCGCAGCCAGCAGCAGGGCAGTGTGTCACCCTTATAGTGCCTTCGTGTATATCTTTTGCAAGGTAGGCAGGGCTCAGCACATTTGATGCTGAGGACCATCCTGAAGCAGGCTTTGTAAGTGCATTCTTGGGTGGTATTATCAGAAGTCCTTGTGTCTGTCTTACTTCTTATGTGGCAAGATACATACACACATATTCAGTACACATGCATGGAGTCTATATGGTCAGCATGGTACTTCCCCATCCTCATTGTCTTTACTTGTCAATATAGATGCCCATGGAATATAGGTATGTAAAAGTTATTTATGTCCTCATGTTCTAAAACATTTAATTAAAATACTGCCATAGATTTATGAGTCTAAGCTTCTTCTATGAATACAATGAAGCTCATAACAGTCCTACAATCAAGGAAATTTTACTTTCTGAAAGTCAATGGTAGAGTAAAAGAAGGCTCTCGTGGGCTACTACAGTGCTGTTCTAAGTGATAATAGGTATCTTTGACATGATGTACCTCTGTCTACACTTATATGTGTCCCTGAACCAGATGAGGATTTTGCATTTCCAGAGAGTTAGAAAAATGAAAGCAGCATTCCAGAATCAACGTGTTCATTCTGTCCTGGATTCTGGTTCCAGTTTAGAACTAAGGAGACCTCATTTGCCATCCAAATGAAGGTCAGGTCAAAAGGTAAGAAAGATTATCCCAATATCAAACCATTTTAAAAATGATGTGGTTTGGGCCTTGATCTTAGCTCAGTTGTTTAAGTGCCTGCGCATGCAAAGGCAGTCAGGAGCAAAATACCACGGTTTGATCCCCAGCTCCACCTTCCTTACCAGATCTGCCCTTCAGGCAGCCTGAGCCACCAGAAAAAAAAAATCCTTTTGGGCTGGGGAGATAGCTCAGTAGAATAAGCACTTCCCTGGCAAATGCAAGGGCCTGAGTTCAATCTCAATCCCTGGTTCTGAAAGAAAAAATTAATATGGTTCATATACTCAACTTCAGGGCCAGGGAGAGAGCTCAGTAGACTAAGCACTTGCCTGGCAAACACAGGATCCTGAGTTCAATCTCGGGTACTTCAGAAACAAACAAACAAACAAACAAACAAACAAACATAAACTCAACCTCAGTAATCATAGTTTAAAGTCAGAGAGAAAATAATAATTCTGTTTCAAGCATAGGAATGTTGGAATATCCTGTTATAAGTAATGCAACTGTAGCACATTCTCACTTCTGTTTGCTATGCTTTCTTATAAGAATAACTCAAATGGAATGCAAATGATATTCTTATAACAGAGAAGAATCCATGTGGGAATGAAGTAGTTCCATTAAATGTAGCAAACACTGTAAAGTGTCACATGTTTTAAAATTATCATTTCACCAAACAATATTTCTGAGGTGGGAAAAAGCGAGGTGGGAAAACATAGATTTTTTTTTTTATACTGAATGCTCAGGAGTCTCCCTAGGTAGATTGCTGTACTTGAATGGCTAATGGCTATATGCAGATTTCAGTCCGTGGAGAATAACAGAGACATATGCTATCTCATCTCACTGCAGACAGGGCAAGACCAGTATTCACCTGGACCCATTTGATGTCATGGGTATACTGTAAACTTTTTCCTGCAGTGGAGAATATGTGAACCACTTATTCCCCTACCTGTCTTTTCCTCCCCATGACTGCTTTCCTAAAGAATACAGCAGTCCCTAAATATTACGCAATCTCCCTTTTGGAAGAACATGCACGACACTAGGATGGGCAACAGGTGTGTGTTGTATAAGGGTGAGACTCTCTAGTATGCTTTATAGTTATTGTACCTAAGGACTCTCTCACGGCCCATATTAATGAGTCCAAGTGTCATATAGTATTGTAGCCTCTCAATGTGTTTGATTGAAAAATTATTTAGAATTCTACTAAAATGAAAGGGAATATAAATAGATAGCAATAATATACTATACATTCCAAAAGTTGTGTTAAATGACATTGGAAATGTTTGCTACAAATAAATGATAAATGTTATGGAAGGTATTTAACCCATTTTAGATATTACATAATGTATATATAAAAATGTGCATTTTCATGTGTCAAGTGAAAAAATAAATTTAATTTACAAAAGGAAAAAAAAATGAAGGCTCGTGGTCCTGACAGAAGTAAACACTTGACCACCCTGAGAGACTTGATTTAATAGTTACAGTTGATGGTGAGCCTTGGCGTGAGCTCTGTGGCCTTGTGTAAGTCATTGAACTCTGACAGCTTCCCCATTTCTGAAGTGGATGTTGTATTACCTCGCTGACCGCTCTCAAGGGTGGTTATTAGCAGTATTTGTCTTTCAAACCCTCAAGTTGGAGAACCTCTACCCAGCAAGCCACTCCAGATAAAATTAGTCCTGCTCGTTCTGTAATATCCTGCATGGCCTTATGTTGTTGGTGTTGAACTTTAAAAGATGAGCGTTTATTTACACATCCATTCCTTGTTGACCTCTGAGACACTGGCTGTAGATGGCCACACTGGGTCTTATTCATCTTTTTTTTTTTATCTCTGTCTCCTGATACACAGTCTGAAACACAGAGAATGCCCAGAAAATTCATCCACTATATTAGTAAACCATTTTTAAACTATAAAGGATTACATATGCACAAGCTAAAAATTAAATTATCGTATCTTCATGTCATCTTCTCCAATCTCACCCTGTTTTCCTCCTCGCCTCTGGCATTACCTAGTTGCAAGCTGACTTCTTAATATGTATTTTAATGTTAACGTAAAACTTTATTTTTTCATGTCAGATAGAAAATGAAGTGATATAATTAAGTAAGCAAGTCTATTATCACTAAGGTCAACAAAGCAAGAACTTCTAAAAATTACTTTCCAACAATAAGATTACAAGAAAAGCACTTAATAATTTACATGCCGGATACAGAATTAGTCAATTCTCGTTTTTGGGGACTTGAAGAGCATGATCATATCGTGATACACAAGGAAGGGTGCAAACAGAAAGGAAAAGAGAAGAGAAAGAACAAAATGAGAAAAACCTAACTTCTCCTTTCATGTAGTGAGAGGGTTATTATAAGTTTTATAGATAACTGAGATAAGAACAATAAGGTAACTTGGTCAAGGGAAGGACCATTTTGTAGTGAAAAAAATGAACATATTTATATCTGTATACACGAAATAGGAGAGATATACAGCTACTTTTCTCTTCATTCATTGAGAAGAAAGAGTAGTTCTCAGTGTTTAGACAAGATGTCATGTCTACATCATGTACTATGAAAACAACAATATGCCATGTATTAATTATTGTAACTATCCTACTAATCTGTTTTGAAACTGTCTCATTGCTATTTCTTTCTCAATAAAATTAATTAAAAATTAAAAAAGGAGCTATAGCTAGTAGGAAACAGACAGGAATTTCTTCCAAAGTGTAAGAAACTTGACACCCTTTGCCTAACTTAAAGGATTTCATTATCTGGTTCTCTGTTGCCCTGTCTTAGTCTTGTTGAAAGAAGCATACTGGATTTTGAGTACCAAGCTAACATGATAATTTCAAGTTTGTGTCTTTTTAGCTCTAGGTTTATGATTCAAGGATGGCATTCACAGACAATATATTTGTTAGGAAATTGTGGAAGAAGACTACAGAATATTTTGTCATATGTTTTTCTATCAGAATTAAGAAACTGTTATTCAAGTTGGCTTCATTTGGAAGGAAAGGTTAAAAGCTGACAGGTATGGAATCAGGGCTTCCCTTTTGTCACATAAATGGTTATGAATTTTTCTATTACTCTTTTAGAAAAGTAGCATATCTTATTTTTCTCTTCATATGCAACTCCCTCAAAGTTTTGGAAGGATTTCTTTGGAAACACACTAATAATTCAAGGTATAACTTCTGAATAGCTATTTTATTTTAATTAATGTAATTTATAAGTTTATTGGCCACTCCTTCATTGAGGAACTTCAGAAATGGTGGGTAGTGTGACTCTATAGAGGAAACCTTTAGCAAAAGCATATTCCCAACTTATTATTGACACTGTTGTTAGCAGTAACATGGCTAACAACACATCCTGAACACCAGCTCTGAAAATGTTGGCATAATTTTATGTTTCTGGAGAGTAAGTATGTACATCCCAGCATACACACACACAAACACACACACACACACACGTGCACAATAAGCTCACACAGTCACCTGACAAACACAAACAGAATTAATCCATTGTGAAATAAATAATCTGCCCTAAAGATGTAAGTCCTGTGTTTAATTTGGTAGGGATACCAATAAAAAACCCAAAAAACTATTTGTTAGTAAAAATTAAGTTTCATCATCTTTTAGTATTTTCCTGTATGAGCATAATGCGTTATATAAGTTGGAAAATGTGGAAAGCTGAAATACATGGTGTTTTAATCCAGGAGATTAGAGCGTGTGAAAAGGTAGAACGCATCCATTCACAAATACACATAAAAAGTCAGCACTGGGTCTTATTCACATTTTTTTTTGAATCTCTCGATCCTGACATAAAGCCTGAAACACAGAAAATGTTCAGAAAATTCATCCACTATATTATTAAACCATTTTCAAATTATAAAGGATTATATATTCACAATGCCAAAAATTAAATTATTGTATCTTCATGTCATCTTTAACTGTTGAACGCTTACAGAAAAAATTGATGATGTTTAGAAATGAGAGATTCAGCTTGACTGCGAGGCAGAGGAGGCAGTCCTTGGGGGGAGACCATGTGGAGCATCCTCATGGGGTGACAGCATCTGCTAAATGATGAAGTGGTGACAGGTGATCTCTCTTCAGGGTGGATGTGACCACAGGAGAAGCTACCTGAGGAAGAGCACAAGCGAGATGAGAGAGCACGAGTGCAAAGGGCGAGTCAGGCATTCGTTTGGGCTTCACCCAGTGGAAGAAATCCTGGAAAATGTTCAAGGAAAAGTAAGCCGGGTGAAGTACCACATGAAATGTGTTGAGGATGAGGGAACGGAAAAGGAGGTGCAGAGAAGTTACGGAGAGCACTACCTGTCCACGAGCAAGTGGTGCCCTGAGCATTGCTGGGGTGCTGTTAGGTAGAACGCCCCCTGCACACCTGTGGGCAGGGCTTCCTCATGGAGAAGGAGTACAGGAGCGACTTTGGCAGGAAAAGACGTGAGTTACTGCAGCAAGTAGGCACCCTGCCCAGCAAGGTCGAACCATTTTTCATACACGCAGGGACAAAGAGGACGTGTTTGAAGTTCAAAAAGAAGGAAGGGCAGGATGATTAAATAGACCTCCTGGCAAGGGCTGGTTTCTGAAGCGGTTAGAATAGAAAGTCCAGATAGAGGATCTGGTCTTTGGTCACATTTGGAGTCATTTTCCTTTGAGCCTAGAAAGAAAGAAGCAAAGGCAGACATAGATCTTTTCCTCAACACTGACAGAAACAGACAGGAGAGAATAGCAAGTCCATGGAACAAATTAATGTTGGCAGGTGACTTGGACACACGGACTTCCACCATGCTGCCCCAGCGGACACTGAGGGAATGAGCTGCCCATGGTCCTAGGGTAAGCTCTTGTGCCTGTTACAATGCCGAAGCTTTCTATTTGGTTTCTGGGGACCAAAGGCAAAGCAGACCAACAGGAAATCCAGAATACCCTCCCCCGCACCCGAAGACTCATGTATCCTTCAGGACATACAGCCCTTTCACAAAATCTTCAGTGTTACGGGCAGAGATGAGACATTTATTTTATGTAATAAAATCAATGCTGTTGTTTGTATCATCTTAACCATGTTTTAGGTCAGTTAACTGTTTAATATATTCAATTATTGAATTTCCATTTTACCTATTAATACTATTTTTTAAGACAAAAATATTTATGTAATATTTCATAAGAATCTAATCCTGGCTAGAACTGAAGGTCACATAGACCTATAAAATCTTATCACTATTCCCAAGAATCATACCATGCAGTTTCAAGGAACACATGCACACACACACACACAGTGTAAGAAGTCACAATAAATGGTCAGTGAAGCAAAGAACAATTGTGAGAATTCAGAGGAGAGGGAAAGCAATCCATGAGAGACAAGGCCCTATAGAAAAACGTTGTCTCATGCCTGAAGCTAAATAGCGTTACCTATTACTCAGTCCAGCCTAAATGTGTGTTTTTGTTTACAGCCAAAGGAACCCAATAATCCCTAACACATTTGCACTACATCTAATATTCATGAGTTCTATTGGATTCAGATTGTAGTCAGTATTTTCAAGAGAAATAGATTTAATACAGGACACACACACTTACAAAATTAGCTGAAAATATCTGCCCACAGAGTCAAATACAGAAAACAGCAAGAGATCTGTCCCTGTTCTCAGAGACTCCAAAGAGTCCTGCTGAAGGCCTGGAGCCCATTGCAATGTCCCATGCAGTCTCTGTCAGGAGGTTGAGGAGTCTACAGTGGAAAACAGAAGATTTGCTCCCAAAAGCCCAAGGGGTGCGGGGAGCTGGGGAATCTGCACCGGCAGGCAGAGCGGCTGGTGCTGGAAGCCAAAGAATCTGCTCTGAGAGCCTGGAGATGGTGCTTAGGGGAAGACCAAGGCCAGAGTCCCTCCTAGGAGAACAGTAGCTATCCTCAGCCAAGGTGAAGACCGGAGCTCAGCCAAAGAGAACAGCCGAAGATTCTCTGGAGGGAAGCAGCCAGAATGAAAATCAGCAGTAATGAAGCCCTTCCAAGGAAAAGCAGCTGAACTCCTTCCTTCTAGCTCTACTTTTATAACATTCTGACAACAGGACCCATGGAGTGGGTCCTCCACACCCAGAACCATGCCAACTTAGCCTAGCTGGGTGTTCTGTATTCAAGTTGATAATTTGTTAACTAAACAGCACTATTCATAATTAAATTATCATTTTAGATGTTACATGCCTTAACATGTATGCTTTTTTCCTTAAAGTAATTAATGCATGATTATGGTAGAAATCCTGGAAAATATATAGACAAGATACAGCAAAATATAGATAAAATAAGATCTCACCAGAAGTAACCATTAGTGGAAGTTGTTACACATCTCTCTTGTGAGTCCATGGAGAATGTGAATGTTTTAATACACTCTTTATCTGAGCCAGTCTTGTACTTCTTGTCCAGGCTTTTCATTATAATGCCTGTTCCCAGCATTCCATAATGGAAAACTCTTTTCTGTGCCTCCTTATTTATCAGATCACCATTTTTCCTTATGCTTGGCTGAGATTTAGGCAAGAAATAGAAATGATTGCATGCTTTTTGTCATGGCATGGTGAATTTTAAATTAAAATTTAACGAGTCTATAAATAGTTTTTGCCCCTCAAAATTATTTCCAAATCTAAATCTGAGGGAAACATCACACATTTCTTCCTGTGACTGAATGCACAAGATTCTCCTTTTGGTTACCAGTGATGTCAAACACAAAGTGAGGGCTGGGTCTAACCCCTCCTCCACCTCTTCACTCCAGACGACCTCTGAGATGCTCTTTCTCAGTCCTCTTCTGTTTCTGAGACAGTGATTCATCCTGCAATCATTATCCACCCGGGGTGAGATGTAATTCTGAGAAATGGCCGTCATCTGATTTTTGTGACAGGAACTTCTTAACCAAGTTAAGAAGAGGATACTCTGTACTGGAACAAATGTCTGTGACCTTTCTTCCCACACAATTGCTTCTCTGGAAGTCCATGGGCAATGCTGGCAAGGGTTCTTTTAATCACGTTTGAAGAATCGCAAATAGACTTTTGAGAATACAAAGTTAAACTTCCTCTGTGGGAGAGCCAGTCTATTTTGGCTCTCAGGTTGTAGAAAAAGGAACTGAAAACTAGTGTCATCCTACAGGAAACTTGATCATTTGGAAGTTTTTTATATCTATCAATGTCAGTAGCTCATATCTACACAAAGTAGATTGATATCTGCTTCATAGCTACTTGTTCTTTTATACTTTATGTTTAAAATGCACACATAAATAGTATTTTATTGGGTCGGGGAGATGGCTCAGTGGAATAAGCGCTTCCTTGGCAAGCACAAGGGCCTGAGTTCAATCCCCAGTTCCACAATAAATAAATAAATAAATATAAATAAATAAATAAATAAATAGTATTTTATTGAAAAGGTAAAATGTGCACATGGCTGAGATTTAAAATTTTACTTAAACAGATAAGAGTTCTTATCAGTTTCATGGGTGTCCTTTTGGTAATATTCTGTGAACAGCTTTAAAGGATGAAAATTTTTTGTTCTGCAGCATTTTTCTTTTCTGGTTTTCATTTTTAAGAATTATCGTAAGAGGCCTGGAGTGATGGCTTATGCTTGTAATCCCAGCACTCTAGGAGGCTTAGACAGGAGGAAACCAAGTTTGAGCCAAGCCTGAGGAACTCAGTGACTTAAAGAGCCTAGCTCAAAAACTTAAAACAAATAAACAAACAAAAAATGTTGGAATGATTGAGTGGGAAGGTTCAGATTCAAATCATAGTTACACACACACACACACACACACACACACACACACACACACTCTTAACAGCATAGTTTGAAAGCCATTGTACGGGGTGTATGCACATCTATATTGCTGAATTTCATTGCCGTATGTAGTTTCTTTATGTTGATATACTAGAATTTATCTATTTTTGTCCCTTAAACACAAATATTGAGGTGTTTCTAGCCATTTGATATTTGAGTCTTCTTGTACATCCTTATCTGTCTGGGTACATGAAATAATGACTGTAAGATAATTCTTGTAGATGTTACAGGACAGCCCAAGAAACAAATTCATGACTCAGATCTGTCACAAAGATGTAGAGTCTCTGAGGTTTTTATCCTACACTGCGTGAAGTAAGCTTAGCAGAATCAGTAGTATCTGTTAAATAATGGGAAAATTTTGCTCCAAGAGAAAAAGCCAGCTGGCTGCTTGGGTTGTGGGGTAGAAAGGAAAAAGTCTTGGATGGTGTTCAAATGCTCATGTACCTTGGGAGCTATCCAAAGTGCTGAAAAGACTGCACAGTCTGTCTCAATGGACCAGAAATCTTAATCCCCTTCTTCTGTGTCTCTCTTGACTTGACTTCCGTCCTTGAGTTTTAAAAAAGCACTTCTAAAGTTAGGTATCATGCACCAGTCTCTTTTTTGTTGTCCTTAACTCACCTCATTCTCTTATCTGCCCCAATCTGAGTCTCTTTTGTATTTTTTTCTCAACCGATCCCAGCTGTGACCCACCTTTATCATTTGATGTTAGGATTCCAAGGAAAATAAACCAAAATATATACAGCAGTAACATCATTTCAGTTGGACTGTATACTGATAATAGTTTCAGCTAATGAGGTTATGCACAGGTATGCCAATGATATACCAAACATATTTCTGCTTCATCAAATAAATTCTATATATTGCGTACGATAGTTTAACAGTACCTCAGGAGATAATACACCAGAATGCCATAAAGCTTTCTATTGTTGATTTTTCCTTCATAAAATAAAGGATAAGTCCCTTAATATAGCTGAACTACTTATCTATTCATATAAATTATAATTGCTTTCATATTTCTCTGAAATATGAGCTGAAATCTCACTTTTTGCTCTTCTTGCTGAAGGCATGATAATGAATAACCTCAAAAAGCCAATGTATTCTGTTATGTTTGCTTAGTTTTGATATTTGTACCACTTAATACATTGGGGATTTGTGTGAGAATATTAGAATATCGAGAGCTCTCCAGTTGGTGAAGTGTCAGAGAAAACTTTTTATTTTTCTATTTCTAAACATCTTATTTTTGGAAATCCTCTCGCTAGAGCTCCAAGTCCAGAAGTTAAGAGAAGATGAGAGTGTTGCGCTCTTGCCTCATGTAGACCAGGAAAGGCAGAGCATGGCAGGAAAAGAGCAGCCTCAGCTGGCTGACACAAAGGGAGACGTTGCCTTGTGCACCTGCATTGTCTCGTGGTTCAGCTTGATGCAGCAGCGTTAGCTCCTCACTGTCACAGAGGTTCTTCCTCTGAGTTTGACTGTGCCATTCTGTGTCAACTTCAATCTCAAACTTAGGGTCCCTGGATTGAGTATCGTGACTGCAGATTCTGTAGCGGTGCGTCATCCCAAATTCAAATCCAGTGAGTCACTTTCCCTGACCCCTCTGGTGGAAGCCCAAGGCAAACACTCAGAATTTTGATTATTATGATTAGCTTTATTTTGACTCACATTGTGCATCTTGAAATAATCATAGTAGCTGGAACCATTGAGTATATTGACCTATGTCACGTGCCCACCATGGGGCTGGTAGATAAGGTGAATTTGTCCTCTTACAGAAAGTTCTGGGGTGTCTTGCCAAGGGCAGGGGATCAACAAAAGATAAAAGTAAAATAAAACAACAATCAAACAAACACTACATAGTAAGAGGTGGGACATACACTAAGAGAAATCTAAGGAGTAATACTGATTTAATAATAAGGATTGATAGTTATTAGTAACTTTGTGTGCACTGCACTAATTTGTCTTAAAAGGGGCCATGTATGATAGGTAATATTACCTTCATTACCTAAATGAAAACACTATCTTTTTGCTTGTAAATTAAAAGACTTTTACAAATTAAAAGATTCATTTAAGTGAGTTAAAATGGCTCTTCCTCTGTTCATAGAAATCTGTAGAGATTTGGATTGGGGAACAGACATTCTATTAACTCTAAATAGATGAGTGCCTAGCTTCTCTCAAATCTATTGCACAAGTCTGTCAGTATACAGAGCACATGAACAGACTATCTTCTCTATATTCTACTCCATAAATAAGGTATTGGGAAATAGGAGCGACAAATCCACAGGTCAAACCATCTGTGTCACCAAAATCCACAGGTTAAACTATACCCTTGCACCATGCTCCAAACCCATCTGTGTCCGCGCTTGCTCATTAATGAATAAAATAACAACATACACAAGATCCAACTGTGTAACATTCTACTCTTCTTGCTTCCAAGGCCTGCTGTCCTTGTTGTCCCCAGGTCAGGGACAGTCAACTCCCGCATTGGCTCCTTAGGCAGCCAGTGCAAGCAATAATCTGCTTTATGCTGTTTTTTTCCTCACTGATTTTTTTTCCTCCAGTCTTATTCTCATTTTGTACTTGGTACCATTATCTTCTTACCTTTGTTCACGCTACATCTACCAGATATTCAGCCGAGATATTTCAGCACATTTTTATTCCAGCTTCATGTAACAGCAGTAATATTTGCGACATTTTGAGGGGCACAGAGGTTTTACATTTTTTCCATTTTATTTTATGGGACATAATGCTGAGCATCTACTTGACATCTATCCACAGCAATTTCTTATTTTATAAGGCATCTTTCAAATTAAGTATCTGTTATATTCATAAGAGACAGAAAATACTAATTTTATTTGCTTGGATAAAATTTAAAAACACCATAAAATTATGGACAGTAATTTAAATGCTCACGAATTTCATTCAAATTATTTTTAAGCAATGGATGATATCTAGAAGATGGTAAAAATATCTTCTACAATGTGTCCAATGTATCCTTTTTGAGATATATTTTGTACACATGCCCACAGATATCCAAGAGAAACACAAAATAGCAATTTAAAAGTTTTGCTTAAACATAATTCATAGAAAATGTAGATTTCTTTGCAGTTTATATTGAAGTAATTTTGGAAATGTAAGTATAGATGCATCTAGTTACAGAATATTCAAAGTCAGGAACAGAAGAAATCTTACGAATTGTATTGAGGAGTAATTGGAGAGCTAGCAAGGGGTTATATGTCTCTTCTTGTCCTTTAATTATTTTGATTGTGAAGACCCTGAATCTTCCACTGTATAATACTTTCTTTCACTATCAGGATCATAGAATGCTTTTGAATCTTCAAAGGGTGAAATAAAATTCAATGAATTTTCATAGGAATACAGCCAGTCAAACAGAAAGAAATACAAAGTGTTCAGCCCTGTCCGCGTCTAGAGCACAAATTCATTTTATTCTTCTAGAGTCTGTTATGGGATTGGGACAGCACAACATTTACTATCGCCCTTCATTTGAATTTCCAAGCAAAACAAACAGAACAAAACCCCCACAAAAATACTGTTCTTTCTATTTTTTATCTAAATTCCAGCTTTGAGCATGGTGACAACCTGGCTTAATAGATATATTCCTGCACCATTGTCATAAACTTTGAGTAGAAAGGACAGAATGAAGGAGGCAGTAAAGCAACCTGGATAACCATGGCCTCTGGCGCCCAGCTCCCTGGGTTCATATCTGCCTTTCTCACTCATTATCTGAATGTGGACAACTTAACCACTCCCTACCTTCAAACCAGGGATGATAAATGAGCTTATATGCTAGTGTTATTCTAAGAATGAAGTAAGTGTAAGCAGGGATCTAGGTAAAGACAAGGGGAATGGCTGGGCATAGAATTTACTGTAATATACAAAACGAAGAATGGAAGGAAAGGCAAAGAGCAGAGCGAGTGGGGTCAGAAGGGAAGTGTGCAGGTGAGGAGGGCACTTGTGAGGCACATAGCTGGATGAGGCTTCAGGAGGGAAGACAGGAGAAAAAGGTCACAAGTGGGAGGGTCATGAAGTATTGTCTCCTCAATATAATCAAAGAGGCATGAATAAAGTGACACTACTTCA
This sequence comes from Octodon degus, assembly GCF_000260255.1. Classification (NCBI taxonomy): domain Eukaryota; kingdom Metazoa; phylum Chordata; class Mammalia; order Rodentia; family Octodontidae; genus Octodon; species Octodon degus. The sequence continues at coordinate 7,023,650 of NW_004524705.1, read as the reverse complement.
TCCTGTCTTTTCATAGCTTCATAGATCTCTTGTTTTAGCATCAAATAATGTTGTGTTGTGTGGATACGCAGTAGTTTATTCATTCATTAACCTATGGACTATGCTTTCAGTTTCTCCAGGTTTGATAATTATGAATAAAACCACTACAAACATATATATCTGGGTTCTAGGGTGGACTTAAGTCTTCCATATGTATGTAATAATATATTCTACATTATAAAGCAAAGCATATAAATAGGGTAATGTATAATTTATTATATAAGCCAGGATTTTTTTAAAACAATGTGTTTGGTACAGGGCCTCACTGGACTCATAGTGACCCTCCTCTTTCAGCCTCCCAGCACTGAGATTACAGGTGTGCACCACCACACCAGCTCTCAGTGGCTGGTTTAGCACATCTGAGGGCAGGTCCAGTGTGACATTTGGTGCCAGGGATCAAACTCGGTCCCTGTGCTTGCCTAAGTAGTGGCTTAATCTGCTGAGCTATCTCACTGGCCCTTAGAGTCAAAGGGAATTGCTATAAGTATGGAGTTACTTTGCAAATTGAGACTGTCCCATGCAAACAAAAATATGTAGTCAACCTCTGTACAACTCACCCAGAGCTCTGTGATTGTTAGGACAAATGATTTTAAATTTCTATGAGAATTGATGAGAATTAATATATTTGGGAATTGTTGAGGAAGTTAGATACATTCAGTTGAATCATGGAAGTTTATAGGCAATTCATCTATTTTTATAGAGACACCTGAGGCTGCCATAAAAATGACTTGCTGTGGTCACAAAATCCTTGCACTCTAGAAAAATTATTTACATACAAAAAGGTGGTGACTCTTAATGCAACATTATTTCTACTACAAATTTTTTTAAATCATTCGAATAGTATGAAATACTAGCATCTCCTCATTCCAAGTCAGGCATTCTTCCTTTTTTAGAATTAAGTGTATTGCTATATTTCATATGCTAATATAATGATCATATACTGATATAATTATCATATTCATCACAGAAAATCTTTACCTTTACATTATATACTTTGATTTCTCTTTTTTCCCCCCAGTACTTCCTTCCCCTTTCTGTATTTTTTTTACATCAGGGATCTGGTGTAATGATTTTGTTTTTTTATCAGCAAGTCCAAAGATCAACCCAGAAAAGTGTCATATCATATAGTTCAGCATAAAACTATGACACCTGAATTTTAATCATATACCATCTACAGATGGATGAAGATTGTGTCATTTCAACATGAAGATTACTCAGAAGCTCAAATTTTTATCTAAAAGAGACACTTAAAGATTCATGTGATTCCTATGGAAACAGATAATATATATTTATAATATAATATTCTCAGAATTATGCCCCCAGACTACCAGTCAGGGAGACCTGGCGTTCTCTTTGAAAATAGAGATGACTTGGGACCAGCATAGAGGAAGCTTTCAATGAGAACGTAGAAGTACAAGGTGCCCAGAGTGTGACTGAGTCTTTCAGCATCAGTATAAGGAGCCAACAGTTTGGTTGTAGAGACTGTGGCAAGTAGATCCACTAGTCTACTCTTGAGGTCAGGTAGAGGCTGAGTAGATAGAAATGCAAGAGAAAGGGCCGGGTGAATTCGGGGCAGTTACCAAGTTCAGTCATTTGAATTTATGTGTAAGACGGAACTCTCTAGATTCAGACTGAAATCCAAATCAATTTCTTATTAACCTCAAAACGTTGAAAAGTCCTTTAACCTCTAGTGCTTTGTTGTCTTTCTTCATCCAGAAAGTGCTGGCAACAGTGAGTCATACTTTCAAATATTGTTGAATAAATGAGGCAGTGTTTCCAGCACGGTCATGGCAGTGCTTGTAATGTAGTAAGCAAGGACAGATTTTAGTTATTATTATTGCCTTTCAAACCAGTCTTGGAATAGTGTTTCACGCACCAGGTCTACGTTTTTAGCCTAACAGCTTTCAATGTCTCTTTGTTTTCTTCACTATTTTTTTTCCAGTAAGAATGAACTATGTGAGTAAAGTTCAAGGCTGCTCCTCCTCCTCTCTTAGGAGTTGTTAAATGGAGAGATAAAAGCCCTTCTTCTGTATTTGCCACCCATAAGGTAAGAGCTTCACAGAGAAAATGGAGTTTATGTATGCCAAGGATACTCTTTGATAAGCTATTCTCAAACATGGCAGCTTCCTTGATGCCTGTACCTAGATATCTTGGTGTTGCTAGAGTACCTATATTAATACCCACAATTTTCTGTTGACTGTTACATAAATTAAAAAAGGCAAGCCATTTAGTTAGATTGCTATATATATATATATATATATATATATATAATTAAAAGATTGAAAGCCTACAAAGATGAGAAGAAACTCGGCAATGAAAGCTTAAAACTACACAAAGAACAAAGCTCTCAAAATACAATGCAGATTAATTTTAAAAATGAATTGAGATAAATGAGAATTATCAGCAAGAGAAAAGTGGAGTCATTTGGGAAGCAGGAAGAGAAAATCATTAGCCCAAAACAGCGATGATGGGTAGAGTGTAGAGTGAGTAATACTGAAATGTAATACTGAAATACAGAGATGATGGAATAGAAGGAGTGAATAAGGGAAGGATGAAAAAGAATGAATGCAAGGATGGAAGCAGGCAGAGTTTTATGGGAAGAACAAAAATAGTGCTTTGAAACAACGATGTGGCCACCAGTGTGCAGCGCTGGATAGCAGCAGGCATGACAACCACGACGCTGAGATGAACGTCTGTTCATGGGTTTTTTGGGGCTCACCGGTGCAGCTATTGCTATTTCACAAGGGACTTGAAAACCCATCAGATTGAGAAGATGGCACTCATAGGATTTTTATGGTTTAGCATGATTATTTACTTTTTGCTATCACGTACAAAAGTATTCTAAACTAGCCATGATCATCTGTCAAAATTTGTGTGAATTGTTTCATTCTATATAAAAATCACATCAGATCAGAGATGTGTAGAAAGGATGCTTCTTAGCATTCTGCTTTATATCCCTGAAGCTAATTCTACTTCCGTGCCAAGTAGAGGTTGGAAATTTTCCGTTGACTATTACACAAATTTCAAAAAGCCAAACCATTGAGTCAGAGGATAGTTTATGGCCCATTAACAAAGCATTTGCTTCTCAGAACTGTAAACACGGCCTTATGGATCTTAATGTAATTGTTTAGGATGAGTGTGTTGGCAAGAACTGTTGGAGTCTGTTAGCACAGACTGGAAAGCAACGTGCTTTAAGCAGATCTGCAAAATGTTACCAACTCATTAAGCTAAAAGCTTTACGGTTCGCTGTTCCAAAGCAGTTCAGTGAGAGACTCCCAAACACGGCTGTGTATCCATTTCTGGTTCTGCCATGATTGATGTGCATAGGAAAAGGGTTACTTGCCTTGTTGTATGATACTGATGGTGCTTGACTTTTTTCTAAGCATTCTTACTTCTGTTATAGAACCAAAAGTTTTGCAGAAAAGCCCTTACAGACATCCTAAGGAATAGATTTTCCTGGATTTAAAGATAGTACAGCAAAGGCAAACGTACTTCTAAAACTATGTTTCATAGATGGAATATTAATATCAATAAATTCTCACTCCCTTCAGTTTCCTTTAAAGTTCAGTGCATCACAGACCCTGGGAATTGGGAGGGCTTTAAATTTCATAGCCTTGGTCTCATGGAGGTGACACTTTCCGTAGCATCTATAATGGATAGACTAAGATCCTGTATATTTCAATGTGAGGTACATTTGATTCACAATATTTTCACTTGCAAGTAAAAGAAACACAACTCAAACAGAGGACTTTGCTCTCGAGATTGGAAAATTTAGTAATTTTTCATTTGCAGCACGGGTGGTTCAAAGGTGTAACCAGGCAGCCCACCTCTCACCTCTCTCTCTCTCTCTCTCTCTCTCTCTCTCTCTCTCTCTCTCTCTCTCGATCAAACCTCATGCCTGGTGCCTTACACCTGCTCCACACTCTACTGCTGAGCTGCATCTCCAGTTCCTCTCATTTCTTAACCCCATTTTTTTCAGTTGATTTTTTTGTAGTACCATGAAAGGGTCCTGGGGTACCTTAACATCTCTACAGTCAGCAAATCAGGGGTTATATTTTATAGTACAGGGTAAAGTTCTAGAGTTGAATACATTAAACTAACACACATGATCACTTTACCTCCGACCAATGCTAGGCCCAGCGAGAAAAAATATGTAATGCTACATTAGGTCATATGTCCACACGGAAGTAGCCAAAAACCACGGTGATTTAGTAGTTTACCTGATCCTCCCTGGATTATTTTATTTATTTCATTTTATCCTCAACATCCCATGAGGCATATTTTTCTCCTATTTCTGTTAATACTCTTCTAATAAGACCAATATTGCATTAATTCAAATTATTAAGGGTTTCCATGGGACAGTACTGTAGATATCTCATTTTCTCTAGTATTTACCACTATAAGTGACTTCTATATTGTCATCACTGTGAACAAACCAGCATTTCTTTCTTTGCCACCTTACACCAACCCATTCTTTCTCCTGTTTAGAATCTATTCATTCTTTGTCCATCTCAGATTTTACCTTCAAATCATGAACAATAGTGGTCTTTTGTTGTCGTATAAATTTCTCTACCTTCATTACATAGTCTGTTTTTACATTAGTTCTTAGGTGACTGTGTGCTGCAGTGCACTGTGAATGTCTAAGGAGTACGAGCCGCATCTTATTCATCTTTGGATCCACAGAAGCACTGAGCCTGACATCTCATCTCAGGGAAGCTTGCAAAAATATTAGCCAAATATAATTTCTGAGGTTCTGAAACACCCAATATAAATAGTAAGTGTTTCAAGAATATAATCTTAGTCAACGCGCTCAAGGACAATCAAATGTATCATGACCTAAGTAGGGGCTATAGGCAGGGCTCAGCGTCTAGGCAGCGTCAGCAGGCAGTTCTCCGCGAGTCCCTTACATTTCTGTGCATTTCCTAAGTGAGATGCTAACTGCCTGTTTTGTTTCCGGTTTAAATTTGCAGGGATTTTCCCATTGAAAGCACACGGCTTTGGAAAACAGTGCCTCCTTCTGTGAGAGCACACTGTGTCCTTCCTTATGGTACCTGAGAAATGCTTCGGGCCTGAAAACTCAGGCTCCCTGTACTGCGCTTCAGAGTGAGGGTCAGCTAATGTGCCCTCTCCCCCGCAGCCCCAGGGACTTGAGATTCAGACACGATGTGAGGCAGTGTGGGCCACGCAGGACTGCTGCCCTCAGGAGAGCACCAGAGTTCCCCCTTCTGAAGTAGGCTGAGCGGCCTCCTGCAGTGTTCATGAGACTGGGGCAGGCTAGTTTAACATCTAGACAGGAGGGTAAGCTTTCAGAACTTCACAGTTCTCAGCAGTCTGGGCCACAGATGGCTCTAGAAATTCATAGTCACTTCTAGTACATTGGCCTTTGAAACGGCATATTCCACATTGAGTTGAACTTGGTAGAATTAAAGTGTGCATAATCCTACTAGATAATATAAGTATCAAGGATAAATGTAGTATTTTGCTTATGAATATAGTGTTGACAAACTCGCAGCTACTTTATTGATCAACTATTATGTGACAAGTGTATTCAAGTCTATTAGTACAATAAATTCTCTGTTGGTTATGAAAAAATATCACCATGTACTCAGTTGTATATTTAAAAATCCCTGGGTCTCTTTCCTGACTTTCTTTTATACCTGGTTGAATTTTTATTTCTAGATATAGATTTCTTTCTGCTTCCTTCCATACCCAATGCTTTTACCATAATTTCTCCCTGAATTAATGATATGATAT
>NW_004524705.1:7009546-7016652 GCF_000260255.1 Octodon degus | reverse complement strand
TCTAAGGCCAGGCTCTGTTCGCTGCATTCATTAACATTTCTATTAATCTTATAACACTAAAGTGTGTAATTATGGTTTCTCTTAATTATATAATTTCAGATAAACAAACTAATTTTCTTTGGTTTTTTCCTCCTCATGAAAACGAAAGCTTTTGAGATCCCTTCTAATCGTGGCCCAGATTGTGCGTAAGATAAGCATGGGAAAATGTATTTAAGAAAACTGCAATTTTTTATTTCTTGAGCTCTTCTCAAGTGGCTGGGCAGATCTGTTTCTTTGTCTCTTTTAGCTTAATTAACACTTCTACAATGCCTCTCCTACTTAATTCTCTTCACATTATTTGAAGAAGCAGAAAGAGTATGAATAGATCTGAAACACTTTTCTGTAATCTTTCAGGAAGACTTGACAGGCTGACAGTTAACTTCTTGATGAGGGCAGGGATCACACTAATCTTTGCTAAGATCTCATAATTTCAAAAGTAATCTTTGAAATAATTTTTATAAAGAAACAAAGATGCATTGTGTCCAAACTGTAAAAATGGTTGTACAGTTTCAAAAAGAAGCATTCAGTAATATAAAAAACTGGCCCAAGGTGACAATGCTAGCAGGCAAGACGAAACCCTATTTTCAAAGAATTTTAGGTGATATATTGCCTCTCTACTTGAGTTTCTGCTCATCTCCAAAGGAAACTGAATTCAAAAAGTGTGATCCTTCCATTGGATTCACACACACACACACACACACACACACACACACACACACACACACACACAGGATTTAAGAAACTCAAAGATAAGAGGGTAAGTAACATTTTACAGCTCGGTTAAAACATTTGTACCTTGTGCAACTTTAAGGAAAAGTGTCTTATGGGAAGAGAGTTCTTGTTTGCGTTGGCCTTAAGGTCGTGGAGAAAACAACCTTTGCTTCATATGCATGTACTTGAAGTTGTGAAAATCACTTCATGGCATCTGACACAGGGACCTGGGCAGCTTACTTATACCTAGACATGCTCGCACAGATATTTGAAATTAAATTAGACGTCTATGTTTAATACACCTTTTGCCGCAGACTTCCAAAGTGTTGCTTGCTTTACTTGGGGACCAAAGCTCTAAGGACCTGAAGGGTGTGAACTGACTTGATGCATGACATAGATATTCATTTGCAATATATTTACCTCACACTGTATTATCACGGATGCTCTCTGGTCAATTCAAAATATATCTTAATTAGCTAGTTCCAAGAGTGATTTTAAAGTAAAGTGACCTTTTGTTTTCCAAAGCTATTCAAATCTGGAAAGGAGGGTTGACAAAGGTGGTGATGATGTATTTTGATTGTAAGACTGAAGAACGTTGATGACAATAAAGTTTCTGAGGACAATTGAAGAGTTGATCACTTTTTTTTTTTAACTTCTGGACACCCATCTGGAGGGGCTGGCCAAGCACTCAATCCAGTTCACCAAATTTTGAAACTGATTATACATTCTGATTACTGGACCAAGATATTGAGTTTGGCATTACTGAAAATTGTTCATACATTTATTTGCATGTTGAAAGTGTATAAGATGCACTATATAGTTTCTACCACTAAACCTCTAGTGAAATGAAAAGTATATATATTCTCTCTCTTTCTCACTCTCACACACACACTCTAACAAAAAAATAAGTGGGTAGTAGATTTTTAGCTCTACCAATTACAGACAATATTTTCTTATTCCCTCAAGGAGACAAGATGAATGAAACAATATCTGTTTTTATTATTACCATCTATTAATCTCAAAAATGACAGCCAGTGAGAAGATTTATGAGATAAAGGCAAGTACTTGATACATGAGGAGTTCTTAAAACTGGTTTATCACTTTAAGAACACTACAGTGGCTTCATTATTCTGTGCAATTGCTTTATTGTGCTCTCTGATGAAAGCAGAGACCACTTCCTCATCTGCAGCTTCTTGAAGCTTGTCTGTATGTCTTTCCAGTGCTGACCTGTTATTCTGTTTTCTCACTAAATTTCAAGAGCCTACATTTAAGTCTCTTTTGAGATTCTGTTTAAGTGTCCGTTCCTCCTCCTTCATAGTCTCATGCCCAGGATAAGGAACGATGAATGTTTTGAAAAACACTGCTATTGCTGTTGTGTATGAATTATAGAAGCAGAATCCACCGATCGTGTACATACATTGGATACATGCATGTGAGTAGAAGGAGGAATAAAGGCCATTCCTCTTCCCCTCCTCCTTTCCTCTCTTCCTCCTCCTCCCCTCTGCTCCTCTCCTGTCCTCTGCTTTCCTCTTCTCCTCTTCTCCTTCCTTCTTTGTTTTTTCCTCCCTCATTTCTTAATTCTTGTACTGGTAATAAAATCCAATGCCTTCACACTGTGCTACCTCTGTAGCACTTTCTTATTTTGAAACAGGATCTTATTAAATCACTACATTCATCCAGGCTGGGCTTAAATTTAGGATTTTTCTTCTTGCCTCAGCTTGCCTGAGTTCTGAGAATAAGCCATGAACACAATGAAATCCCTAGAAAACATATCAATAAATTTTGGAATGAATAAAAATTTTCTATATTATCTCTGTAAATTGTGTCAATTATTTTTTATAGAATTAAATAATCTGTTGTTAATTATGATGAGAAAATGCATATAAAACAAGAGTACCATATTTTTATTAGACATAAAATAAACTACAATTCTTTTGTCTTTTATAAAAATGTGAGGGGCTATGTCATATTTAATGTCTCAAAATAATATACCAAGGCATGCAATCTCAGGAGGGGCTGTAAGGTGGAGTAGGTACACTGAGTATTTTAACCAGGTGTCTGCTTGCAATGTGGTTGCTAAAAACGAGATAGGAAATACTGGATGGTGGATTGAGGTTCTCACTGGGAATGGCAAACGGAACTGATAAATAACTGAGGCTATGCCACTCACTTGGCACAGCAGAACCTGCAGCAATCCTTATGTTCAAACTTGCCTGCAGATTGGTAGGAATCCTAGCGTTTAAAATCCTTACTGTGAAATCTTAGGATGATTCATCTTGGTAACTTTTACTTAAAATATTGGCATTATTATATTATAGTATGCATGATGGGCTTTGTAAAATATGTGTCAGATTTACTCTTTGGGAGCTGAAATATATATGTTTTCCTATCTGTCGAGCATAAGAAAACAGAGAAATATGACCTGTGACTTTGGCAAATGAAGGCTGGTAGTTGATGCTATCTTCCTTTTTTGTATGGCCTTAATATAATTCAAGTGAATAGTATTCTTCTCCAAGACTTAGTTACCTGGTAGTTTGTCTTTATCTGGAAAAAAAGAAGTTAAAATAATCTTCAAGATGATAATGAGCAACAGAATAAGGTGCTGAAACTGTTTTGGGATTTATTTGATTTTTCTGTTACTCCTCTTCATACTGTAGGGGAATAGAACATGTTAGTCAATTGATTTTGACAAGGTTAAAAGAAACTAAAAAAATCAATATCTTTATATTAATGAAAATATATAATGGCATTTTTATAAGATAATGCTTATGAACATAATTAATCAATAGATCCTTTATATATGTAGATAGCTAAAATGTCAGCATGTATGCAATGTATATTTATTGAACACCTACTGTGTGACCAACCAATGTCTGAAATGCTGTAATCAAAAAAGGAACAGAGGGAATGTAAGGTGTATACCTAACAATGTGTTGATTTGTGATCAGTAAAGGCCAGCTGAGTAGGTGGTCGCTGAGCTAAAAAAAGGGCCATCCATGCAGTGTCCTCCACACAGACGGTTCTAAACAGAGGCAGGCAAGACTTGTTCCAGAAGTTATAGGTATGGAGGTTCTATGGATCACTTTTTAGGGGTAAGAACAGGAGGTTTCTATTCTTAATTGGATTGTATATTCATTTATTTGGCTTGGATGATGGAGTTCAGTTGATGGGAAACATCATGATGTTAAAGTCATCAACTCAGCCTGTGTGAATAAAATCTTTTGTAAAGTCAAGAAGTACCAAAAAAAAACCAGGAATGTGGGAAGAAGGGCAATATACTATAAGAAGAAATGAAATCATATCAAGCAGGAGATAGGCATCAGAGCCTGACAAGAGAGTAGAGTAGACATAATTCCCATATTTGTCCTCTACCATGAGTGTAGAGTTCAGATACTAAATGATGTCAGAATCAGGTAACATGATTTTCTTTTACTTCTGCTGCATGGAGGTTGATTCAGGAAGAGTCCAAGATAAAGTGAAGAGACCTACTGAGGGCCATTGCAAGAGTAATCCTGGGCAATGGTGTCATTGTATGTGTCAAGGCAGTAAAGCAAGAGAAGCTGTGCTAATATGGAAAGTATTTGAAAAAGAAGATATAACTTATTCAAGAATTGAATATTGGGAGTACTGATAGTGGAAAGAGATTGTCCATCAAGGCAGAGAGTGGTTTTGTGTGTTTGTGCAAGTGTGTGTGCAAATGTTAATTTGTATTTTAATAATCTTATATAGCTAAAACTTATAATATCATATTTCATTGTCTCTTAGTTATAATAATTTTGAAGGCAAAATATGTCAGTGTGTCCATCTGAAGTAGTTCTATACCATTGTTATTCATTCCAGTGAAATATAAATATTTTGAACATTATTAAAGCAGGAAAATAAATTTATTAAAATATATAGACTATAATAATTAATGTTAATTTCCTATCATCTTGTTTTGAAGTTTTGTATTTTTTCGTTTTTATTCTCTTTAGAATAAAAATAATTAAAAGTTTAATACAATGAACTTTAATTTCTTCAGTATTTCTGTGTATCATTAACTACTATATATTTTAACAATTCATTATACCCAGGTAGTTGATCTTTTGGTGAAGGTTTATAAATCTTCTATTGAAAAACATAATGCAATTAGATAAGAGTTGTATGCTACACAAGTAAACATCAGATAAATAAATCTTTCAAAAATATGACTTCATGTTATATCAGTGGCAGTTTGCAAAGCACTTCTTCAACAGTTGTGTTTTCTTTACAACAGTTTTATGAATTGTCAGGGTGACCACTTCTATTTCTAATCCATTGGCAGTGCTGAGATTTAGATTAAATGACTTGCTCAAAATTAAACAGATAAAATGAGGACTATGATCCTTAAATCTAAACTAAAGTTGTTTTTCTATTGCAGGGATAAAACACACACACACACTACTAAAATAGAATTTAATTTGTAAGTTAATAGGTATTATATTTTGTAGGAACTTTTTCGGTGTCTCAGCGTATCCTGGGGAGAAATGGCGACAGGAATGAGGAAAAGATAGACAAGAAGACAAGAGGTGAGTCAGGTGGAGTTCTGCTTGCTTGATGACCAAAAGACCAAAATAACAACAGAAGGAGTGTTTATTTATACCTTTGAAAAGTTAGTATGACATGCCACAAGGTTGCCTAGTGATTAATTGTTGATGTTGGCCAGGCAGGATGCTTTTCTCAGGACTGGGGTAACTTGACTGTTTTAGTCACTAAGTTCTTGTCCTTTCCTTCCCTAGATGATTGATTTCCAGCTTCAGTGGCTACCAGTATTTCTCCCTTTATAGTTTTGTTCTGTAAATGATGGGTATTCCATTGCAGTTGGAGAAGCTATGTTTTGTGAACTTTGTAGAAGACTTTTTTTTTCCTTGATGCCAGTGCAAAGATTTTTTGGTAACTATATACAGCAATTTAACCATATACAGTCCAATAATCCATAACAGTAATGAGTTACCAAAGCAGCTGTTAATTCTCAGAAGTTTTTAGTGATTTTAACCTCAGATAGCATATTACTATGACATTTCTTTTAAGATCTCATGGTTACAATTTTCTGGTGGATGGTTAAGACCAAGTTAAAGTAATACCTATATAAATAAAAAAAATTGACTTTGTTCTGTCTATCAAGGTCAATTAAAGCTCCTCAGGATTCACCTTGGAGCCATGTACAGTACCTCTTAGATATTCTGTCAGTGTCAATCACCTGGATGAATCATGGCCATTGCTTGATCAAGTTGCTTTCCTCCATGGTTTCCTAGTCTCTTGATCACAAAATCAGGGACTGTCCCGAACCAGCGGGTCAGTCAACGAAGGTCACCTGGGGGAGGAGCGGGGAATTGAGGAGGGGACAAAGCACAGGAGACGTGAGAAATGGAGACAAGACAGGATTCTGATCAAGTCCTGTTTATTTAGGGGAGGTGCTGGGTATATATAGTGGAGGCGCAGGGAAATGACGTCAGAGGGTAAAAGGCGCGAGTAACTAGGCAACCGGGCTATGACAGGAAGTCCCACCTCCCGGGCATAGCAGGAGACTTATGGGAAATAGGCGGGGTAAGAAGAACTAGGAGCTTAGCTCAGCAGGGGAATAGAATGGATACCGGTTAATGGCCTCCTACAAGGGACTCAATTGAATTCTAGGATGTCACAGTAGATTTCCCTTATGACCTGAGTCCTCATTGACCTTGTAGGGCCTCAGTTATTAAACATCCAGAGAAGAAGTGTAATGATATTACCTTGTGATGGAGGCTTTGAGTTTAAAATTACTACCTGTCTGAATAACAATACCTCATACCGTAAAATTAAATTAAACTACTATTTACTTTTCCTTTTTTTTTTTTTTGAATTTAGGACAGAGTCTACAGGATGCATACAGGGTCTCACTATGTAGATTGGACTCATAGTGATTCTTCTGTTTTCAGACTCCCAGCTGCTGGGATTACAGGTGGGCACCACCATGCCATCTCAGTCTCCGTCTCAGCATGTCCCTGGGGCAGGGCCTGCACGGCAGGCTGGGGATTGAACCCTGGCTGCTGTGCTCTGCCAAAGCAGGCACTTTAGTTCATTGAGCTATCTGGCCAGCCCTGAACTGTTATGTTCTAACACCCATGGATATCTTAATACTTAAATCCCTATAGAACATTAACAGGCAAAATTTACATATTTTTACAGAGAAATTGAGACATCAGAACCATATATAACATTGCAGCCTGACAATCATGATGTCATATTGTGATATATTGAAATTTTCATTTGCCATAACATAACCCTTTTAAGCATTTATCTCTATCGCATACATAAGAAGCTCTCACACAGTCATTCTTTAACAGGATATACGTAGTAAG
>NW_004524705.1:6995257-7009446 GCF_000260255.1 Octodon degus | reverse complement strand
GGTATATAAATCACATTTTTTTTGTTAAAGGGAGAGGTCTGAATCTGAAAGAAAAGTCTTACTATCACAGTAAGAAATCTTTGTTTTACATTTTGGAAGACCTGTGGATCTGGAATCATGAATATATATAATTTTATTTGTTTCCTGTATTTTAGGGAAGGGACTACAGGGTGTTCAGGGTCTCACTACTAAATTGGACTCATAGTGATTCTCTTGTTTACAGCCTCCTGAGTGCTGGGATTACAGATGGGATTGCAGGTGTGCACCACCACACCCAGTCTCAATCACCATCTCAGCGGCAGGGGTGGGTGTAGCACGGGGGAGAGTCTGGCATGGCAGGTCCAGGGATCAAACCCCTGGCCCTTGTGCCTGCTTGCAGGCTCTTTAATCTGCTGACGTATTTGGCCAGCCTTATCATGAATATAGTTAATATACCATGAGATTAACAATGGATTGTCTGTTGGACAGATGAAAAATCCTTTGTTTCTTAATTTAGTTTTATAGCAAAAGCATCTTTTATGAGAAAACCTTATTGAATCTTTTTTTCTGAAAAACATCACCTTTTAACCAATAACTAAATTAGTCTCTTCCAAGAGACTAAGGATTAAAGGGACTCCTTATTAATGAAGAAAATTTGCTACTCACCAAGTAGAGTCCTGACCAATAATAATCTCTCCCTCACACTAAGGATTTTTTGTTTAATTAACTTAATTTCTTGATGACCTGTGAGTAAACCAATTTTGATATCACTTAGTCCATCTGTTAGCTCAGGAGAAAGCATGAGAAAGCATTTTAGGTCTATATTCCAAATTGTATTATGAACAAATAATCAAAAAAGAGAAAAACTGTTGAGCTGAAATAAAAGAGGAACAGCTGTTCATACACTGGGCAAATAAAAAATGCACAAAACAAATGAACCAATGAACAAACATCTTTACAAAATCAGAGTACACTCAAATATATTACTGACCAAATCAAACTAGAGTAACTCTGTTATAATTTCCAGAAATTTATAACTATAAATAGACTATTTAGATTTTGTTGTTTGTCAATTAGCAGATATCTCTTGTCAGAAAAATTTGGAAGGAGTAGACTTGTATCTAAAGCAAATACACTTTTTTTCTATTTTATTTTGTCTTAAGAACACTGGTAACTTTCTGCTCAGTTAGCTCTATATTCTATTTATATCTTAGATTTCCATTTTTTTTCAATTCCTTCAATAGGTTTCAGTTTGAATCTAACATCAATGTTGTCAACTTCTCTAGATCTAGCATCATCATACAGCCTGACAGTATACTCTGATACCCTACTAGGTCACTCAGAATTCTCTGATAAAACACAAGCATATCCTCTACTCCAGGTAAATAGCAGACTGAGTCCCTTCCATTGTCCAGTATGCAGTTCTAGCCGAAGGACCTTTCACAGACTTTTTCTTTTCTTTTTTTTATTTTGGTGGAACCAAGGATTGAACTCAGGCCATTTCACTTGCCAGGGAAGTGCTTGTTCCCTTGAGCCATCTCCCCAGCCCTACTTTTTCTTCTAGTTGATGGAATTGTCTTTCTGCTGTTGTACTTTCATCTTTTATGGGATTAAAAAGGTTGATGGTATATATTGCCACATGAAGTCTATTACATAGTGTGAATTTTATAGGGCACTATTTCCCTTTTTGTTCTAGTGATTGAATTTCAATTGTTTGTGATTAAGTACAACAATTCCTTGACCTTGAGGGTTATAAGGAATCCCTGTGATAAGGAAAATGATGAAAGTTTTATAAAATCGTTGGAAGGCAGCACCTGTATATGCTAATCCATTGTCAATCTTAAGTGTCTGTGGGCATCAAGGGCACTAAAGGCATCCAAACAGTAAGGAATGATGCGTTTAACTGCTTCCCCAGTGTGGGCAGAAGCAAAAATTAAACCTGAGGGAGTGTGCACTAAAACGTGGGCCCAGTATAAAGAACCAAATTCAGGCATATATTTGACATTGATCTTCTGAAGATGATTAGGGTGTCACCTTTGGGGATTGTGCCCTGTAGAAGGGAGTAGAAGATGTATTATATACATTAAGAACATTGTTTAATAATTTCTTGGGCCTGTTTCCAGGTTAAATGAAACTGTGTAAGGCAGAAGCATTTTGATGAAAGGTGGCAGGAGAAACAGAAGCCTCTTGAATTGTATCTGAGGGAGCATCAGCGACAACACATAGCAATCTATCTACAGTAGTGTTCCTTCCTGTGAGAGGTCCTGGCAATTGGGAACAAGAATGCATCTGACCAATATAGCAGGGAAAATGATGTTACTATAGGATAAACTAAAGGGTGTGAAGTAAATGGAAAAGATCTTGACTAGTGAACACAGTACACCACAGACATAAGCACTGCCTGAAAAGAGGTTAATTAGAGTAGATGAATGTTCTTGCAAGGCCCATATGATTGCTTGTAATTCAGCTTTTTTTTTGTGATGAAGAGAAATCTATATCTTGTATTCTGAAGGAGAAGGCTGTTACATAATGTCCCTGACCTGAAGCTGACCTATCTGTGAAGACTGAGATGCCCCCTGCTATGGAAAATGAGCTTATTTTTGAAGGGAAGACAAAGGGTGTGAGGGAAACAAATAGAATTAATTTATTTGAAGGATAATGACAGTCAATAGAACCAGGGAAGTTAGCCAGTGCAGGTTGCCAAGAGGATGAAAATTGCCACAATCACTTTTGTTGAACTGAAGCAAAGGAAACAATGACAGTCTGCACTGAATCACAGGCATTTGTCCACATGCTATCAGTCCTGCCACAGCATCATGAAAGGGAGTCATAGTTTTACATGGAGTATGTGGCATATGTAGCCACTGTAAGGGACCCTGAGACTGACAAAAGACCCTTGTGGGTATGTATTGAGTGGGGAAAATAATTAGAAGCGTTGGCAGAGATGGATCAACTCTAGAAAGCTGAGCACTAAAAAGAGCCAGATTAACTTTGTCTAAGGAAGTTTTATTCTCTGGTGTAAGTGTTCTTTTAGAAGTAGGGGCTGAGTCTACCTTGTGAGTGTCAAAGAGAGGACTTAGCTTAAGATTAGTTAGCTGAAGAGTTTGGCAGAGCCAATTCATGTTACCAAGTAAAGTCTTAAAAATTGTTTAGGGCTGTAAGATGTTTAACCTGCATCTGAACAGTTGGGGTCACAGTATGTCTCTGTTGAATAAAGTGGCCTAAATATGGAAAGGGTGCCACAGTATGCCTCTTGGGGGGCCATCACAAGACCTGCATTGTAGAGGGCATCATCTAATTGGATGAACTTTTGATATAAGATGGATGGGGATTCATATGCTAGAAGAGTGTCATCTAGGTAACGAATAATAACCACAGATGGGTAGGCCTGTTCTACTGACAGAATGGCTGCAGTCACAAACTCCTGGCACAGGGTTGGATTACTTTCCATTCCCTGTAGCAGATGACACTATAGGAAGTGGCACATAGTGTATGATTATTAATAGAGGGTAAACAAAAAGCAAAACTTTTTTGTCTTTAGGATGGTGAGAGATAGGAAGCAAAAGTAGTCTTTTAAATCAATCACCATAAGAGAAAAATGTAAAGAAACAGCTATAGGACCGGGAAATTCCTGTTGGAGTGCTCACATGGGTTCTATGGTGCAGTTGCCTGTTTACAAGTCCTGTAGCAATCTCCATCTTCCTGGCTTTTTCATAAATATAAAAATTGGGGTATTTCAAGATCTACTGATGCATTCTAGGTGTCCTGCCATATTTTGTTCATTAACCAGTATATCAGCTGCTGTTATACTCTCCTGAGTGAGTTTTCATTGATCAAGCCATACAGGGTCATCAGACATCCAACTTATCTTGGAAGCCATTGGTGGGGTCAGAGAACAGATCATGGTCCATCCAGAAAATGTGAAGATGAGTAGCTTATGGCAAAATGATCCCTTTTAGATATAACTGGAAGAGGTTTTCCTCTCCCTTGATTATTTTTACTAAGCCCTTGAAGGGGAAATAAGCTTTGTTGCAACATCTGATGAGTCACTAAGAAGTGACAGAAATCAACATGGTTATTCTTTTGGTTTGAATGACCATGACCCCTGAAGCCTTGATTCACTTATAGATAGGACTACCCCAGAATGATCTTGCATCCTATAGTGTGTCAGAATCCCATAGTTTGACTGGTCTATAGGGAAAGATGAAAGGTGAGAAACATCCACAATGGTATTCTGCATCCCTCCAGGTTAACAACTTAGCTCTTGTGCTAGGGTGAGAAACCTTGCGCACCGTAGAACTGTAGTGGCCACATCCCGAGGATGTACTTCAGGTCAGTGGGTTGGACACCCTGACAACATGCTTGGTATCCCACCCCCTGCATGGGATCAATAATATGGATTTCAGTGTGTAATTTTAGAAAACAGACTTATTCTCTGAGATATACAAAGTTGAAGATTTTGGAGTTCAAGACTCCAAGCTTTGAAGATCTACCCACCATGTGCATGGACATGCTAGCATTACTTGTAGGTCCTAAGCTCCTCTGCCCTGATTAAAGCCTGAGCCACTCTATCTATTTCCTCCAACAAATCAGAAAGCAACCGAGAAGATGTGTCTATGGTGTGATTCACCTATGAAAATATTGAACAAAGAATCTTTTCAAAGGAATGCTTCTGGGAAACAAATTTCTGTACATAAAGGAAATATTTCACTTTACTGTTTTCCTCAGACAATAGCTTTTAGGTGACTTTCTCTAACCTTGGACATTGAGCCAACTAGTAATTTGCGTTTGCTGAAAGCTCTCTAGGTTTGTCTGTTTACCAGCCTTATATAATAATGTTTCTGGATTTTTAAAGCAAATGGTGGTGAAATGATCTATATTTGGAGATCATATCGCTCAAAAATGAGAATCAGTCAGAAATCAACATGCTTATTCTTTTGGTTTGGATGACCATGACCCCTGAAGCCTTGATGCACTTACAGATGGGACTTCTGGAAGTGACTGAATCATAGGGATGCATGGCTGAGTTTGTGTTAGGAGTGGCGCCTGGTTAGAGGTACATCATTGGGGTGTGACCTAGAAGGGCACGACTCCCCTTTTCCGTGTCTCTCTGCTTCTGGCCAGCTAGACTTCAGCCACTTTCATTTGCTCCACACCTTCCTCAAAAGTGCTCTGTCTGGAGTTGGTCAACTGCACAAGGACAAGTATGTCTGAAACTGAGCCAAAGTAAATCTCTCTTATAAGTAGTGGGTGTCTGGGATGCTGTCTCTGTGCCAAGAAAAATGACAAAGATCTTTATTGTCTCATTTATTGATTGGTTATTTCATGATTTTATGTTGTATATATTTGTTCACCTAGAGATTTTTAAGTGTTAATTAAAATTCTGTATCCTTTGTTTGGTTTGATAGATCCACTAGAGGTGGGAGGTCAAGTTTATTCTGTGATAAATGAAACTTCCCTCAAGGATAAACATCAAATTGCTGCTCTGCACTGATGCTGGCAGGCAATTGAACTGTTTCTCAACAGCTGGGTTTACTCTTCACCCCCAAGTGAGACACTGTGGAGTTTCCTTGTGCATAGATCTACAAACAAGTCCATTAATAGCATGTGTTATTCTCATTCAAAAATCAATGGAGACTATGGAAGAACCTATGTGACCCCTAATCCTTCCTGTTGGCTACTGCTGGGTAGAGCATTTACAAAGAGCTTTTCTCCCTCTGGGGAGAAAAGATTCTAAGTATGCAATATAGGGTTTTAACTCACTGTGTTCTGCAGTGGCCACATCAATATTTGGGCTTTCTGTAGTGAAATTTTTGGTCACAAGTAATATTGTTTTGACATGAACATAATCATCAATTTTTAAAATTTATTTTTATCTCTTTTGTCTTTTTTTTTTTTTTTTTTGCTTTTACCAAGGAAATTTCCCATGAGTCATGAAAGATTTGACCTAAACCTTATGCTTCCTTTGCACAGAACCTTTCTTGATTGATAGAAAGCTGCCTGCTGTGGCGATGCAGTTCACTCCCACAGGTTGCCACTGGGGAGCAGAGGTTGGGGCTAGAATTTCACCTGAGAGATTTCTTAAAAGTCATTGAACTACTGAACTCTTTAGTAGGAAAGAAGTCTGATTCTTTTTTTCCCATAATTTTATTGAGAAACAAATAGCAATGAGACAGTTTCAAACCAAATTGGTAGGACAATTTCAATAAGTAACACATTGCATACCTTCTTACTAGTTGTTATTTGCTGTACAAGATGCAGACCTGATATCCTATTTACAAACACCATTAGAACAAATCCCTCTATTCATTAAGAGAATGTAGCTATATATCTATCTTAACCACTTTGAATACACAGATACAAAATGGACATTCATTTGTATCCCCTTCTTTGTTAAGTTCCATCATTTAAATATTATAGGTATGTAAACTCAGCAAAATATTCTAAAAGAGTTCAGTAGTCCATAATATTATTGGGTCTTCTGCTTGACTGGCAATGTCAGAAATTGTTGACCTGAGTCCCCTACAGCTCAACATAACAGCATGGCTTTGCTTCTTATACTTCATTTTTATACTTTTCTGCTGAGTGGTTAAGACCCAGGTAAAGCAGGACCTATGCAACAAGAGTTGTAGCTTTTGGGTCTGATAAGGTCAGTGAAATCCCCTCAGGATTTATCCTGAGATCCTGTACCTCAGATTGTAGAACCTTTGTCAGTGCAGCCATGTGGATGAGTCACAGCCATTGCTTGGCCAATGTGCTCTCTGTGAAAGCCTGAGAGAATGTTTTCTCTCCATGTGACACTCCTTAGGCACACTCTACATCATCAATCACTTTCCTCTTTGGCCCCATAATCTCCTTGATCAGGAAATTTGGGACACTACCGAGGTACATGACGTTACAGTACAAGTTCTCAGAAGTCTGATTGTTAAGACTATGCAACCAGCGTTGAGAAGAGACCCATCGCTGCCTCCCCAGGAAATGCAGTGGGAGGTCTTTGTGCCTATGGCAGTGCTTCTCTAGGGTTCTTGCATTTGAATGTCAGCTGACAGCTATAATTCAGCTGTACTTAGTCCTATTAGGGGCAGACCAAGGGCAAGGCTTTGGTTTCTGTAAAAATTGTCACACTTTCTTTAGGCTTTTATAGCAAGATACCACAGACTAAGTACCTTATAAAACAGAGAAACTTATTTTGAAACAATTCTGAAATCTAGGACGTCCAAGCTCAGGGCACCAGCAGGTTGCACCTCTAGTCAGGGCTCCCTCCCTCAGGGTGATGGCTGCTTCTTGTACACTCTTTCACGGAAGGGGCACTGGGGACCTTTGAGGTTTCCTTCACAAGAAGCAGATCCCAGTTATGAAAGCTGTACTTTTATGAATGCTCTCGTCACCAACCAAATGTCCAACTTCCCAATACTGTCAGTTTGCGGTCTCTATAACCCATGTTACAGAGGGAATGTGGAGGAAACACAAACATACAGAATCACAGATGTAGTTTTGTTCTTTTGTCTTGTTTTCCTCTTCCTGCTTCTGTTCACTAGAGGGAATTAGAGGGGGAATGTTCTCCTGATTGCTTGTTTAGCTGATATAAAATGGAGTTAGCATAGGTGACAGGGACAGTCTGCAATTCCTGGGACCCTAGGCTGAGCAGTCACAGGGATGCAGGTAATAAGGACATTTCAAAAAGATATCCATAGCCACACTGACTTGAGGGATAGCTTGGTCAAACTTCATTTTCACATATTTCAGTGTACTTAGAGCAGATGCAAAGATGCCATACTCTGCACTGGAAGGGCCTCTACAAGGAGCTCCACACAACCCCTTGTGTTTATGGGATATCTACTCGCTTTTCTCTGTACTCAGGCATCACTGCCATGACAGATTAATTTAATGTATTAATTATTTTAGCAAGTAGTACTCTTCATATTCACTTTAGCTTTCAATAAATAATAAAGTGTTACTAAAATATTTTGTTTTTCATCATTTTAGATCATTTCAAAGAAAATAGTTACAGTGTTTATATGTCTTGATTACTGAAATAACCTCCCACTTTCAAAGTTTCAAACCAGTGTTCTGTTTGCACACAGTACTTCTACAGGAGTCCTGAACTGCAGAATAAGTCATTATAAAGTGTTATGATGTAGTAGGATTGGTGAGAAGAGTTTCTGATGTGCTGAGACATAGCCTCAAAGACCTCTATATAAACACAGGCACAATTATGTTTTTCAAGTTTGGGAAATTTTGATATAGTGAATTGAGCATTTCTGAGCTATCAGATTAAGAAATATAGATATAAGTAACATACTTTATGAAGAGACATTTTTCTTCTTTCATTTCCTTTTCTTGACTTCTATGCTTCCTTTCTGATTTTACTTACCTCCTTCTTTTTTGGTAACCTCGTATCTCCAGCCAAATATTGTTTACTGTTCCTATGTAACTCATTCTTTAAAAAAAAAAAGGAAGGCTGTTCTAGTTACAGGTCACTTAAGTTTTAAACTGTCCTAGATTTTCAGGAAATTACATATAAAAGACTTTTATAAACTGAAAAAGGTAATATTATAGCAACCCTAAGTACTACTTCCATTTGAGATTCAGGTACTATGTGTTCAAAAGTTAGCATTAAATCTCTATGTGCAATTCACAAACAGCAAGTTTTTCCCTAAATATCTTTCACATATTTCAACTGTAGGAGCGGTTTTTGTCCAACTCAATGTCCGTATTCTTATGATAATATACTTAAGTCCACTCAGTGTTGTGTTCAGAGAGCTTCTTTTCCCTGAGAAAAATTACTAAATTTATTTCATCTTTTCCATGATGCTTGGATGACCATACTGGAGATGTTGTGCTCAGGTTAAATTTTTTATAATTTCAAATTTTGTATTTATTCTTAATGTAGCACAGCAATACCTCAGTTTATGAACCTAATTCATTTTGCAGTTCTGGGGAGAGGGCTGCAGTTGCCTTTCTGTGATCATCTTTGTTAGCCAATATAGAGTTTCTAATGGAAATAAAATTTTGCTGAACATTTTTGTTTCTAACTGAATTGCTTGCAAGCAAAATAAAGCATTTGTGAGCTTTGTTTAAAGTCACACTTATTTTCAAAATTACTGCAATTCAATAATTTAAAAATTAAAAAACAAACTAATTAAAATTAAAAATCAGTAATTTTTAAAACAAATATTTGAAAGTTATAGTCATACTTCATAAAAATAAAGCCTGACATATATAAAGCTACATGGTATTCTGACAGTAGACATGTATCAAGTATCTATGATTTTTTTTTTTTTTTCTGTACTGGGGATGGGATTGAACTCAGAAGCTTACGCAAGTGCTTAGTCTACTGAGCCATCTCCCCGGCCCCAAAGAACCTCAGGGTTCTTTTCTTTTTTTCTCTTCTCTTCTCTTCTCTTCTCTTCTCTTCTCTTCTCTTCTCTTCTCTTCTCTTCTCTTCTCTTCTCTTCTCTTCTCTTCTCTTCTCCTCTCCTCTCCTCTCCTCTCCTCTCCTCTCCTCTCCTCTCTTCTCTTCTTTTCTCTTCTCTCTCTTCTCTTCTCTTCTTTCTTTTCTTTTTTGCTTTCTTTGGTGGAACTGGGGATTGACCTTAGGCCCTTGTACTTGTCAGGCAAGCGCTTATTCTACTGAGCTGTCTCCCCTGCTCCTCTATGATGTTTGTCTAAACAACTGGGCCTTATTCATATTATGAAGGATTTTACTTAGAATAATTTGGTAGTAGCAGCAGTGCCTTTCCTTTTGCTGAGACAAAATACTGACAGACACCCATAACTTAGAGGAAGAGAGGTTTATTTGGCCCATGAGTTCAAGTATCATTCATTCATGTTTGGCTGGCTCCAAGGGACAAGGGGGCTGGTGGAGGGCCAGGCAGAGGAAACCTGCCCACCCTTGGCAGCCACAAAGTAGACAGAGCTGAGCCCAAGGACAAGAAGTCACCCTTGCAGGCATCAGCCCAGTGGCCTTTCTCTTTCCACAAGAACCCATTTCCCAACCACATATTCAGCTGCCAACACATCCTCACACTCATTCACTTGTCAGTACAGCTCCCCCATAAGCCAGTCACCTGCTGAAAGTCTTTTGTGGAACATTTAGATCCAAACAATAGCAGCAATCAAGCAGAGTTAACTTGCTATTTACTTGATCTTCACACTAATTTGCTGGTGAACAACTATTTAAAGTTAAAAACAATAGTATCCGATTTTAGCACAGCAATTCAGAGATCTCTCCTTTTCAAATCTCATTACATTTATCTATCTACATAGAATGACACTAGCAATACAGGGCAATTGTACTCTCTGATGTTACTTGTTCTCACATTCTTGTTTCAGATAAATATTTTAATTTTTCAAGGCTTAATGTTAAATATATTTCTGGGCATTTAGAAGGTGCTTATTTGTTTCATATATACTGATTGATTTTTATTAAACAAGACCTAGCATTAAAATATTTTAAAATATATGTAACATTTATTTGGATTTAATTGATGAAGTTGTAAGGGTAATTTTTCTATTAGCCTAGATTATGTTGTGTAACATAAAAGCTCAACACCTCAGTGAAATAGTTCTTGGTCACTACACCTATCTATTATAGATTGGCTAGAAGCCATGTTCCTACATTTTTTGGGTCCTAGTTCGAGGACAAACTAATGGATCACCCAGGTATTCACATGACTGAAGAGAATGGAGCTCTGGAGATTTCTGGATTGATATTAAATGTTTTGATCCAGAAGTGGCACCTATCAATCCTGCTCACAGCTGTTAGGTCCAAACCAGCCATATCCAACTTCAAAGAAGCCAAGAAAATCAGTTCTATTCTAGACTCCAGTGACCAATCATTTACTTCAATTATTTTCGTCGATTAAAAAAATCTTTTATTTATGTATTTATTTAGTATAGGGTCTCAGTCTCATCAGCACTGGAATTACAAGTGTGCATGTGTGCTATCATGCCCAGTTTCCGGGGCTGGCAGAGTGTGCCCAGGTTCAGGAATGGCATAGCATGTAGTGCCATGGATTGAGTCCGGGTCCTTGCACTTGCTAGGCAGGTGCTTCGACTGCCGAGCTCTCTCCACAGCCCTCATTTCCAATTACTGAAGGCTTACTGTGTACTCTTAGTTCATCAGTAGGAGATACATAGCAGACACAGCTAGACATGGGTAGAGCAAGCATGAAGCTTGGTTTCAGAGAGAAAGATACAAAGAGAAAGATAAATAGATGCATTATTAAAGAAGAAAATAAGATATTAGTAGTATGCAAATAATCATAAACCCGATCTCAAGAGAAGTGGGTTGTGTTTCTTTAGTCTGATGGGCTCAGAAAGTGTCTCTGAAGAGAAAGTTTGAAGTGAGAGCCAGGAGGCCCAGAAGGGCAGGGCCCATGGAGACACAGAGAGTGCTCTTCAGACAGTGCACAAGTTAGGCAGTGACCTGAAGGTAGAGTTGTTTCTCCTGTTTGAAGGCATAAGGAAGAAAGTGAGGGGGAAGCAGGGTGTTTGAGAAGAAGTGTCCTGGGACAGTGGCAAGGTGAGCTGCAGAGTGCTCCATCTCCTCTGATGAGAAACTAAAGGCAAAACCAGGACAGAAGGTTACTGAGATTTTTTTTTCTGTTTAGACACCAACTTTATTAATAAACTCTGTTTATTCCAACTTTCGTCACAGAGATTTTTAAAGTACATTTAACAGCACTATGGCGAGATGGAGTGGACAGGGGAAGCAGGAAGCGCCAGATGAGCTGCCCTTGAAGAAGGTCTTGAGCAGGGTCAGTGGGGATGTGGGAACAGAGATACATTACATGAGATTTTTTAAAGATTTTTGGCACAAATATCTGCTTTGGTGCTAGTACAGAGAAACCGGGTGGAGAAATGGGTCCGTGAGGGCAGGGCCAGAAGTTCTGTTGTGTTTATAGCAGTTAGATACTCATAGAGGCGTCTAGGTGGTTCCGAGGAAGCTGGATGACTGAGTCTGGAAACTGAGCCAGGTTCAGTGTACTCCCCGGCCAGGTCACCCAGGTGCCATTCACAAACGCAGCACAAGGATAAGCCAACCAGTTAACTAGTAGAAGAAACATCAGCTGGTGTCAAGTGCCAGATGACTAGAAAATCAAAAGTTTGAGCTTGAAAGAAGAAGGATTAAAAAAAGACGGAAATAATCATATAGGAATCAGCAAAGGACATTCCAGGATGCTAGAGGGAGAAATGATTTCAGGAAGCAACAAGTTGTATTAAGTATCATTAAGAATTTAAGGGCTGGGGAGATGGCTCAGTAGAATAAACGCTTGCTTAGCAAGCGCAAGGGCCTGAGTTCAAACCGCAGTTCAGGCAAAAACAAAACAAAACAAAAAAAACAAACAAAAAAAAAAGAATTTAAGAATAATAAGAACAGAGAAGGGTCTACAGAGGTTGATATGTAAGGAACATAGCTTATTTTATCAAAAGCAGTATCTGGAATGGTAAAAAGAGAATCCTACCTTGCATAGATTGAAGAAAGTGGGATGAGGTGAGGTTCTGCTACGAGGAGGATAAAAATGGGGATGTTAATCACAGGGACTTTTGGGGCCAATGGAAAAAATTAAATAAATATTGGAATATAATTCTGGACAGTGGCGGTCCCTGAAAGCCAGAAAGAAGTGGATTTAGGAAGGGTCAGTTTGTTATTACAGGAAGGAAGGGAAGCAGGTGTACAAAGCAGAGATTTATTGGAAGGTTTGCTAAGAAGAGAGGAGAGACTACTGGTGGCACTTATTCCTTTTTAGGTATAAGTAAAATCACTAGGTCTTCAAAGGATGAATAGGGAAGTGGAAAGTTTCAGTAGAGAGTACAACCTGTGAGATAATCAACCTGTAAAGTGAAAAACCAAAAATATAAGGAAACTGTGGATGGTTTGCTACAGTGTGTGACACGACCGAATCGTATGTGTGCTGAGTCAGAGTCAATAGACTGACTTTAAGTTATTCTCCAATAAAGGTCAGGGTCCATGCATGGAAAAGAAGGGCAGTAGCTGTCACTAGGGTTGGGTCGTTGCCAGAAAAGTAAGATGGATTGAGAGATCTATTGCCATCATAGATACCGAGTTCTAAATCGGGTCCACCAAGCAGGGAGGGTGTGGGTGGGACAGGGGGCAAGTAATGCTCCACGGTGAAAAATTAAAATAGTGTTGGGTTAAAAATCTTACACTTCAGGGGTATACAGAAATATAAATAATTACCTATAAAATAATGTAGCATATTGTATTTTTAGGCAAGCTTAGAGTCCCATGGGAATAGTTAATTCTGGTGAGAAGGGTTAGGGAATAAATCCATTATATTTACTGCTCTCTAAGAATTATGCCTAGTCTTTAGAGGAGGGGTGGCCCTTTCACTAACTAGACAGTAAATAACCTTGAGGATTTGGAGAGCCAGTCACTAGCCCTTGAGAGCGTAAGCATATTTTTCTGCAATCGTACTTTATTATAAGAAATAAAGACATTATTCTAAACTGGGTGCCTGGAGATGCATTCAACCTTCCCAAGATCTCTCTTCAGTGATAAAAGAATTGGAGAAATGAGGTTCTCTTGACCATGAGATCTAGAAAACAAAGAGAAGGAAACCATTAGGGATGGAATGTGCAAGGCTGGAAGAAATGGCAGCACCATCAAGAAGAAAGATGCCATGAAAGGCAAAATTGGCACTGGAAATGAGAGCTGTGAAGTGATTGTGTGAACAGGTAGAAATACAAAGCTGAGCCAAGGCCCGAAGATAGGTCACCCACCCACCCACCCACACACACACACACACACACACACACACCAAAAAGATCACATCTTACATTGCAAACATACCCTCTAGAACTGTACTCTATTCTTGATGGTTGATCTTACTTTAGGTGCTGATACAGCTAGAACTTGGCACAAAGGTCAGCTACTTCCAAATGTCTCTGTTTTGGGGTTGCTTAGAGAGGTTAACCTGCACCTCAGCTGACTGAGAGCAAATCTGACTTCCATCCATGATACTTGCATGAGCCTCAGCCAAGCGAGCTAAAGGCCTTCTTGGGAAGAAAAAGGGAATTCTGCGGCCTCTCTCTGCTGCTCCTTCCTGGGTTTCCAGTCCATTGATCTCCCCTAGATGTGGGATTTTTCATTTTCTACAACTCAGGAAACACACTCCACCATCTTCCTGGCTTTTCTCCACTTCCTTTTCCTCCTCCTTCACTTTCTCCTCTTCCTCCTTCTT
>NW_004524705.1:6991311-6995117 GCF_000260255.1 Octodon degus | reverse complement strand
TCTCTCTCTCTCTCTCTCTCACACACACACACACACACACACACGCAGCCTTTTAGTTTTCTTTGGAAAACCATGCTAATAAGCTACTTTAATTAGAAAATCACTTTATAGAGCATTATATGAAGTAAGAAATCTCTACTAAATCAAGGAAACTGATTTTGGATGCTTCACAGGCAGGAACAAAGAGCCCAGCAGGAATTCTGTTCTATAACGCTTCACAATTCCTAACTTCAAAGGCATCTGAAAACTTCATTTTTATGCCCTCGGTCTTTCTTGTACAGGAAGGCAGGATCAAAGAATGCTTCAGGGGGCAAGGAGAGCTGATCCACAGTGTCTGCTCTCCGTGATGCGTGTGCAGGTAAGAGGCACTGTGCAGAACACTAGCAGAGGCCCACCATAGAGCCACAGAGCTGTTGTCTTCTTGGGAATTGGGCATTTGTTCTCCTCCTTTGCAGCCTTCAAAAGCTCCTGTCCTCCCAGTTCAGGTCCCAACTTCTCAACAGCCACCTTCACTTTTGTTCCATGCTCTTATTTCCTTTGACACTTTACTGCTATTTCAAAATTTTATTTCTGCCAAGATCAATTTCTCATTGATTCCTGAAATTTTGTTTTGGTCAGTGTTCAAGTAGTCAGCTCCATTCTATTGCTTTCATGACGACGTTGCTATCAGATATTATACTTCCCTATTTTGAAAGTTTTTGGGTCACTGGATTGAGACTATGTAGCAGACTGTTGCTACTGTCACAGTGTGACATATCACAGAGACTCATAGCCATTGCTTCAGTCATTAGAAAATAGTAGAAGAATTGTTGGGAGTCATTGAAGTTGGAAATTGGTCAAATGTGCAAGAGAAGAACTAGGCTTCAGAGCCTAAAGCAGTCAAGCTATCTCAGTCTTGAGAAAAGCATCCTGCCTGATTAAGGTCAGCTATTAGTCACTAGCCAACCTTGTGTCACATAATACTAATTTTGCAAAGGTATAAATAAATGCGCCTACTTTTCTTGGGGCTGGGTGTTGTTTGTCAGACAGGTAACAGGCTGCCACCTGACCTAGCTCCTGTCTTCTTGCCTATATTTGCCTCATTCCTGCTGCTGTTTCTCACAGTGGAGTCCTTTAAGGAGTAAATGTGTATTTTGATTGCTGATTTAACTGAGATTCAGGGCAGAGTTTGGCTTCTGTCTTAAAATGAGTCAACTTCCAGTGTTATGATTTTTTTAATGAAGAAGCAGAATTTGTTTTATTAACTTAGCTACTGTGTCATTTTGGAACTGATAAGTTGGTTGGTTTAAAGAAGGCATTGGGCATTTGCCATAAAAGTCACAAGAAAGGGTTATAATGTCTAAGGCTGGCTTAACTGCTGGCTACTGCATGCTGGACACTGACCTGAATATTTCAGATATGTAATTGATTTTTGTTCTTGTGACAGCTCTATGGTTCTGTAAGAATGCCACTTAACAGGTACATAAAGGGAAGCACTTACAAGTTGAGTATACTGTCCAAGGTCACATCATGGGCAGAGTGCACCTAGTACCCAGACATGAGGCTCTCGAGCAGCTCTTCTTCTCTACCACTCTGCTCTTTATTCCTGAGTGAGCACATAGCAGAGGGTGTTCATTTGTGCTGCCTGTGTGTATGCATTTGCTTTGACTGGTAGGATGCATTGCAATTGCAAAATGTGGGTTTTAAAGATACTTGTGCAGCCTGGGAGATGGCTCAGTAGAATAAGTGCTTCCCTGGCAAGCTCAAGGCCTTGAATTTAATCCCTGGTTACGGTTCCACCAAAGATATCTGTGTATAATCCATGCCTGAACACTGATATATTAGTCAGCTTTTGAGACACAATGCCCAGCACCTCAATGTAGAGGAAGAAAGTTTTAACTCAGCTCACAGTCGAAGAGGTCCAGGCCATGATTGGGGTGTGGGCTCTAAGGCAGAGAGAAGAGGTAACACTACTCTTTTAATGGCAGCTGGAGGCAATCACTAGGTATAGACATTGGAACCACACCGCGTGATTCACTCA
The DNA here is from genome assembly GCF_000260255.1 of Octodon degus. Classification (NCBI taxonomy): domain Eukaryota; kingdom Metazoa; phylum Chordata; class Mammalia; order Rodentia; family Octodontidae; genus Octodon; species Octodon degus. Next base: position 6,993,097 of record NW_004524705.1, on the reverse strand, counting down.
GACACAGCCAGAAGTGCAACCTGCTTGTGTCCTGTGGGCTCCCACAGACAGCCAGTTGTCCTGCTCTAACCACCATAGTCTGCCAACTGATTGCTTTCTTTTCACTGTTTTTTGTCACTCAAATATTTACTGTTTTATTTCCACTTGTTTATTGAAGTTTGAACTTAATAAATACATGTGATCTTGGACAAGGAGATCCATGGAACTCTTTGAGCCCAGGCATGGAAAAGTAGGTGTGCACCACGCGTGGGGAGGTGAAGCTGGAGGATCTAAGCGTAGCAAGAGTGGCAGGAGGGAGACTGCATACTCATCACAGCAGGCCACCGGGGGCCAGGGTGTACGTAAGCGAGGATGATCATGCGATTATCAAGTGAAATGAAGGCGGGGGCTGAAGGCATGGTCGTCTAAGATGGATAGATCAGAGTACGTCTATCAAAGACTGTGACAGCTTCTGCTATGTGGGGAGAGGAAGCTCATTTCAGATGGTTTATTTTAGGATTGAAAGTTCAGAAGAATTTCAGTTACTCTTGGAATTACATAAGCCTTTTTCTTTTTCCAAAGGAAAAATGTCCCAGGAGGCAGCTTCACAATGCCATCTAAATCTTCATAGGTATTCAATACATATTGCAAATCTAATTTTGTTTTGGGCACTACAAAATCTATAAAAGACATTTAAATTCTCAACACTGATTTAAAAGTGGACCAAAATTATACTAACAAAATGTACTAGTCTCTCTGAAAGGGTCTTATGTTTTCAGCTCTAACAGTAAAGATTTTCAAAACAAAAGCCCTTATGACTAAAAATGAGAGGAGATGCTATGTAAATTTTTCTTTATCCTCTTTATCCTGGGAGATTAATTATCTGTCATTTTCTCTGAAAAATTTAGTTCCCTTTGACGTTCCCAACAGAAAGAGTTGAACAATGGGAAGGACCAGAGTCTCCCAAGAGAACACTGCAGAATCTTTGTGGGTAAATTCGGTGGCTCTTTGAATTATTTGGGCATTCTTTGCGATTTCTGAAGAGATGGTTAAGAATGAGGATGAACAGCAATTCATAGCTGTGAACCCTCTGCTTCTGATATTGCAGGTAACCAGGAAACTGAAGGTTTGGAAGTGTATTATTAAGAGAGAGACTTCGGCATGCAAGATAAAAGATAATAGTTATCTCCAGAGATTTCTCATTTTGCTGGCTGGCTGGCTGGAGCTAGGTATATACAGGCATGCTGAATAATATATCGGGCATTGGCCAAACCTTTCAGCTGAATGTTCTTACCTCTGGGAGAAATGGTCTCTTGTGTATAGGCTTCTGTTCTTTCTGGAGTCCACATACCTGTTTTATCTGTTATCTGTCTTTCAGTAAGAAGTATGTCTGTTAGCTGCAAAATATGTACAATAAAAATATTATAAAGGAGAGTAAGCAAAAGAAGGACAATTGAACTGGAATTTTGTTCTTTTAAAAATTATGAAATATTTTAAAGTGAATCTAGGAAGTTTCTACATGTTCACCACTTTAATAATGAACTCTTATGAAGTTACTTAAAATGTTTAAAATTTCAAAGGGCGACCAAATAGCTCAGCGGATTAAAGTGCCTTCAAGCAGGCACAGGGGATGGGGGTTTGATCCCCAGGTGGGGCATGCCAGCCCCACCCCCGGGGTGTGCTGAGATGGCAGTTGAGACTGGGCATGGTGACACATGCCTGTAATCCCAGCTCTTGGGAGGCTGTAAACAGGCTGATCACTATGAGTCCAATCTAGTAGTGAGACCCTGAACACCCTGTAGACCCT
>NW_004524705.1:6971772-6991211 GCF_000260255.1 Octodon degus | reverse complement strand
ATAAAAATAAATCATACTCTCAGGAAACAGTAAGGAAGAATTTGGTCTGCCCCATTTTAACTAATAAATCGAGGTGAAGATGTCAGGAAATTTGCTCCAGAGTAAAACAAAACAAATCTGAATATGTAGAACTTCTGGCTCATTGTTACTAAAATGACTGCTGTGTGCTTATTTGTGCTTAATTTTAGTTCTGGGGTCTCTTGGGTACCATGAATTCCCCCCGGCAACGCCCTGTCACCGGAAGGGTCTCTCTTCCACACAGGCTCGGTGAGTCATCCGGGTGCTGACCATCTGAATGATCAGCCCTGGAAGGGAGCGATACAAAGGTGTGTGTTCTACTGATGCGAAGGTGGATGGAGCTGAGTGCTCTCTGATGAGCCCTCATTCTCTGGGAATCAGAGCTAAAATTGAAATCCCACTTCTGTTTTTTCTTTTCTCTCCTCTCCTTTTGCCTCCTGGTGTTCACCGGGACAGAATGATGGTACCCCTTTCATCTTAGGGCTTCCTTCTGAGCTGCCAACCTCAGAGGGCTCTAATCCTATCCAAGTAACTTCCACATACTGGTCATTCATGGTCCCACATCAAAACAGATCAGCCCAGGCTGCCCTCTCTGGGTAATGCTGGGTGCAGGTGGTCAGCTCCGCTTCTGCTCAAACTGTACATGGGGCCTGAACACCACCCAAGCCCACCGAGCATTAACTGTTGTAGTGACGCTACTTCTCTGCTACAGATGTTCAGTCTAAATCAAAATTCTTCTCCCCAACCCTGTTCTTGCCCCAGGCTCTTCTCCTACTACTTTATTTCTATACAACAGAGTGGGATTCTGCTTGTAGTTGGAGCTGGTTATACCGCTGTCTTTTTGAAAGCCTATCCTCTCACCAGTTAGGTAGGCTCCTAAAGTAGTGCCTACTCTTTTTGTTGATGCTGTTATTATTCATCTTGTTATTTTTATAAACCGATGCAATTTTACCACTAATGGATTTATGAAAAACTTAACTGAGCCTGATTTATATTTTCATCTCATGTGTACATTTATATATTTATATAATTTTAATTCATGATTTTGTTATTATAAATGTTTCACTGTATCATTATTTCTTATACATGTGGGCGTGCTGTTAATGTAAGAAATGTATAGGTGATAATTGATCTAAGGTGTATTCTGCAAACTCTGGGCTTTTAACAACATGTACAGAGGTGTGTTCAGTCAAGAGGGTTTGCTATATGAATGCTATTTCAGGAGAAGAGCTAAATCTCTCCATGAATAACTGGCTCATTCACTTCCTAGCATGTTTATTATTACTCTGGCTGGAGTTTCTCTGTTGGGCAGAGAGTGTTACCAAGTTGTAGGGAAACAGAAAACAGGTGAGAATGATCAGAAGAGCGGTGACGTATGTTAGAAAGGGCCATTCAGACTAGGCTTGATGCACAGACAAATTTTTAAATCAATTATTTGGAAAAGACTGCAATGGTATGTACATTTGAAATTTTGCTTGCATACATAAGATTTCCCAGTTAGTTCATTTAGCTTAACCCTTCTCAAATTTTTTGAAGAGGACTACCTTCACCATAAAAATATGGCATAAACTGTATTCATACCTATAATCCCAGTACTTGGGAGACTGAGGCAGGAGGACCAGTGTGAGTTCAAGGCAAGCCTTGGCTGCATAGTGAACTCAAGGCCAGCTAGAACTACATGGTGAGATCCTGTCTCAGAAAATAAACAAATGAGCATGAGAAATTATTATCTGGACAGCTTATGGGGCATTATAAATAAATAGCTAGGAATAACAATTTTAAACTGGAACAGTTTTTCCCAAACCAAGGAAATGATGACCCTTCTGGATATAGACATTTCAGTGGCATCTACACAGAAAGACGACTACTACTAACGGCTAAGAAAGTTTCAGCTGAAATACATTCTATGCACATAACTCTTGTGCTTAAGCTGGCTATCTATCAAAGTAGATTTGTGCAAGTGTCTGACCCTGGTGATTACGTATTTATTAAAGTGCTCCTGGGGACATTGAAAAATCCTGAATCAACAACCGGAGAGACATTATAAGACAGCAAGAGGAGTCCCTGTTGTAAGACTGATCTGTGTACTCATTTCTCCTCATACAGTCCTGCGATTTTGGCCTATTAAGCTCCCTGATTGCCAGTTTTTCATCTATCGAGCACAGGTGAGACTAATGGTGCCTGACTTCTAGCTGGTATGCTGATTAAATGAAGTAAAGCAGAAAGGAAGTTAGCAGAGTGTCCGACACCTCTTCAGTGGAGGGCACAGGTCAGCTGGGAGGAAGGCGGTGACCACGGGCCCAAGCGTCCTCCCTTGCTCCAGGGCTTTGAGAAGACAAGACTAGACTTTTCTCTGCAGACCATTTCCCAGGATTGAGTGAGCCATAACCAGCCTGGGAGGAAGAGTAAGGGCTGGATTTGTTTACTACTTGCTGTGAAATGCAAGCTTCCCCAGGCTCCTCAGCTGCAGGAGCAGCCCGGCCTCGGCATGCAGCGTTCATTGAGCCCTGCTTCTCCCCACCACGGATCCTGGGCCTTAGGGGTTGCAAAGCACACAGGCTGATGCTCGTGCCACTTGGTGTGCTGTGAGCAATAAATTCTTCTGCTTCTGGACCAGACACCTTGGGCCTCCTGATCGCACTTTTGAAACAGTAATAGGCCAATTTAATTAGTTTGAGAGGATACAAATTCAGTTCAGGGCTCAGACGTCCAGTAGAAAAGAAAGAATTCTGAAGGAGATCAAGAGATGGGCCTTTCTGCCACAGGAAGGATTACAGCCCCCAATTGGATTTGGGATCAACTAGAGGACCCCGTGGGGTCTACAAGTGAGTGCTCTCTGCTAAGTGGTGTCCAGGAGAGCAGGGCCAGAGCCAGGGTCCCCTCTTGCCCTCCTGATGAGGCTGATTGCTGAGGGAGGGTGGAATACTTTCGTTATAGCTCCTTGTCCTCCAGGCAAGAGGAGAAAAGGAGTTAGCGTGGTAACCAAACTGGAAAATAAATGCTGCATTCCCACAGTGTGTCTGTGGTCACAGAGCCCAGAAATCCATAAAACTAAAAAAAAGCAAACGTTGCACCAACAGCGCTATAGCTGCTATTTGACATGGAAGTCTGGGTGGAGTGAAAACACTGAAATCTGTGTCTCATTAATTTATAAGGGAGCTGCTGTATGGAACCTGTATCGAACCTGAACCTGGCCAGGAACAAAGCCAGAGAGCATGATTTGGGGTGAGTAAAGCAGACCTGGGCTCTGAGGCAGGAGCCACTGTGTGGTGTGCAGGTTACAAAGTGGGGTCCCTTGGCCCAGGTCCTCAGATGCTGGGGGTGCACAGGGAAGAAGAGTGCGGCACCACACTGTGAAAGTAACAGAGGAATGTCAGCTTGCAGAGTGGGAAGTTGGCTTGCAGAGAGGAAAGTCGGCTTGCAGAGAAGAAAGGCTTATGTTGGCTCACAGTTTTAGATGTCTCAGTCCATGACTGGGTGGACCCATTGCTTTAGGGCCATGTGGGGATTGAGGACCATTGGTGACAGTGTTGGGAGCAGCAGGACCTTTCACTTCACAGCAAGGATAAGACAGAGCAAGGGAAATGGAGATAGAGGGAGGGAGGGGGGAGAGAGAGACAGAGAGAGACAGAGACAGAGACAGAGATAGAGATAGAGATAGAGAGAGACAAACAGAGACAGAGACACAGAGACAGAGACAGAGAGACAGAGAGAGATGGAATACTGAAATCCACAGTCTCCTTCCAGGATGGGTCCCAATGACTTAAAACCCTCCACTGGGCCCTCTCCTGGGCCCGACTCTTAGAGTCTCTACCTTCCTCTTCCCCATAGTGCTAAGGCTTTAAAGCAGGGGCTGATGGGAACATTTAAGGTGCAAACTATAGCAGGCACAGCCTGTAGGGCAAGAGACTTGAAATTAATCCTGGGCCTCCCTGAACCCCAACTCCCTTGCAGTCACCCCTCTGCCACTCTGCACACCATACACTCCTGGTGGCAGCAAGACTGTGACGCCCTGGATCCAAGCACTTGTTCAGTGCTTGCTCTGTGTTCCCTTAGGGGAAAAGATGCTTAAATTCAACTGATGAAGCTCTGCTAGAGAGGTTAGGAGGCCTTGCAAGTGCCTACTGGCTCACTACAATGCACCCCTGGTTTGTGGCCTCCACATCTGAATATGAGGTGATGTGTTATCCAACTTCTACTTCGCTATGCTGTAAGTGCCAGAGGGTGTTGTCCTCCTCAGGGATTGCTGCATTTACAGGCTTCTCTAGGTGCTCTAGCAGAAACAACAATAGCAACAACCACAACCACAACCACAACAACATTCTTTGAATAGAAATCACTGTTTTAGACTCACAGGGAACCAGAACCCCCCAAAAGTGGTTCCCAGTGAAATAGAGCCAGTTGTCCGAAGCAGCCCCCAAGCATACCTGTTTGGAAACTCACCCATTCCACTTGGAGGCTGTCTTTAGAAAGTGAAAGCCTTCATGATGCAGAGACAGGCACGCTGAGGAGACTCTTATGCAGATCACCTTTTACTTTTTCTAATTTACAATTTTACGATTGTGAAACTGAGGCATTAAAGTTGAGGAGACAGTTATGTACTCCAAACCCAGAAAAAGAATTCAGTCAAGGAGGTTCACAATTAAAGATGCTTAAATTAAGGGACAGAGAGATTAAAATAGGGTGAGAATGGTGATATCTAGAATTTAGTGTGTGTACATATTTTTGTAAGAATTCTGTTTTCCAGAAGGAATTGCTTTTCTCACAGCTATGATTGAGCAGCTACATGCATACCTTTGAAAGAAAATAAACACTAGACAACTTGAGGTCTTGCAAAGCATCTGAAGTGTTTTTCCCCTGCAGTTTAGACTGTCCGGGCTCAGTGTCCTGCTGTTCACCCCCCACTGCTCAATCAATTATGGGCATTCAGCAGTAAGTAGCAGCAGCAACCAACTGGCAAGAGGACGCACAGCTCACCGTGGGGCTGTGAGCTGCTCAAGAAGGGCAAGGTTTTGAAAGAGCAGACTGATTCCTCTCTACATTCCAGGATCTATTGTCTTCCCCACTAAACATTCCATAAAGTGTGATGTTCCATTAGAGAGACAGATTTTGTTTTTATTAGCTTTTGGAAGATACACAGATAAGAAATTATTTGATTCAGGGAATGGCTCAGCTTTGTCATCCCAATTTCCCAAGTGTCTCCCCTAAAGAGCAGATGACAAATGCTTGTCTTGTGCTAGAGAAGATCAAAACATCCAGTTTGGATTCAACAGACAAGTCCTTGTTTGCTTGTGGATGGTCTTCAGCTCTCCTTGATCCTCGTGGGCCGTAAACCTGCCTTAATACCCCATATATGAGATACAGAGGAGAAAAGGGCCACTTGAGCAAATGAAGGACCATTTGTATCTGTGCATACAAAATAGTTTGCATGGATATGCAGCTACTTTTTCTTAGTTCAATGAGAAGAAAGATTTGTACTAATAGTGTTTGGACAGAACATCATGTCTGTATTTTGTACTATGAATAACAACTACAAAACAACAATATGCAATGTACTAATGATTGAAACTGTCCTACTAATTGGTTTTGAAACTGGCTCATTGCTGTTTGGTTCTCAATAAAATTAATAAAAAGGAAAAAAATAATAAAATACAATAAAATAAAACAAAAGCTTGAAGCTCATAGCTGAAAAACTAAAAATAAAAAATGAATCCAATTACACTTTGGTCTCCTAATGAGTGATCGCTTTGAACTTTCAGTTGTATTCTCAGCAGTTCATGTGCACATTTGCATCACACACACACACACACACACACACACACAATATTCCTTTATTTTCATTTTGTTTGCTGACTGCTCATTTGTCCATACATTAGATTCTTATTCACATTCTTATGCATGTTATTGAACTGGGTAATGCGTAGATTTCAGAGACATTAATTGACTTCTTAAACTATTTTTTTCTTTTCTGCAATATATATTGAGTGCAAAACTATAGTGAAGCTTCATAAGAAATGAAATATTTAGATTTTGAATCTTATAATTGAGAATGAAAAATAATACATGAGCCCTATGCTAGTGATATAGGGGAATGAAACTCCCAACCTGAACGATACCTGTGATGATTTCATGTTTTCTAAAACTGAAGAATGGATTTTAGAAACAATGTAGGTTAAGAGCAGAATATATTCATTGGGGGAAAGAAAGCTTCTGTCTGAGAGAGGGACTGAAGGGGACCCAAATGGGTTACTGCCTTTTCTAGGGATCTGTCTCAGTTACTTCTCTCCCATTACTGGGACAAAATTCTGACACCCAAAATTAAGAAAGGAAGGTTTATTTAGCTCACAGTTAGTGGAGGTTTCAATCCATACTCAGCTGGCTCCACAGCAGAGGCAGACAGCAGCAGTTTATGGAGGCAGAAAACAAAGAAGGGCAGAGGAGGAGCAGCAGCTGTGCTGTCTGTCAAGCCTCCCTCTTCCATGTCAACGGCAAAGGCCAGCCCTCCTCCAAGGAGGTGGTGGCTGCCAACAGCAAAGGCCAGTGCTCCTCCAAGGAGGTGGTGGCTGCTGCTGTGAGGAGCCTAGCTCCTTTGAAGTGGCATGGCTGTGAGGATCAAGCTCCTCCAAGGAAGTGGTGCCCAGAAGCCTTCCTCAACCACGTTGTGTACCCTTCAAGGCTGAGTCTCTCTAGGGTGGGGGCCTTCCATGCCTTAGGTGTGGGGCATCTGTGCCTTAGGGCGTGAAGTTGCTGAGGCAGCCAGGTAAGCTTCTGACCCCTCAAGTTCACACAATGTATCAACCACCACATATTTTTAAAATTCATTTATTTATTTATTTGGTACACGATCTCACTACACAATTCAGACTGACAGTGATCCTCCTGGCCGGCCAGCATGGCATGTGACGTCAGAGATCGAACTCAGGTCTTTCATTTGCCAGGCAGGTACTTAGGCCACTGAGCTGTCTCCCCAGTTGTCTAGGGATTTTTTATAGATTAAAACTGATGGGAAAACTGGCAGGAAAAAGGCACCCTCGAACCCACACGAGACCACACTCATGTTAGCTGGCACGAAAGGAGTGGTTTATTGATGGCAACTAGCATGTGCCGGGCTACTCAGCGGACGCGAACAGCAGCGATGGCTGGGGAGGCAGGGACTTTATAGAGCCCACAGGAATAGGGAAGGGAAGTCACCAACTGTCCTTCACTGGGCCAGGGTGTTCTGGGCACAAAGTATAGAGTCCTTGAAGCAAGCTGAAACCAAGCTATCTGTGTAAGCAGCTGGACGCAGACAGTCAAGGTTTTATCTTTGCAGCACAGTTGTGGTTGGCGGATCTGGGAATGTCAGAAGTGGTGCGGGGGAAGGTGGCCCAGGGCTGGGTGCCTTAACAGAAACCATGAAGTGAGGTGGGTCTAAGGTGGAAAATATGTAAAGTCACACTTGATGTGGGGCAGAACTACGGTCAACCAATAAAGTTACAGACATAATTGCTCAGGTAAAATTGATTAAATCCAGGACAATTTGGGGAAGTGAGTCACGTAGCAAGTGGGCCTGAGAACAGAACAGGGGTTTTACCTGTCATTGGGTGGGTTAGTGGCTCTTCCTGGTTTCCTCAAAGTGACAGAGACCTCTTTAGAACATTAATCCTGGATGCTTATCTTTAGGGAGATATGCATTTGTTTGATCTTTTGCCTTGAGGTCTGGCCCACAGTGGGAGCGTCTGTCTCTCTTACAGTTGCAAGGCATCTTGTCTTCTATACTGGTTCCTTCTGAGGGCCTAGCCCTGTTTGATTACCGATAATACTTCTATCTAACTCAGCTGCCTGTAACAGTAGGACAATATGAAAGAAAAGCAGTAATGAAGATGGTGTTTGAAGCTGAGTCTGAGGGTTGCTAGTGAACCTAGAATATTTCTGAGCCATTGCACATTTGATTTATTCAATGCAGTAGCATTTATTGTGTATCACTTCACTATATGCCCAGATATATGCTCTGTGAGTACAAGTTTCTCCTATCCCAATGTAGATCAGGTTCCTCATTTAACTCTAACATTCTAGGTCAAGACATTAACACAGTGATAGCTCAGCAGTCTAAGCACCTGCTTAGATAAGGGCAAGGACCCAGGTTTGATCTCTGGTATCACATGCTGTGCCAGCCCTGCCCTGGGCACACGAAGCAGGCCACTAAGACCTGGCTTGGTGGTGTGTGCCTGTAATTACAGTGCTGGAAGGCTGACAAAGGAGGATCACTATAAGTCCAAGCTGCATAGTGAGAACCTGTACCAAATACATAAAATAAAAAAAATACTTTAACATTTTTGTCAATCTTGTAGCAATAAACATATTTTATATCTTGACCTAGTACGTGTATACATGTATTTCAATTAATGCAAGAATTTGGCAAAACAATTTATCCTCACTACATTAATTTTTGTGTCATTATTATTGAGTTGTAACTCAGTGTGAAGCAATCAAACACAGTATGCAACTTGACCAATTGGTGCATGGGAGTGTGCATTATTGTAGCCTTGTCTGAAGCACAGAACGGTCATAAGATCCAGAAAAGCCCAAGTTCTCTCACACTCAGCAATCTAAAAGGGGTAACTGTTTGGAGCTTTGTCTGTGTGGATTAGTTATGTCTGGATTGCAGTTGCATATGAATGAACATATGACTGAAGTGTCTGGTTTCTTCAGACTCATGCCAGTGATGCCTACTTTGATTTATTTTTTATTATTTGAATTTTGGATAAACTAATAAATTTTAATTTGACATAAATATAATTCACATACCATAAAATTCCACTAATTTTCTTATCACTTAAAATGTTTTGTTTTTGTTAGCACATAATTGCAGTGCATAATGATGGCATTCATCACAGGGAGTTAGTACATGTAACACATCCTAATTTTTGAGCCACTTCCCCCCTCTTCCCTCTGCCTCTTTTTTCCCTTCCCTTTTGAAAAAGATGTATTTCTCTGCTTCCTACGATCTTTTATTTTCCTTTTTAATTTACTTATATTTGGGGTTTCTGTTTTTGCTTTCTTTTTCTCTTTCTTTCTTTCTTTCTTTCTTTCTTTCTTTCTTTCTTTCTTTCTTTCTTTCTTTCTTTTGGGCAGAACCAGGGATTAAACTTAGGCCCTTGCACTTTCTAGGATGGGTTTCTGATATAAGAGAAACCCTGTGATGCTTAACCTTGTGTGTCTGATTTATTTCACTTAACATTATGATTTCACAGTGCATCTATTTTGAAGTGTACAATTCAGTCTTTTCTTGTAGAAGTCTGTGTGTGTCAGGCATGCAGCCTCCTGCTGGTAGACACAAGGGGTCAGCCAGAGGTCCTCTGGAGACACATCAAACTTCCTAAAGCCTACTAGGACAGCACGTTCCCCACAATTGTTCTGTATGGTTTTGTGTTAGACTGTTGTTTGTCTCAACTGTTCAGCAATTGCCTCTGGTCATTTTTAAGCAAGCGATCTCCAATCAGCTCAAATGAAGCCCACCAGGCGTGGGTTCTCCCAGAAACCATCAGACTGGCTCAGACAAGGACAACTTCTGAGACAGTGGTTTGAGGAAACTCTAATGTCAGTCCCTTTGGGTTCCTTCCTGGAGTTCCTAGTCCGCTGAATCCTTAGTTGAGTGTGGGTTTTGGCTTTAAGCCTACCACAGCAGTGGAACAAAATGAGGACAACCAAGCAAGCTAATATTGCTGTAGGCAACTGAGTTAGATAGAAATATTATAGGCAGTCAGACAGGGCTGGGCCCTGGAAGGAGCCATGCAGAAGAGGAGGTCCCATGGAACTGTGGGGGAGGCAGGCACCTCTACTGAAGGCCAGACCTCAAGGCAAAGGATAAAACAAATGCACCCACCCGCGGAGCTCCCTGATGATAAACACCAAGGATAAATATTCTAAACAGATTTCTATCACCTTGAGAAGGCCAGGAAGAGCCACTAGCCTACCTGTCCCCCCCCCACAGGAAAAGCAACTGTTCAGTATTCGTGTCCACTTACTATGACTTGCTTTCCTATTTGATCATGATTTGATCAAGTTTATCGGTGCAATTATATTCATAATCTTACTGGTTGACCAGGGTTTTGTCCCGCCTCATGCTGTCCTTGCAACTTCCCTCCTTTTCCTTCTTTAACCCACCTCACGTCATGGAACTGATCTCTAACAATCCAAAAAGGCAGAGTCCTTGGCAACCTACTTGGGACCCCTTTTCTCTCGCTTGGACAGAAATTTTCTTTCCCCAATAGATACATTTTGTTCTTAACTTCCAATGGAGAGGAGAATTTTTAGAGATTCTTCGTCCTCTGGATTTTTGACATCAAGTCAGTACATATGATGGCATTCTAGTATGTTAGGCACTGTAATATTATAATTCCCTTTAATTGAAAGAATAACACTGTTCCCTAAATTGTTTCCACCACTTACTCATGGTTTGCTTTCCAAATATCTAAATATTGAGGCTCTTTACCCAAGGGTAGGCAATAGACAAATAAAGCTACTCTGTGTTTATGCTGTATCTACTCTGCCCAGGCCTCTTTTACATTTGATTTTCCCATTTAATCCAATAGGTTTATGTTTAATTAAGTATTTATATATGAAAATCACAGAGTGCTAACCACCACCCGTCTGGTCCCCAACCAACGACAGAGTATCTGCTCCTTTTCCCCCTACGCTAGGCGCCAGGCTTCCCTTGGGTGCACAGTGCTGCAGAGGTGCAATTTCGTCTTTTCTCGGCTTGATCAGTACCTGTGAGCTGTTGAACCGCAGTGCCTCCAACTTGAAGCTGAACTGGATGTATTAACAGGGGCTCGTTTCCCTGATTTGTTCTGCTCAGCTGGTTTTAACCTGCATTGAGTAGCAAGGCTGCTCAGTTGGTCCAAATCATGTGCTCCATTGCAGGCAGAAGTCCAGACAAGGGGAGGTTTTGCTCTGACCTGTAATCTGCAGGGCTATCCTGATGGAGTTCAGTGGGAAATGCCCCAAAGATTGCAGGCTTTAAGCGCTGCCAGTCTCAGTTGCAGCACAGAGAACTTCATCTCGCACAGTCTTGCCGCCAACCAAAAATCTTTAGGTGTTTTCAGCAAAATTATTTCAAAAGTGAACCATTTAAATGATCATTTAATCTTTTAAAACTTTCTTCAGCTGTTTGCTTAGGTTATTATGTTGGGAAGGACAAAATGTTTTCATGTTGCATTAAGCTGATTGCTTTCCTTTGTGTCATCTTGATTTATGGGTTTTTTCCATCCTTAACATCACTTGTTATAAGGACTTGTGATGAGCAGTGGATGTAAAAGTTGGCAGTGCATAAAGGGCAGCGTTTCCACGTGTGTCCCACAACTCTGGAAGCAAGGTATGCCAAGAAATTGGAAAACAGCGTGTCAGAAAACTGTTCAACTTTTACAAGACATTATAAAATGTTGCACAATCACTTCTAGCATTTGTGTTGAGCACGCATGAGATGCTAGAGGAACTGACGGTCAGTGTTGTGGTTGGCTATGACTCTGTGTACCCCCCAGATGATGGATGACTTGGTTTGGAATATCTCCTCTATAAACAAATTTTGATTAAAAACATTTTAAGAGGTAATATAAATAAATCAGTAATAAACAAATTACTTCATAACACAACATCTGGGATATGGAACGGGTATATGTTTTATTACCAAAGCAATAATTGTACATAATATGGATAGAATGAAGTTTAAATGGCTTCATCGTGTTATTATAAAAACAGAATAATGGTTTGATGTGACATTAAAGCTTGAAACATAAAAAGGGCCTATGTGAGAGAGTTTTTATTAAACAACTTCCATTATTCCAGTATGTACTTGGTTTCATTTTTAGAAGTGGTGTTTCCATTCCCTCTAAAACTCTCTGGGCAACAAGGAATTCCTAAGGGCTGCTTCTATTCCCTGTAAACTCTCTCAAGGGGAAGAAAGGCAGTGCTGACTTGCTGGGAGGCTTCCAAGCGGCTGCACACTGAGTTCTGAAAATTCAGGGATATCTGACTCATGTTCACAATCAGTGACTGAGTGACCACCAAAGCCCACCTCCTGTTGCTCGGGGAGAAATGTCTACTATTGTGGCACTTGTCCCAATATGTTTTGACCAATGGTGCTCAGTTGAAAAAACTAAGACACATGAAAATCCAAAGTTGGAAAAGAAAATGAAATATAGAAAACAAATGTTTAAGTCTTCAAATAATGTAGCATCACATCTCTTGCAATGAAGAGCTTAAGTGACCTTGTCAAGGAGAACTAAGTTCAGTTTGAATTCATTTCAACTGTGTGCAGGATACTGTGGAGGTTACCGAAGAAACAGCAGGCAGTGTTTCACTCAGTGCAATTCTGGGTCTTCCAGACTAGCAGAGTGTGGTGTGCAATGTGAGACTGTGCCTGGTAGGACTCGCGCTAGGCCACCTATTTGTAAGACAGTGGGCCATGCACTGTCTTTGTAAGTTCAGCCAGGCTTTCACTACACTTTTTCCCATATTTATACTGTAGGTACAAAGAGAGAAAAACAATCCCCAATTATGAAAGTTTATTTTTTTAAATGAAATAAAAATTCACTTGTGTTTTTAGTAAGGATAATTGTAGAGAGTGCCTGAAACTGCAAATAATTTGGTCCTGAACAAAACATCTTTCCTGAGATAATTCTAGTCATTAGTCCCTAGGCAACCCTGTGTCTCATGACACTAACTTTGCAAAAGTATAAATGAATACATGCCCTTACAATGATTGTCCAGTTTCTCCTCTCCCATCTGGGAAGAGGCCACTTCACCTCTACTCAGTCTTTCTTTCTTTCTTTTTCTTTCTTTCTTTCTTTCTTTCTTTCTTTCTTTCTTTCTTTCTTTCTTTCTTTCTCTCTCTCTCCTTCCTTCCTTCCTTCCTTCCTTCCTTCCTTCCTTCCTTCCTTCCTTTTTGTATTTTTAGGGAAGGGTGTACAGGGTGTTCAGGGTCTCACTACTAGATTGGACTTGTAGTGATTCACCTGTTTATAGCCTCCCAAGAGCTGGGATTACAGTCGCACTCCACCACACCCAGTCTCCATTGCTGTCTCAGTGTGCCCCAGGAGCCTGGCTGGCACAGCAGGCCCAGGGATTGAACCCCAGGCCCCTGCGCCTGCTTGCAAGTGCTTTAATCCATCATCTTTATTTTCTAATTTCTCTCACCATTTTTCCTTGGGGAAAGCCATGCCTGTTCATGGCAGATACTACAAGGAATGGCATCCTGAGATAATATTTCAGTGATGGGAACAGCAGATAAGAAGTAAGAAGACAGAGATGAGGCTACTTGGGTGAGAGATGGTGGAGGCAGGAGGGAACACAAGCTGAGGGATTTGGTTCAGTTCCTCCAGGAAGTCAAATCTGACTGCAGTCATTTATAGTAGAAGAGGGAGAGTGCACAGAAAAGGCATCTCAGAAAATGCTCCAGAATTGGTAGATAAAAGACATGGGAGCATGGAGACCAGTTGGGAGGTTACTGCAGGAATGAGACACAGAGAAGCAAAATCCCAGTGAGGGTGGTGGAGATGGAAAGCCATATGTACAATGGGCTAAGATGCTATTAAAAGTTAAGAGTTTTTCTGGAAGATGATGCTAGGCTACTAACGGTACAGAGGACAGATGTTATTCACTGTGTTCAGACTTCTGAAGGCTTTACCAGGCCAGACTTCTGCATAAGTTTTCTTTGTTCTATTTTCTGAGGTAAGAGTTTTAGGTTCAAAATGGGTAGGGTTTTAATTTGCAAACATAACAAGCTGACTGTGGCTGTAAGTCAGCTAAGAAATCTATGCACAAATCCCTGGATAATTGCAAATCTTCTCAAGTAATCTAGAAGTAGGAAAGAGATCAGCTAAGAAGTAGGAAGATGAGGTAATTAATACTGAGATTAATGGAGAGGTTGCATTATTCTGTAGCACTGTTTTATTCTCAGCCTCATATACTCCACCAGCAGACCAAGTCTGGCAGCAGAACTTGCTGCAGGAAAGAGCAGCATCATTTGGCCTCAAGAGAGAGAAATCAAGCAAATAGCATGATCTCCAGGTAGGTCTGGCAAGTAGCCAGGAGAAGCCAATATGGAGGGAAAACAAGCTGTATATTCTTGAGAGTCATGAGCCCAAGGAGTCCAGTGTGCTTCCCTCTACCCTGAAGTTTGCAAAGATGAAAGAAACAGCCTCAGAGCTGGTAATTTCAGATTTGATGGGCTTGATACTCCAAGCTTGTCTAAAGTACCATATTTCATTTGGGCTGGAAGCACTTCTGTAGCCCACAGCTTTCAGGAAGAGGCCAGGAGGCACTTCTTTTTTCATTCCCATTGTGTTAGAGACTGATGCTTCTTAAACTAAAAGTCAAGTCCTTGCTACTACCTCCCATAGATATTCTTCGTTTGTGCATTGCACCTTAGCAGCTAGCTAAGGTTTATGGGCCAGTTACCTAGTTAATAGTCAATTGAATATTATTTAAATAACTCACAAACATGGATGGTGTCCAAAACCAGGGTTCACTGCCTAACCACCCTTTATCAAATGCACACTTGCATGCAGGTACACACACAATTCCTCCTCCCGTGACTTCGATTTGAGTGAAGAGCCCCTCTTTGCCCATGCTGCCCTTAGCGAGGGCAGCATTCTTCATGGCTTCCTTCCCTGTCCCTACCTACTGAACTCATTGATGTCACCAAGCTGAGGGTTCCTTTTCCTGGTGCTCACTGCTTACTCAGAGCCTCACCGGTGCTTGCCTGGGTGACTTCACCTGCCCTTTATGGGCACTCTGTCTCTCACAATTCCATCGGTGCCCTACTTCCAATCATTTATATGTTTTCATTTCACAGAAAAATAAATTTAAGCCTTTCCATGTGTATTAGGAAGACTTTCCACCGGCCGGTCCTTCCATTGGATACTGAGGTAGTTTCTGAATTCTGCCACCAAAGCACTCATCTCTGGAGCATCCTTTCCCCTTGGCTTGGCAGCCTCTCTTCTAACTCTGATCTCTTGTAGATGTGAGGCTCTATAACAGGAATGACAACTTTTGTTGTCACGGTTAAATGTCTGGTGCAGAGAATGCGATACACTGGCCACTGAAAACACGAAAGCTATCCAGCGCTTGCTGCTACTGCTATGACTACGGCTTCCTTATGTTCTTTGGTGCAGACATGGACACAGGCCTTTCCTAGCAAACAGTGTAAGAGGGGAGAGAGAAACGTAGTGAGAGCAGTCATGCAGAAAGGGAAGCGCTGGCCACCGAGTCTTCTGAAATCACTTCTGAGGCATACTTCATTGCAGTTGCTGGAATTCAGTGCAGCAAAACCCTTGTCCCCACTGGGACATGTCATTCAGACACGTGCGCTGAGCCTCCTAGCCTGCCATGGCTGTGTCAAGGCCTATCCCCGCCCCGCTTAGAAACAAGTCACTGCACACTCTCTAGCTCTGTGACCCTGTCACAGGGAGTGATAGATGTGGCACTGAAGCAGCCCACAGGCAATCACAGAAAGCAAGGCTGAGGAACAACACTACAGCAAGTGATTAAGAGCAACCCTACCCTTGAAACCATCCCCCCTCCTCGCTTTCCCTGGCAGGCAGTGTCCTGGCACTGTGGGCTTACAGTTCCTGGCGGCTCTGTCTGCCTGCTCACTTTGGCTGGCACTGGTACGTTATACATTTGGCAATCTTTGGGCCTATTGCTGAGCTCTTCTGTGAAGCTGCCAGGCTTTAGTCAAAGGTTCAGGGGCACTTTGAAGCCCTTCCAAGCATTTGGGCCCAGGGTTGGGAAGCTGGCTTGTCACATTGTGCGTCTTCTCCACTTCCTTCCCCCTCTGACATGATGCATACTAGCTGATTTCTAATTTTATTTCAGGATAGAGGTAAAGAGAATAGAAAACAATTTTGACTTGCCAGAGAAGGAGTACTAATCTACATCTGTTCCTCTATCACACATTCATGCATATCCCAAAGGAATCATTTACTTATATCTAAAATAGTTATAATTTTAGCTAGAAACACTTCCTGAAACATTTCAGCACAGATGATTAAAACCAAACAGAAAAATATCCTGTCATACATAGAATTTCCTATTTGCAAGCTGGTTTGCAAATGTTGTTTTAATGTTGTTTTCCACAGGATCTTAGTCAGTTGTTTAGAAAATAAACCAGCAACTATTCCGTATAAATAACCCAATCTGTCCTATTCTCTTCTGCTGGCTTAGGTTCAAACATAAACCCTCTGAACGGACAAGGGGAGAGGGCTGTCTCCGTCATCACTCTCAGAATCTGACCCAGCCAAGAGCAAGCTGATGGTCACCACAGCATGCGGCAGACTCCCTGCCTTCATCCAGCGTCTCTCCAAGCAGCAGCACAGTGCAGAGCAGCACACAGTGCTCCAATGCGGCAGCAGTGGGAAAGCTCCCTCCCGGCCACACCCTGCCAGTTATGCCCCAGGACAGAGCTGAGGCCTTGACCTCACTATCTCTCTCCACTTCTCAGTAATCGCCTTGCTTTCTTGAGGGACAGAGGGTGGGCTGTGTATGTTTGTCAACCTAGTCATCAAAGGGTGTTCTCTAGCTTCCTTACTGATATTATTTGGTCAATTTTGAAAATATTGGAGACTGAGGTTCTTCTATGAGCCAAAGCAATTTTGGGATATCCAATTTCTATACGAATTATGGGTGAAATCTGGAGTAAATGTCTCATCTTATTCCTTTTCAAATTTACAGTCTATAGGTTAGGCTTGATGTGCACAGCATGTGGGATTGTTCCTGCACAATTGGGACACTTTGGCAAGCTGTAATATGGCTTTAAAATACCTGCACCAATATGAGGATATTTATCAAATGATGTTAAGCATGTCATTCTCTCTTTTGTTGACACAAAATCTGAACATTATTTCTTTGTTTTATTATTTTTCTGACTTTTTGTTTTGCTTTATAATTTTCTGGCATAAATGCAACTGCATTCACAATTACGAATAGTGACCCTAAAGTTGTTTTCTGTTTGCATAATGCCTAGCACTCAGCAGGCACGTAATGAACTCTTGGTTTTATAAAACAAATAAGAAGAATGATCATGACACCAAGAGCAAAATAAAATTCACATGACATGAAAGTGCACGTCCTGGGAAATCAGGTCAAAACAAAATTCATCTTTAGTTCTTTTGTACAAATATAGAGTAGATTTGCCTTAAGGATGGTGCTCTAATTTTTTTTTTTTCCAGAGCCATGGATTGAACTCAGGCCCTTGCACTTGCCAGGCAAGTGCTTATTCTACTGAGCCATCTCCCCAGCCCCTATAATTATCTTATATCTTTAAGTGGTTTTTCCCATTATGTACATAAAGCACCTTCCACTTCTCACCACACAAAGTCCACTTTGTTGAATCATCTGGTGTCTCCTCAGGGGTCACTCCTTTTAGAAATTATTGCTATTAACCCTAAGTGGGGCAGCAGATTAAAAAAATCGGCTAAGCTAGATAATCACTTATAGAATGAGCATCTCTATGAGTGGTTGTGATGAAGAAGAAAAGCTTACGTTGTTAGGGAGCAGACTGAGTTATATTCTTTTATTATTTTTTTTTTAATTTTTTTATTTATTTGAGAGAGAGAGAGAGAGAGAGAGAGAGAGAGAGAGAGAGAGAGTGGTGTGTGTGTGTGGCCAGCTCAGCCCACCAGGGGGCGGGGCTGGCTGGCATGTGGTGCTGGGGGATTGAACCGCGGTCCCCGATGCTTTGCTAAGCTTGTTCTAAGTAGGTGCTTTAGACCACTGAGCCATCTCTCCAGCCCCTATATTCTTTTACAAGATCTAACAAATTGACGAATAGCATCATCTCAGCCTGCTGCTGGCATGAAGTTCTGCTCACCCTTCCGAGCTGGCTGCCTGTCAGAAGCACACAGATGGATCTATTGTAAGAACCGCCTCTGGCCCAGGTGGAAATCTCTGTGATGGTAACTGGCCTGTGGTGGGGCTGGACCCGCAGGTGCTGCTTTGCAGTGTGAAGAATATGCTCCAAAATCTGCTGCAAGCATGGGCCTCACAGCGATGCCTGAACTTTAGTACGTGGCCGGGTCACGCCGGCCGGATCTGAAGCTCCAATCCGCTTTCCAGCCAGCCGGTACATCTCTAGCTACACAGGAGTCTGTTGGGATAGGTTGGTCTTGGCCTTCAAGGCTTTCAAACAAAACAAAGATCAACACACAAGCCCTATTTCTCTGTCAATGCAGGGCAGGACATGCAAATATGAATAGATGATTTCACTGCCAGCTCTGAACGCTTAAAACTGAAGGCAGGGCAAAATATATTCCTAATGCCGCACACCTCTATTTATTCTCTCTCTCTCTCTCTCTCTCTCTCTCTCTCTCTCTCTCTCTCTCTCTCCCTCTCAATGATCTACATTGTAGAATCCTACTTCCCAGGTTTTTCTTTGCTAGCAGAGCGGAGTACATGGTTCTGAAGTGCTCACCTCCCTGTGAGAGAGCTGTGTGAGATTAAGAAAAGACTCTCAGGAGGCCTCCAGAAGCCTTGCCTGCCAGCGTGTCTGGCAAACTGCACACCTAAGCCTGGGTCCACAGGAGGTAATTGAGAGGACTCTATCAAAGGTGATAAAACAAAGCTGTGTGTGTGTACTTAAATAAACTTATTGCAGTAAAAGACAAATCATCATAAGCTCCTTCAAAATCTTTCCTCTCACTTTGAACCCACTTAGACAAGTCTTCTTGCCACTTTCTGAAGCAGTTCTGGATCTTCTTTCTTGACTGTCCTTATGAAGTCTGATCAAAGACTGAAGACTCCCACTGCCAAGTGCCGTCCTGCCAAAGGACAGGCTTGTAAAGCTGCTGTACTACAGCGTGCCCTCGCCTCTCTGATTCTTCCCAAAGTCAAAATCATCATGAAAATTGAATCTTTTGAATAGATTCAAGACAGTCATGGCAGTCATGGCAGTGCAAAGAATGACCCTCACAAAGGAAGATGCCAGAACTGCTCCAGAAAGCACCAGAAGGCTGAGATAACTATCTGAAGTGAGTGGGAGTACTTTGAGTTGGGTTCAAGGTCTTTTACTATAATAATTTTTTATAGTTCAAGCACGTCTTGTGTGTTTAGAGCACATCTTATTGGTACCAGACACTAAGACATTCCCTACACCCTGTCACTAAGCTGACATCCCAGGGAGGCTTCTTGAAAGTCAGCAACAAACTGAGCTAAACTGACTGAAACAAATTAATAAATTAATCATTATTACCATGTGCCAGCTTTTCAAAATACTTCATCCCATGAAATTCTCCATCTATAACTAAGCAAATCAAGAGATCAAAGGAAGGGGGAAGAAAGAAAGAAAAAGGAAAGTAAAAAGAACTATGATGTGTTGTATAGATCTACAGCCCTCCTCCCCCCGAGGAATGTAACCTTTAAGCACTATAAACATATACTAGTAA
>NW_004524705.1:6966461-6971416 GCF_000260255.1 Octodon degus | reverse complement strand
GTTAAAAATTATTATTTCACCTTATAATTAAGCTTATCATAGACAAAAAGATTTTTAGTGACTTGCATCAAGACCATACAGAAAACTAAGAATGGACTTCCACAGTCTGTTGTTTTTATACATTCCTCCTCCTTATTCTCCTCTCTCTAAATGATCAACTTTCTTACATCAGACAAAATAACATAGATATTGTGTGCTGTGTTGTGTCTGACACAGATGTCTGGCTTACTCTGAGATGGCAGATTGTAATTTGAGAAAAACAGCCTGCAAATTGCTAAGATCATTTATAAATTATATGTGTTTCACATTTTAGTTTTCCATCCCCAATCTGCTCTTTACCTGTAAACTAACTTGCAATTGTCAAGTCTGTAGGTCCATCGGACATGGATTTTACCGGTAGGGGTTGAGAAGAGAGTGATTTACAATAAACAGGGAGGATCGCTGAATTGGAGAAGAGAAGTGAAGATACCATGAAGTTCAACAGGGTCCTCCTTTGCCTTTCAGAGACAACGATCCCCACTATAGAACAGAATGAGACCGAAGTAAAAAACTCAGGTAAGGGGAAGAGCAACTGACCGATTTCAATGATCTCCAGGACTGTGACACCTTCTCCTTCCCTTAGGGTGAAAGCAGGGTGAAGTTGGAGGACAGAATGGCTGGGAAAAGCACAGCAAGGTGCTAGGGACTCAAGAGTCAGTGCTCTAGAAATAATATCAACAAAGTCTCAGTTATTACCAGGTGAGCATTGTGACCATCTTTACTCTCAGTGCAGCAAGGCCCCATCTAAGAGCCCCTGTGTCTCCTTGTAATCTTTCCATGCCACGCTGTAATTCTACCACCTCCCCGAGTGTACACCGTCTCCTCAGGGACAAACCACAGAGCTGATTCTCCTGTATGCCTTTGCTTAATCTTCAGCTCTCTTTCTGGGGAAATACAAAGGGAGAGGATGCCCTTATCACCTGAAAAATGCCTCTTGATTTTCATTCCGTGTCGGCTCAGGTGTGAACGGAGCTCGAGAATAAATGGGCAGGACAGCAGCAGACTCTGGAGCAAACTATAACTTTCAATCTCCCTTTTCTTGATGTCTGCTGGTCAGAATTCAGCACTGAAATTAAATTCTGTGGCAGCAGAGGCAATATTTCTCTTGCTTTGTACTTTATCTCTGGTACGTAGCTTAATGCCTATTAGAAATAAATGAAAGAATAAATGTGTGAATGAATGGCCAAAGAAAATAACAAATCAAATATTGCACAGGAAGCTCTAGAAAGATACAGGCCATTCATTTATTGATTTACTCAAAGCACTGTGCATTCTGACTGGGACACACGTATTTTTTTCCCTTTCTGTGGCGATCACAGGTCTGTGATCCACCACTGGCCTTCATCATGTATATGCAGAGGTTTCTTTCTTCAGAAGACCAAGGCCAGTCTTGCATAAACAACTATCCTTCTGCTTGCTGATGGCTTTACTGAGCTCCAGTGACACAACTGGGCTTCTTATCTCAGTAAAATACACCTTTACCACATCACTGTGAGAAGCCCACACTGAGGGTGTTCACTGCGAATAAAGGATGGACTCCAAGACAGAGAGGGATTGTGCTGAGCAGAGGACTTCTGTGTCCAGGGTCACAGCCAGGGGCTGGCCCTGTGCAGTTCTAATCCACTGGGCAGGACAGAGGTCACCTGCAGAGGAGTAGCTCCTCCTCCCTGCCAACTGCAGGGAGGAACTGCCAGAGTGCAGGAGCAAACGTCCCAGGAGTAAAACCCCTGTGGAAATCGGACACAGGCTCTGAATCACTGAACACTATGTACCCAATCTAGCTGATCCAGGTATTTGTTTGCTTGTTTATTTGGATTGTCTCTTTTTGTTTGTTTGGTTGTTCTGTTTTTCTTTACAGAAAATACCTAATGTGAGTTTTTCTGATACTACATATATCATAGATTATATAAAATATCTGCTAGTTTATGAAGACCAAGGTAGGGATGCTTGAGGTAGTCATTTTTTAAAATGCTCTTGCATGTTTATTTGAATGTGGACATATTTTATGTTTTAGAAATTCACAATAATTCAGAGTGTAGCTACCCTTGGAAAGCCCTGTGCTGCTTTCTTCTTGAATTCCACACAGTTCATCTTTCATATTAATGAAGAGTATTAGTGTTGTACTAATGGAGAGTTTTCATGTTCAGTGATTTGGAAGACAGTTTTGACTTTAAAAATCCAAGTTTTTGAAAGGCAGAAGAAAGTGGCAGCATTCTTACTATGCAAGCCCTGGAAAATATTTTAAAACAATAGCTGAATTTATTCACTAGCACTGCAGTATTGAATCAATCTGCCTTTCACACCCTGCCACTCCACGTGCACAAGGAGGACCAGCTTTGTGGTTCGCGTGAGCGTGTATGCTGGATTTCACCCAGGATGTGAAAGTTACGGCAATCCACGAAACATTCCCTACTAGGCAGTTTTAAAGTATCCTATTTACTGTTTTGCTTGTTTGTTTGTATTTTTAGTACAGAGTCTACAGGGTCTCACTAGGTAGATCAGACTCCTAGTGTTCCGCCTGTATTCAGCCTCCCAAGAGCTGGGATTACAGGCGCGCACCACCACGCTCAATCTCAGTTGCTGTCTCAGTGCTCCTGGGAGCGGGGTCTGCACAGAAGGCCTGGGGATCGAACCCCGGGCCACTGTGTCTGCCTAAGTAGATATTTTAATCCACTGAGCTATTTGGCCAGCCCTAAATACCCTACTTACTGTAATGAAAAACACTAAATATGCCAACATAGAGAAAAATGCAGCAAAGTCTCATAAAAGTATGTAATAGACCAATTTTTAAGTTTTTCTCACTACTTGTTTTATATGTGCTCCCTCTAATTTTCTGAAATATTTTAAGACAAATACCTAATCACATCATCTTACCACTAGTTACTTGAATGCAGTTATAAAACTAAAAATGTTCAGTATAATTGCAATTTTCCTGTTATGATTTTATTTTTTATGTATTTAGTACAGGGTCTACAGTCCTGTAGATCGGACTTGTAGTAACTCTCCTGTTTTCAGCCTCCCAGGTGCTGGGAAGCCCAGTCTCAGTCAGGGTCTCAGCATCCCTAGGGGCAGGGCTGGCATGGCTTGTGGTGCCAGGGACCAAACCCTGGTCCCTGTGCTCTGCCTAAGCAGGCACTTAAGTCCACTGAGCTATCTGGCCAGCCGCAATTCTCCTTTTAAACCCAATACAATTAACAATAAATCATTAGTGTCACCTAATAGTCTATATAAAAGTTTATCTATGTGATTGTTTTCCAATAATAAGTAAACTGAAATATTTTGGGAAAAGGTAGCTTAAAATAAAAATAGGCCAGGGAGATAACTCAGCAGAATAGGCACCTGCCTGGTAAAAACAAGGTCCTGAGTTCAATCCCCAGTTTTTTTTTTTTTAAAGCAATAATTTCTTTATCAATAAAATAATTGAGAAAACTAAATTAAAAAATCATTTATCATTTAAAAAATACATTGAATTTATTTTGAAGTTACTGCCTAACATATCACATTACTTAAACTAGTGGGTTTTTTTTTTAATAGTGTGGATATTTGGCTAATTAAATGTGAGTTATGTATCCTCTTTCTCCTTCCTTTGTCGACTTCTCACTAATGATGTTTGTCTATATACATCTTTGAAAATAGCCCCCTGCCACCCTTCTAGGATTTAACTTTTGAGGAGGAGACTATCTCTTTCAGCCCCATCTTGTGCACTACATGTTTTGTGCTATACTTCTAGAGGATTTCAGGAAGCTTGCTTTTGGAATAAAAGCTGGGCCAAGAATTGCTGGAATGACTTTGCTGGACATTTCTGGCATCCTTCCCTTGAACCATGTGGTTAAAAGCAGACTTTAGCTGTACCACATGGCACTGAAAAAATTGTTCCAAAAATTAACACAGATTCATCAAATCAGTCAGAAGCCTTTCCAAGGCTCTCGGAGTGCTCACTCACAAATATTCCTTCAAGAGCCTTAGAGTCCTAGGGAGATTTTTATCACCATTCACCAACACTCATGCAGGTGGGTAAAGACCTTTGTTTTATTCTACTATGAATGAAAACCATTGGACAGAAGTTTTCTCATTTTAGCTATGAATTTCCAGATTTATTAGATTTATTAGGCTGTGGAATGAGAGAAATAGAACCTCCTCCTGGTGGAAATTCAGGTACTGTGGAACTCACAGCTTAGATCATCTTTTATAATAAATTGGTATATGCAAGCTTAGCGTTTTTGTCTGCATGTATGTTTTGATAGGCTATACCTTTAGCTGGCTCTTCCCATAGTCACCACTTAATTTTTCCTGCAGTCTGATTCTGTGCAATAGTACAAAATCGTCCCCATGAGCAATCTAAATAAATCCACGTCTTTAGACAGCGGCTGTAGTCAGTTATGGAAAGCAACTGGGCAAAGCAGCGACCGTAGCAGAGTGCAGCAGCTGAATCCGCCCCATGGCCGCCTTTGCCCCTTAGGGTCCTGCTTTATTCTGACTGCCCGTCGCTGTGCCTTTGTGAAGCTCTGTCTGGGCACGCTCCTCGCGTGGCATCTGTCTGATGGTTATTTTCAGGCTGCCTTTGCTCTTTCTGGTCTCGGCTTGGTGTCCTATCTCTGCAAGCCACTTCCACCTCCAGTCTAGACATGAGCCACTTGAAGTTGTTCTAGTTCTCAAACACTCACGTGTTTGTGGTGGAAGGAGGAGGCGCGTGAAGGAGACGCGCGTGTCCCATCAAAGTTCAGTCTGGTTAACTTTTTCTTTTTTTGGTGTGGGGAGGATTTTGTTAGAGTTTTTGAAACTATCCAACTAAAGTGAGAGCCTTTTACAACTTCTAGATAAAAATACATAAAATAGTGCAGAGCATTAAAGACCAAGGTAAAAGGGACCTGAAACGAAGGAGCAAATTCCAACGTCGGAAGAAAATTGCCGACCTG